>NC_084841.1:20064969-20373378 GCF_033115175.1 Lepus europaeus
GTTTATATACACTATTGTTGACATCACTTTGAAATGTGCTTTTTATGGATCATTTCCTTCGGTTTCTTCCTTAGGGAGACATGTATGACTTGACAGGAATGTTTGCGATGATGCTTTAACAATAATTAGTGATTTTGGTAATTTTGGAAGACTTCTAAAACAGCAAATGAACTAAGGTTAGCTTATCCTCTCTAATTCAATAGGCTGTGCTTAAAACAATAAAACACAGAAATCTAAATGAATTCTAATGTGTTTAAAATAACTAAAATGTGCTGCAAGCTTTAACGGCAATATGCTTATAACCGTGTTCATTTTTAGAAATATGTTTGAAAATTAACGTTGAATTAACTTTTTCATGACTTTTTCTGGTGTTTTAAATGCAGTAGTTAATCTTGAAGTGAACTTCATCACCATGAAGCAGTAACACACTGCAGAATTTTAAAGATACTGGCAAAAGATGGGACTTTATTTTGGGAAGAAGAAAGATATCCATATATAAATCTCTAGCCAAAAGTGTGAAAAATAAAATCTGCTTTATAGTCTCTTCTGTTATTCGAAACAGATATTCAAACGAAGTGATTGCTGTAAGCATGTAAAAAAAAAAAAAGGTGTAAAACCTTAAAATATTGCCTGAGAAGCAAATTTCATGAGAGGGCAATGTGTGAGCTTTCTTGGATTTTTGTTATAATGCAAAAATGAGATAAATGCCTTTTTTGAAAGTTTTCTGGTTTCTTACAATGTAATGATGTATAAATATGATAGGCAAGGAAATTATGACAGGATAATTGATAAGAAAATATGCACTAGGAATATAGTCTTTCAGTGGTCATTTTGGATGATTTCTGTCATTGTTTATTTATTGATTTTTAGCTTTTTAAACGCTGCCTCATTATAGGAAAATCTCACTGATAGGCATTAAGAACATTAAGGATATTTCTGGAAGGTAATACTGTACACCAGACAACTGATAATAAAATACAATTTAAACTCTTTAACCCAGATGCTCATACAGTGGGCGTCTATTTTTCTGTCTGATTGAAAACCCATCCTTTTTGAAATATTTTTTCTACAACATTCTTGAGATATTTTTTTATTCAGTAAAAATGCTATCATCCTGAGCATGGAGATACACATCACTGAGGCCTGGTCAACAAACAGTTTCTGACCAGAAAATTGTTCCAAAGTGAATTGGTGGCATGAAAAAGGGATATTAGATGAGGGTGAGCAACAAGAAGCTGGATCCCACAGCAGGCCTGAAGCACATAATTATGGACTGAACGCTCTGTTCATGACCTTTGTCCATGTTGGCATGGATATCCTGCAGAAGCCAAACCCTTCGTAACACATTATGCATAATATGAACATGGTCATTCATCAGAGTTTTAGAGAAGTTTCAAAGAGGAAAATGAAGCAATTGTAGAGTCATACAGTACCTCTTGCAAATAATGTGAGTAATCCTAGTTTCAATAAAATGAAAGAGTTTAAAAACTGTGGCTTCACTTCTGCCTTCAAATCAAGAACAATTTCTCTTGGATCCATCCTTTCCTGAATCATCTAGAAAAGGAAATTCTTTTAAATGTACTCCAAATTAGCAAACCAGGCACACAGAAAGAATGTAAGTGCCACATTGGCACTTCAACATATATCCTTTAGGCATACCTAGCTTCCAGGTAAAGAGAGTCATTCTTTGCTATTATTAAACTTTCCCAATAACCAAAAACACAGTATTCTTCAGGCCTGCTGTGGGGTCCAGCTTCTTGTTGCTCACCCTCATCTAATATCCATTTTCCTTTCTTGACTTCCTCTCCTGCAGGCTTTAATTCCAGTACTTTTGGGAGAAAATATCAGTTGCAGGGAGGGGTAATCTAAATTTTCCAAACAGCTGAATTCCTTTTTTTTTTTTCATGTAATGTTATACATACTGTTTTCATTTATTTTAGAGTTAAGAGGTAGCATATCAAAAAGATTAAGATTTTGTTTTCTTCAAAATCCCTTGTGGTCTGATAACATCTGTTATTTTAATTGACATAAAAATACACCAGTTTTTTTTTTTTTTTTTTTCCCCCCTGGGGTGAGTTTGGGGGTTGGATCCTGTCTCTGCCATTTATTTGCTGGGCTACTCTGGGCAAATAGCAAGTCCATGGGTGAAACCTTCTCACCGATTCCATCCCTTCTTGCACAGAGCTCATCCACACCAAACTGATGTTGCAGGGTTTCTGTGGATCATGAAGTCAGGACAAGCCCAAGGAGGTCTTGGTTGAGAGAAGAGCTCCTGAGGTCGAGGTCGGGTGGAGGCCAGGGATGAAACAGCCCGAGTGGCCATGCATCTCTCTCTCCCTCCATCTCCTTGTACAGGGTTCTTAGGCTTCCTGCCTGCATGGAGGCCTCAGAATAGCTAGTCTGCTCACAGAGCAGCTCCAGACGCCCAGCCCAAGTGCTCCAGCCCAGCAGGTGGAAGCTGCATCCCATCTGCTGGTCTGGTGCTGGAAGCTATGTGGTTACTTCCATTGCTTCCTTGGTTACCTGCCCTGGGCCTAGCCAGACTCTGGGGACACCGGACGGCAAGAAGCCACTGGAGCCTGGTGTAGTACCTCGTGCAGCCATGGGGCCCTGGTGCTGCAGGAGGCTCTGGTGCTTGCAGGCTCCTGCTCTCCACCTGGCCCTGTGTAAAGCAGAAGTGGTTTTTAAGAAAACAAAAGAGAAGAAGAAACAAAAAATCAAAATAATAAAACAAAAAGCCTCAACAGCACTAAACAAAAGCAAAAGTGGAAGAAAAAAAAAAAAAAAACAACTCCCAGCAGAACTGAAAATGGTCCTCAAAGAAGAGCCTCCCTCCCCCTAGTTTCGGGCTGTAGGGAGACACAGGGGCAGTTGTGTTGCTGTCCAGCAGGCCACATTTAACCTGTACCAACCCTGCCCTGCCTCCTCTGCTTCTCCTGTTTCCAGATCATGTATATATTTTTAGAATTCCAGCTCACTCAACATCTATCACACCTTCTTTCCTCTCATTAGAAACTTTTAAAAATTACTATTATTTTATCCTGGAAATTCAGACACTTTAACTCCATACATGAAGCCAAGGTAATTTTTTTTTAAAATAAGGTCTAGGAAAGTAGAAATTTCATGAATATTAAAATTGTAAAAGACAAGATTTTGTGCGATATCAATAGATGTCCCTAAATTTGTTTTGTTTGAATGTCCAAAAAATTTTATGCAATTATATTTCTATTATTCATCTGGGAAGCACTTGGCTACTCAATTACTGTGTGCTTTCTGGAAATGCTTTAGATCATAGTCAAAATAAATCTGTTTTTTTTAAATATTGATTTATTTGAAAGGCATAATTATAGAAATAGAGCGAGAGACATAAAGAGAAATCTTCCATCATCTGGTTTACTCCCAAAATGGTCACAACTGCTACGACTGGGGCAGGCTAAGCCAGAAGCCAAGAATTCTGTGGAGATTCCCCCCATGGGTGTCAGGGGCCCAAGTACTCTGGCCATCTTGTGTTGACCTCCCAGGTACATTAGCAGGGAACTGGCTGAGAAGCGGAGTAGCCTCACAGGTGCTCATTTGGGATGCTGGCATTGCAGGCAGCAGCTTAACCAGCTGCACCACAACACCAGCCCCAACAAATCTGATTTTGAAGAAGAATCCTATGGAATCCCTAGGAGTTCATGGATGTTTCTCCAGGTGGGAAGTGTGTTCCTTAGTGATCATGTGTATTTAGAACCATTTTTGTTTTGTTATGTAGCAATAATCATATTTATACTGATGGGATATTTATTGGGAAGAATATTTGTGTTCATGCTGGTATTTTGAGGTTTGTGTATCATCCTGTATGTACTTACGATTGTGTTGTCTTTCATTTAAATCTTTTAGTGGGAACTATTGAAGTTAAATAAACCCTTCTTAAAAACTAAAAGATGTGATTAATATAATTAAACATATGCTAAATATCCACAGGTATTTAAGTAAACAGAATATTATAGTCCACCTTTTATCATACGCATTATAACTCAAGTTCTTCATCCTTATCTGAAAGTAAAAATATTAGATGTCAGTATTAATAATGTCCCTGCATTTTTTCCTCTTCCTGATTTGTTCATTGTATCACTGAATGAAATCATCAACAAAAAAAGTTTATATAACTTGATGTTTTCATGGTTTAAACTAGGTAGCATATCCAACTTTTATTCCAGTATATGATAGGAGAGAATTATGTATTGTCTTGCATATTAATCCAACAGTGGTTATATAAAATATTTTTCTTATTTCTACAATGGAAAATATTCTTAAAACATAATATTCATGAATTTATCTTAGAATTAACAAAAATGAACAACATTTCTTTGAGTGCTTTTCCACCCAATCACTACAGAGTTTCCACCTGACGACTACAGCATTTCTTGGAACATCTCATTCTCTATGTTATGATACTCAGTTTTAAAAGCGCGCTGTAGGTTGACAATCTCTGAAGCATGAGGATTGCCATTTATGTAAGACTTTTACTCCCATTCAAATAAATAGCTGATGAAAACTTGACAGTAGAATTTTAGAAAATGTTCTCTAAATTTCTATCCTTTTCAACATTTAAAAATGTATACATATACTTTGTACAATGTAATGTTTTGATTTAAGAGTGAATGGTTATTACAGTCAAGCAAATTAACAAATCCACCTCCTCATAGCTACTTTTTTCTTCCAAGAAAATCCTGATTTATGCTAATTAGCCAAGTTAATGACAATTAATGTTCAGTATTAATAAAAAATGATGTCAATGCTTTTAATTTCCACTTATTTTTGGATACGCCTGTGCATCTCATATTTCTTTTGATATTGTTCCAACGTTTCATATATATTTTGACATATTTTGGTAACAAAATGAGATTGGAAAAATAACTAAAATGTATGCCTTTCTATCATGTTAATAGTCTATATTTTCCGTAATTGCATGCCTTTTCTTGTTATTTAATTTACTGCAATTGATCTGTAATATATTTGGGTGGGCTAAAATATAGGTTTATGTTCCTCTATAGATAAAATCTACCTAGCTTTTTCCATAAAAACACCTGAAAGAAGCTACTTCAAGGAACCAGAACTGAGGCACAGAAGGTTAAGATGCTACTTGCAATGCCAGCTTCCCATGTCACAGTGCCAGTTTCAGTCTTGGATACTTTGATTCTGATCCAGCTTCCTGCTAATGCAACTGGAAAAGCAGTGGAAAATGGCACAATTACTGTGCTCTGTTACCCATGAGCGAGACCAGGGTGGAGTTCCTGGCTCATGGCTTTGGCATGGCCCAGCCCTGGCTGTTGCAGCACTGGGGAGTGAGGCAGAGGATGAAAGATCTCTTTTCTCTCTCTCTCTCACTCTCTCTGTCTCACACACACTCTCTCTCTCATTCTCTCTCTCTCTCTCTCTCTCTCTCTGACATTCTGCCTTTCAAATAAGTACATTTTTTAAAAAATGAAGCTATTTGCACTTTTATTTTCCTAATATTGTACTTAAACATAAATGAATACAGTTATGTTTATAGAATTTATAGCAGTGAAAAATCTAGACACATTGTAAGTTAATTAAGCATGATTTGACTAACTTTTAAGAGCATAATATCATGCAAATATCTCCTTCAAAAGTATGTAGAAAAAAATGACCAAAATTGAAATAAATAAGGTCTGATAACAGTAATGTTAATTTTAGAGAGGAAAAATCTACATGGACAAGAGTTGAGAAGCAATATTAGAAATGATTGCTTTTAGATGCCTATTACTATTTTCCTTGTAATTTCAAAGATTTATATGAAAAGCATGAATTCCCACTAAGGAATAAAAAACAATGGGAAAACCAATGACTATGGCCCAAGTGTTTGAGTCTCTGCCACACAAGTGGGGACTCCAGATGAAGCTCCTGGCGCTGGACTTTGGACTGAGTCAGCTGGCTGTTGAGGCCATCTGGGGAGTGAACCAGCATCTGAAAGATATTTCTCTGTGTTTCTCCCTCTCTATATAACTCTGACATTCAAATAAATAAATAAACCTTTTAAAAAAACAAACTGATTTTATTTACTTAGTTGTCGGATTTGGTTTCATAATTTTTGTAGAAGTGTATTTTAATCATTGGCATACTATATTTTAAATATGAAACCTAGAAATCATGGAATGATGAAACAGTTCAGGTGAGAATACAAGAAAAAAAAATCCAGGATTAAAAAGCAGGGGGAAGACTTTGAGCATTTTATACCATATCGCAGAGATTCCCCTATTGTAGCCTGGTTGACACTAGCATCCTAAAGACCCATGTTTTCATTCATAAAACCTGAAGCCATTCTACTTTATATAGCAAATGACACATTGCAGTTATGACTTAATGGCATTTAGGAGCTCGGGGGATCATTGGGTATTATGTGGGTGGACCTATTTTAATTAGGTCAGGAATATCCAAGGGAGACAAGGGGATGCAATGAAAGGAAAATAGAAGCAGATGTCAGGGTGATGCAGGGACATAGACCAAGGAATTCACTAGCCTTGGAAAAAGAAAGAAAATCCATGATGGTTTGGGTCCTCAGATTGAAGACAGCCCTCTAGAGGGCTAGCTTCCAGCCTTGTAAATTCTCTTTCAGTCCTCTTGACTTGCAGAACTTGAAGGCAACATCTTTGCATCATTTTAAGCCAGTACTTTTATGATAATGTGTTTTCCTAGTGATGGGAAACTAACAAACCTGTATTATATACCTGTGAAAAACACAGCCTGGGATTTTAAAAGACCTCTCTAATTCAAAGCATTTTCAGGTCCAACACTGGAACATAGTGCGTTAGGCCATTGCTTGTGTCGTATCAGACTGCTCCGCTTCAATCCACTTTTTTACTAAGGTACCTGAGAAGGCAGCAGGTGCTGGCTCAAGTGATCAAATTCTTGTCACCCATGTGGGAAACTCTGATGGACTTCCTATTTCTTGACTTCAGTCTGGCCCAAATCTGGCTACTATTGGATATTTGAGGAGTGAACTGTGAATATGAGACATTTCTCTCTCTCCCTCTCTCCCTCTCTCCCCCCTCACTTCCTCCCTCTCTATCATTCTCTAACTTTCAAATAAATAAATAAATCGTTGAAACATAAAAGTATTATCAGCACTAGAGTCTGGAACACTTTGTATGTGTGATGTTTCATTTCTCCATCTAATGTTGCCTGAGCTCTCTGACTCCTGGAAGTTACTTTGGTTCACAGAATTTAAAGAAATGACAAGAATTAATTGATAGAATCCAAAAGGAGGCCAGCGCCGCGGCTCAATAGGCTAATCCTCCACCTTGCGGCGCTGGCACACAGGGTTCTAGTCCCGGTCGGGGCACCGATCCTGTCCTGGTTGCCCCTCTTCCAGTCCAGCTCTCTGCTGTGGTCAGGGAGTGCAGTGGAGGATGGCCCAAGTGCTTGGGCCCTGCACCCCATGGGAGACCAGGAGAAGCACCTGGCTCCTGGCTTATGATCAGCACGGTGCGCAGGCCGCAGCGCGCCAACCGCGGTGGCCATTGGAGGGTGAACCAATGGCAAAAAGGAAGACCTTTCTCTCTATCTCTCTCTCTCACTGTCCACTCTGCCTGTCAAAAATTAAAAAAAAAAAATCCAAAAGGAAAGATTCAAAAGCATTACCAGTAAAAAAAGTAATTGACAGTTTTTAACACATTTTCATTTTATGATGAATTCTAAATCTCACAGCATATGGTAATTGGTTTGTCTAGAAATGATTTTTAAAAATATGCACTTTTCTAAAAAGTGTAACTTCTTGAGCTGTCTGTCGTTTTAAATAAATTCACACTTTTCAAGCATATTTATTTCCACCTACTGCATCTGATTATGGTGTCTTGCCCCCCTGTCTACATTTACGTAGTCTGTGTGGGATCATCTGTAGACAGGAGTATATTATCTTCAACTATTGTTGGGCCCAGTGAAGACCTATGCATATGCCCTTCTTTCCTATATCAAACTTGTGTAGTTTTCACCAGCAAGGTCCACCTCATATATAATAGTACATTTTGGGCATTACCTTGACTGTAACTGACATCATCTACACTGTCAACACTTTCTATAGAAGCTAAAACTTAGCTCTCTGCATTTAAAAGAAAACTCTTCTGTCTCATATGGAGAGACTGCAAAACAGAAAGAAACAAATAACTTAGAATAAAAATGTTTTTCAAAAAAGGTTAATTAAGTGAATGCTAAATTTATGTAAATTTGTTAAGGGTGGTATTTTGAAAGATTTGTTTAAAATTATAACTAACAGAAGGCCACCAAGGAAACAAAGATAGAATGGGAAGAAAAGTGTTCCTTTTGTAGGAGCATTGGCAACACCTATTACAAGCATATTTTTATCTCTATTTTGGAAAATGCAGTGCTGTTTTCCCAAATGCTACTGAGAGTTTCTGAGATATTTTTTTGCTGAGTAAATAATTCTATGCTGCAAATGTATTTTTCAACTTAAAAAGATAATAAAATGATGCCATCATAAAACATGTGAAAAGGGCAGGCAAGTTTTACAGTGTGTTTCTAAGGCAGAAGATAAGGCAAATCAAGGGGGATGATTTGAGACTAAGGTAAACATGGAGATAAAAATGTGTGTAGTAATATATACCACCAGAGAGTTAACATAATTCATCAGATTTCCATAATTAACTTTAAAAACACAGTTTAGTAATAGGACTAGTGATTTTTTTTAAATATTACTAATATTCTGGTCTCAAAGTTGACATATATATTTATTCTATAACATGCAAAACAAACAAGCAAAAGAATTGTCAGAGCTGAATTTAAAATAATCCATGACTGGTCAACTGGAGGCAATTATCATTGTAATGTGCTGTGTATATCCCAGATATTTTTCTTTCATATATTTTAAGCTCATCTTTATTTAAATGTTCACAGTGTATTTTTTTTCACTTTTCTACATTTTTCTATTTCCTTGCTTTGTTTCTGGTTGAAATTATGATTTTAGTAATCCTCCATAAGTGTGGTCTATGAGTGTTTAAAAACTGATTCCACTTCTTTGTATTACTTAGAATTCTTTAAATGTTGCACAACAGAAAACTCAACTCAGGAAGGAGGAAGGGTCGTATCACTATAGTCTTAGAATTGCATGTATGAACTACATTGAATCTGTTCTCTTTGTTTATTATCACAATAAATGACAATTGATGAGAGTTGTAGTAAGTGTCATGCATTTGCTGTGACTCTGAAAATCTAATGTATTAATACATTTCTTAAAAAGGAAAGCTCAACTCCATTGCTTTACCAACTAAGAGTGTATCTTGTCTTAAATAATAACATCAATGGTACAGTATTTATGAGATAAACCAGGGATTGTAATAGGAACCCACTACTGTTCCACCTTTTTGTCAAGTCACACACTATGCCAAGAAATTGAATTTAGTATTGAGTCTTCGCTTACTGCGCAAAAATAAATAAATAAATAAATAAATAAATAAATAAATAAATAAATAACTGTAGAAGCGTTAAAGGCTATGTCCTTATACAACAACATCTAGAATGGAGAACAAAGATGTGTCTGCCTCCTTGTACTCCTAAAACACAAACATAAAGACTTACTTTGTGACCTATGGTTTCAAATTGTAAAATATGTTCACACTTTATACATTCGTTGGACAAATGGAGTGAATCTGATCTGACTGCCTAAGTGACTCTATCTCCATCTTCTGGAGTTAGGGACTAACTTCCCAAAGTTCAGGAAGGATCTACAATTTCAGGGCATACTGTTGCATACCAGAAACAGGTAACAATTTCCTAAAGATCATTGTGAGTATATACCAGATCCTTAAATGATATTTTAGTAGAACTTTTCTCTCAGTACTTTGTACTGTTTCATTCTGTTGTTTTCTCTTGTACATTGTGCCTATTGAGTAATATCTATTGATATAGCTGTCTTCTCATTGAAGTTATTTAACTATCCTCAATTAGCTTTGAAAGATTTTTCTTGGGAGTCTGATATTTTGAAGTAGTGCCATATGTTTAGGTGTGATTCTTTTCTGTGCTGTTCATTGCATCAGTAAAGTTTTCAATCTATAGACTCATTTTCTCTCTCTTTTTGGTAATAAATGTAATTTTCTTAGAAATTTTCTCACCTTCATTTGTTGCTATTCTACATAGGTGGGGCTTCATGAATAATTGTCGACATTTTCAAGTTCTTTTCAAATATTGTATCTTCTTAGTAATCTCTATTAAATTCTGGTATATTTCCCCAGAGATATCTTTCAACTCAAAATGTTTTTTCTCAATAAAATCTCTGATCATTATAGTCTGAAAAGTTTTTCTTTCTTTGACTAAACTCCAGAAAAGCTTCTTTCTAACTCTAGAGTTCCATTTTCTTACAGCATTTATGCTAATTAGATTATAATTGTAAAAATCTTTCTCTCCCCCATACAGAAGTAATCTAGTTTTATAAATGTTTATTTATTTATTTTCATTTACTTTAAAGGCAGAGTGGCAGAGAAAGAGGGGGACAGAGAAGAGGAGAAGTGAGGGAAAGAGAGGGGAGGGTTAGGAAGGAGAGGAGATGGGAGTGAGAAGGATCTCTAATGATTCACTCCTCAAATGCCTACAATAGCCAAGGAATGGGTGATGCAGAAGCAAAGACCCAGGACCTCCATTTGATTCTACCATGTGGATTGCAGTGGACCAAGCACTTAAGTCATCAAAGACATAATCTTTTCATGAGCCTCTTGCCAATTTTATAACCCGGGGAAATCTTTTTCCTGTACTGGGACATGCTTGCTTAATGTGGTCATCAGGGAGAATCGTGCCCCTATTTCTCAGTCTCTGAGATGGATAAGAGTCTCATTTCAGTGAGTTACCTTGAAAATTTACTTCCTTGTAAAATTATCCTTCATGTTAGGAGATATAAGGAAGCTTACTTTTTCTCTCAGTAAAGCCAATTAGAAAATATGGCCCTGCACCCCATGGGAGACCAGGAGAAGCACCTGGCTCCTGCCATCGGATCAGCGCGGTGCGCAGGCCGCAGCGCACCTACCGCGGCAGCCATTGGAGGGTGAACCAATGGCAAAAGGAAGACCTTTCTCTCTGTCTCTCTCTCACTGTCCACTCTGCCTGTCAAAAATAAATTAAAAAAAAAAAGAAAAGAAAATATGGACCCATTATGCTTCCTCTACAGTTTTAAAAATGTTTCCTGCACTTTTATTTTTCAGAGAAGTTTAATTCACACTGAGTTGTACCTTTTTCTCTATTACAATAGTCTCAAAACTATTCCCTGTTTACTTAATTTTGTCTGATACAGTTTTCCTTTGATACCTCCTCCTAATTCTGTATAAAATCGTGTATTCACCTAATATTATAATAATTTTTCTCCACTTTTGGAGATGGTGTTGTGGTTGTGTACAGCTCTTGCAAACCTAGATATATTTTTAACCATTTCCTCTGCTTATGTTTTCATTTAGGGGTCTTACCAAAACTAACTCAAATTTGAAGTTGAAATTCATGAATACTTTTTTTGAAATTTTCATTATGGCTAAATCTTTTCCTCTGGCTATAATTAATCAATTTAGTAATGATCATATTTGATAGTTTATATTTGAAACTGTTACACAGGCTATAAATTACAAGTTCCAACTACTTGTCGACTCCATTAAATGGGGATACACTTTTTTAAAAAAAAATTTGTCATGCAAGTATCATGTATTTCATATATGCAGATTTAGGAACATAGGTATATACTTTTAAAATTTGCTTTGGGATCTCTCGCTCTCTCTTTCTCCCTCCCTCTTTCCCTCCTTCACTTTCTCTCCTTATTCCTTTTCATTTTATTAGAGATACTTGAAGAAAAAGCAT
This sequence comes from Lepus europaeus, assembly GCF_033115175.1. NCBI lineage: Eukaryota > Metazoa > Chordata > Mammalia > Lagomorpha > Leporidae > Lepus > Lepus europaeus. The sequence goes on from NC_084841.1 coordinate 20,076,820, forward strand.
TCGGTGCATTCGTATTTAGACAAGCATAGCTATGTTGGTAGATATATATCTTAGAACAGTCATTCCCTCCTTCTTACACTTAGAGTTCTAATTTTGTATATGGTATGTCTAGCTATAAATACCACTTGTTTATTGTCCTATGCAGGTGTCCATGTGACAGAATTCTTCCCAATGCAATTGTGCTAACAGTCTCTGTGCAATGTAGCCCATAACAAATGAAATGGCAAAACATTTCAGAGAGAGACCTCTCCTTTGATCTATGTAACACTTTCCCCGCTGCCTGCCTACAACTCAATCCCACTCCTTTATTGTGGAGTAACCAAAATGCCAAAAAAATCTATATGCACACATGATATAGATGGCTGAACAAGAAGAGAGAGGGTGCATGAGTCATCAATAACATCCTCTAGCACAAACACTCTACAGTCCCAGGACGGGTAATCTCTCAAAGGTTGATTTAAAATGTGGGTAATGAGCATGGACGATTTTCCCAGAAGTCAAAAAGACAGATCCATAATACATGAAGTAAAATGAACCATAGAAATCTTCCCAAAGAAATGAGGTAGAGACAGTATGATTGACTAACCAACACTCTCCACTTCCAGAAGCATGTAGTATTCTCAATTTCCAACAAGCAGAATTTTGTAGGTGTCATGGACTAGCAGTTGCTGTAAGTTTCACATTCTCTCCTTATTAGAAACTCACGTTAACCAGTTATTAATTATTTCTCCTTCGCACTATGCTCATTTTGTTGGAAGTAGATAACATTATTTCAGTGATTTTAAATTGCAAGGTGATGAGTAGTCACATTAGGAGTAATAGAGAATGAAATACATCACCCGAAGAGTTTGGCCCATAAGCTGGATTCAGTAATTGCATGTGATTTAGAGCTTCTCTTCCGGAGAGTGGCTGAGTATATTTTATACAAAAGGAACATGTGCATATATGTTAGTTAGTCAAAGAGATGTAGTGTTGCATACATTGTTATTGTTATTTGAAACTTCCCTTACCTCTGTGTGTATCCCTCACTCCATCTAATCATGACACTCTGAGAGCATTAGCTACCACTAGACTTTCAATATACTATATTTTTCCTGAGTTAGTACTTTTTTTTAAAGATTTATTTATTTATTTGAAAGTCAGAGTTACACAGAGAGAGGAGAGGCAGAGAGAGAGAGGTCTTCTGTCCGATGGTTCACTCCACAGATGGCCGCAACGGCGGAGCTACGCTGATCCGAAGCCAGGAGCCAGGAGCTTCTTCCAGGTCTCCCACACAGGTGCAGGGGCACAAGGACTTGGGCCATCTTCTATTGATTTCCCAGGCCATAGCAGAGAGCTGGATTGGAAGAGGAGCAGCCGGGACTTGAACGGGCGCCCATATGGCATGCCGGTGCTTCAGGCCAGGGCATTAACCTGCTGTGCCACAGCACCAGTACCTAGTGAATACTTTTAATTTTATTTTTTCAATTTTATTGTTTAAATTTGCTAAATTTTTTAGATAGGATATTATTTCTATACACTTTCCTTTTAACACCACCCTGGCTGCATTCTGTAAGTTTTGGTATGTTGTGTTTTCATTTTCATTTGTTTCAAATATATTTTTTTATTTCCCTTGTGTTTTCATCTATGAGCCACTGTTAATTCAGGAGCATATTCTTCAGTCACCATGTATTTGTATGTTTTCTAGAATCTCTTTGTTGTTAATTTCCAGATTTATTCTACCATGTTTAGAAAAGATAAATGATCAGATTTACTTTTTTAAATTTGTTGAATCGTTTTTTTATGGCCTAGTATATGTTCTACCCTAGAGAATGTTTCATGCGCTGATGTTTCGTACACTAACAGAAATAATGTGTTCTGCATCTATGGAGTGTAATGTTCTGCAGATATCTGTCGGGTCCATTTGGTACTAGTATAGATTAGCTCAGTTGTTCCTTTGTTGATTTTTTGTCTGGCCTATATGTCCTTTGATGAGTATTGGGTGGTGAATTCTCACATTAATATTGTATTGGAGCTTATGTATTCTTTTAGATTCATTAAAGTTTTTTTTTTTTTATTAAATCAGGTGTCCTAGTATCAGGTTCATATGCATTTACTATAGTGACACCTTCTTGTTGAATTGATTCCTATGTATCTTCCAATAAGCTGTTTTGCTTTAGAGTTTATTTTCTGTTGACGTAAGAATAGTTATTTCTGCTTGCTTTTGATCTCCATTTGCATGTGAAATCGTTTTCCATCCTTTCCCTTCTAGTCTGTGTGTATCTTCATTGGAAAATTGTGCTTCTTGTATGATGCATATATATTTCCTTTATACATTCAGGCCATCTGTATGTTTTAATTTGGGAACTTATTCTATTTTCATTCAAGGTTATTATTAATAAATAATGACTTTGCCCTTACCTTTTTCTATAAATATTTCTATTGACTGCTTTGAATTTCCTTTTTTCGTTTACTAGGAGATTTTCTGCTTTTACATTCTTTCATGATGCTCATTCTCTTGCTCTGTTTTTGTAAGTAGTGCATTCTTAAGTGTAGGTTGTAAGACTGCTGGATGATGACATATTCTTTCAATTTTTTCTTGTCTCAGAGGGTCTTTATTTCACCTTCATTTGTGAATGATAGCTTTATGTGGTATGCTTGATAAAGTATTCTGGGTTGGTGATTTTTTTTCTTTTAGAACTTGGACTAAATCTGGCCATTCTCTCTTGTCCTGTGGGGTTTCTGTTGAAATATCTGCTATAAATCTGATAAGACTTCCTTTAAAAGTGACCTGGAACTTCTGTCTTGCAAATTTTAGGAGGCTCTGCATCATTTGAAATATTGACTGTAAGGTGTTGAGGGCTTCTTCTGATCATGCTTATCTGAGGTTCTATGTACTTGCTATATTTGGAAGTCCATATATTTATCCAAATTCTGGAAATTTTCTATTTTTTTTTATAGGCAGAGTGGAAAGTGAGAGAGAGAGACAGAGAGAAAGGTCTTCCTTTTCTGTTGGCTCACGCCCCAGTGGCCGCTGCAGCCGGCGCACTGCGCTGATCCGAAGCCGGGAGCCAGGTGCTTCTCCTGGTCTCCCATGTGGGTGCAGGGCCCAAGGCCTTGGGCCACAGCAGAGAGCTGGACAGGAAGAGGAGTGACCGGGACAAAATCCTGTGCCCTGACCGGGACTAGAACCCAGTGTGCCGGCGCCGCAGGCGGAGGATTAGCCTATTGAGCCGTGGCGCCGGCAGAAATTTGCTATTATTTCACTGAGCAGGCTTTCTAAGCCAGTCTTCTCTCACCCATATCATCAGAAACTGCTATTATTTCTATATTTGATCATTTGATGGCATCCCATAGACCTCAAATACTGTTTTCATTTTTCTTATTTCTTCTTTTCCTTCTCTGTCTCCTTCTTCCTCTGAGATATTTCAAAAGTCTGCCTTCTAGAGCATTTTTTTTTTCATTTTCCTCATGAAGTCTGCTGTTACATCTTTCCACTATTGTTTTTATTTGGCTTATTGAATACTTCATTTTCAATATTTGTATAGTATTTTCTTTCAATATCTTTATCTCTTTGCTGAATTTCTTGTCCGTTTCCTACACTAATTTCCTAATTTTAATTTACTGATACTTTGTATTTTGAAATAACTTTACAATCATTCTTTTTAACTGGTTTTCAGGCATTTTTGTCAATCCTGCCTTCCTTCAAGGTCCAATATTAATGTAGTATCGTGTTCATCTTTTTGGAGTCATGTTGCCTTCCTTGTTCTTGTTTCTTAAGTTGATGCACTGATTTTTGTGCATCTCAGGGATTACTTATCTTTCTTGTTTCTATATCTTCTTTTTTCCCAGGGTTTTATTCTTGGAGATGTGCCTCTGGGTCTTGGTGGAGCATCTGAGTTACGTTTGAGCTCCAAGGGAGTGTATAGGCTAGGATGAGGAGCTCCCACCACTGTGTGTGTGTGCATGTGTGTGTGTGTGTTAAAGCATCTCAGGTTACTGTCCATGGGGGGAGGAGATGTTGGAGTGGACTGATGTGTTCAAAGTCCCAGCTTTTCTCTATGCCAGTGTAACCTAGTTGATTCACAGTTTAGAGTGAACTCACAGTGGCAGTGCACCTCTCCCAACCAGTCATGCACATTGTCCAGTGATCCAACTCACTCCATAGTTTATCCTCTCATCCAGCTGTGAGATCCTCTTCTATGTGCAAGGAGATCTGAGTTGTTGCAGTCAAACTGCATGGGTGTATGGGGCATCAGCCACAATCTGTGAACTTCCTAAATTCTGGGAATTTTGTCCATGATTCCTGCAATCACAGGGTGTGTGAGGGTGTGTGGGGGGTCTGCATTCCTCCCAGTAATTGCCCACTCTCTGGTTCTCATCAGTTTTTTTTTTTTTTTTGACAGGCAGAGTGGACAATGAGAGAGAGAGACAGAGAGAAAGGTCTTCCTTTTGCCGTTGGTTCACCCTCCAATGGCCGCCACGGTAGGCTCACTGCGGCCGGCGCACCGTGCTGTTCCGATGGCAGGAGCCAGGTGCTTCTCCTGGTCTCCCATGGGGTGCAGAGCCCAAACACTTGGGCCATCCTCCACTGCACTCCCTGGCCACAGCAGAGAGCTGGCCTGGAAGAGGGGCAGCCGGGACAGAACCGGCACCCCGACCGGGACTAGAACCCAGTGTGCCGGCGCCGCAAGGTGGAGGATTAGCCTAGTGAGCCGTGGCGCCGGCCTCTCATCACTTCTGGTAACACTGAGACTGATTGCTGTCCCCTGAGTCAGAACAGAGTTCAGCAGCAACTCTGACACAGGAAACCGAGTCCTCCCTTTGATGCAGAGAGGGTTGGGGGGGTGGGGAGCGCATTGTGGCTACTCATTTCAGAACAAAGTAGTCACTCTGACCACTGTCAGCTCCTTAGGCTGGACCTGACATCAGTGGGGATTGTTGGATTCTCTCTCAGTTAAGGCAGCTGATGGTGGAGGCTGCAGCACCTTCTTCCTTTCTTGCCTAGCTAAAAATGGTGTTTCCCAGCTGGGAGCCACTTGTGTAGATGCAGGAGTGGCTAGTGGCATGGTGCTAATAGCAGTAGCACATCTGTCCTCACCCTTTGCTGCCCCAAGGAGTCTCTGTTCTGTTCTGCCATTTTTCCACTAAATTTTCTCTCAATCAGTCTCTGGGGAATGTGGCCCTACCTTTGTTTCTCTGGTAGTTTTCTGCAGTTGAAGTCAGAGTGGATTCTTACTATTCAGTAATCTTAGATCTCCTACCTACACTAGATTCTGTGCAGTCTGTTCTTGTAGCTAATCCTAAATTGGAAGTGTGGTAAAAATGAAAATCTGGCTTTTTTTTTTTTTTTTTTTTACTGAAAGATCACATTAATCTCCCTCCTCCCATAACAAAACCTTTCTAGGAACCTGTTCTCCTCCCTATTTGTCTTAAATTCTTCTGACCCTTCACTTCATACCTGGAAATAAATAGCAACAATGGAAACAACAGTACAGAATCTAGAACACTTGGGAGGCTCACATGGCAAAAGAGGAAGAAAAGGGAAGCCTGTATTTGACCCTAAAGAGTTACCTGAATGGCTTTTCAAGTATTTCATTCGTGATGTATAAGGCAGGGAAATGAGTTTATTTAGGCCAAGTGACTGTCAAGTTATCTACTATTTGTAACTTTAATCTCTGGTAATATGTAATATCCCAATAACCATCGATTAAAAGTACATTATTGTATTAAATAAAATAATGCTAAAAATAAACTATTGGGGGTTGGTGCCATGGCTCACTTGGTTAATCCTCCACCTGCTGTGCCGGCATCCCATATGGGCACAGGGTTCTAGTCCCAGTTGCTCCTCTTCCAGTCCAGTTCTCTGCTGTGGCCCAGGAGGGCAGTGGAGGATGGCCCAAGTGGTTGGGCCTCTGCATCTGCATGGGGGACCAGGAGGAAGCACCTGGCTCCTGGCTTCAGATTGGCATAACTCTGGCCGTAGTGGCCATTTAGGGGGTGAACCAATGGAGGGAAGACCTTTCTCTCTGTCTCTCTCTCTCACTGTCTAACTCTATCTGTCAAATAAATAAAAAAATAAATAAATAAAAATAAAAATAAATGTTGGGGGCCAGTGCTATGACATGGCAGGTAGAGCTATAGCCTACAGTGCCGGCATCCCATATGGGCACGGATTTGGGTCCTGGCTGCTCCACTTCCAATACAGCTCTCTGCTGTGGCCTGAGGAAGCAGTGGAAGATGGCCCAAGTCTTTGGACCCTGTACCCACAATGGGAGACCAAAAGGAAGTTCCTGGCACCTGGCTTAGCATTGACTCAGCTTCGACCACTGGGGACATTTAGGAAGTGAACCACTGAATGGAAGATTTCTCTCTTTCTCTCTGCCTCTGCTTCTCCATAGCCCTGCCTTTCAAATAAAATAAATAAATCTTAAAACAATAAACTTTTTTGACACATTCAAAAGCTTAGCATTATATTGAGTAAATATATATATATCAAATATCAATATATATATCATATATATAAATATATATCAAAATAATTATATAATAAATTGTTACATACTTAATTGAAATGAATAGTTACCTATTTAACTAATATGAAATTAAAAACCATAAACAATTAACTATAGCAATAAAAAGTAGAGTAGTGGTTTCCTCTGAGAATGAAAATTGAAAAGAGAACAGGAAAGTACTTTCTGTAGTGTTAGAAACATTCTACATCACAATTAGAAGGTGGATTACACATCTATTCCTTTGTGCAGACTCTTTAATTTGTGCACATTTATTGTCTGTTCATTTCTGTATGTGACAATTATACTTCCATAAAAAGGTGCCATAAAATATTAATGATATTTTAATTTTCAGACAAAGCATGCATTTGTCTTATGGGTATCTGGAATGCCACTCAAATATTACATAAGCCAAATATATAAATATGCAAAAGACAATTTCAAGTTATTCTGCCACATATTTTATCATAAGAAGAAATCCTAGATTGTCTGTTCTTGTCTCCGAATAGACCGTTATCTTTGGTCAATAAACTTATCTTCTTCACCCTTAAATAGAGAATGAGTTCTTGTCTCAAATGTAATCCAAGATTGGTATTAGGATTATTCAGTTCACTAATAAAGTACATTTCTGAGAGACTGAGTGTCTCCTTAGCCATATTCAATGGCAAACTTAAAAAATTAAAGTAGGGACTGGTGTTGTGGCTTGGGAGGTGAAGCTGCTGCCTGCAACACCAGCATTCCATGTGAGCACCAGTTCGCGTCCCTGCTGCTTGCTTCCTTTCCAGCTGCTTGTTAATGGCCTGAGCATGGCAACAGAATGTGGCCCAGGTGCTTGGTCCATGCCACCCATGCAGTAAAACTAGACAAGGCTCCTGGATCCTGGTTTTGGGCTTGTCCAGCACTGGCCATTACAGCGATCTGGAGAGTGAACCAGTGGATGGAAGATCTCTTTCTGGATCTGTCTCTCCCTTTTGCTCTGTGACTCTGAATTTCAAATAAATAATTAAGTCTTTTTAAAAAGTGAAATGGAAGTACAAGGTGCCAATGATATATATTGTAACACCTTAGTGGAAAGAATTGTAAAGTGAAATAAACTAAAAAAATACTTTGAGTGCACAAGATGAACAAATAGGTAAATTTGAAACATGGATTTATCAATTGGGATGACCACTATTGTTGGCATATCTTCCTTTGACTCAAGTACTGTATTTTGGGAGACTACACATTAGAAATGAAAGAGATTAAGATAACTGACATGCAAAAGTAGTACAATTTAAGAAAGCAAGATGCAATGTGCTTGAGTAATAGAATGGGATCCCTACGGTGTATTATTAAAACAATTTTCATAGATCTTTACAATATGCTGTGTGGTTGGATGTACCAAGCCTTCTATTATAAGCATTATACCCTTCGGACACTTGGGAAAAAAAGTGTTACCCAGAATACATTTGTCCTGCATCAGTTGACATTGAAACAACTTTTTAGACATTACTGCCATCACCAAAGAAAGCTATTTATGATTTTTCAGGTCTTCTTCCTTTTAAAAACGTGTGTGTGCACTATTTTTTGATCGATATTTTAACATGTTCTTCACATATGCAAATTAAATATGGCGTCCTGTATTCAATGTGAGGTTAAACATTTTTTTAAAAAATTCTCAGACAACTGCTGTTGATAATGAATGTGAACCACCTGTATACTCAAAGTTAAATCTTTTACTCTAAGCTCTGTTTTTTGTTGTTGTTGTTCTTCTTTTTCTTTGTGAAGACTCAGCTTCCCAGATACCACTTTCCCTCCTTTTTAAAAATTAAATATAGTGTCATATTTTTCACTCACCATGAGGCCTAAACGGCAGCATAGTCCTTCTATGGAAGCTGTTAGAGATACGATGCTATATTCCTGGCAAGGTCAGGTTCAGAACAAGGTTAAAGATTTCTTCTTAAATGACTATAGTCCTTACCTGATTTTTCAGACATTTTCTAACTTCACCTCACAGTAAAATCTGCTTTTTGTTTATTACAAGTAACAATAAAGGAATAAAGGAATGGTGCTCCAAAGAAAGCTTGTTGGTAACATTTGAAGTTTTGAGTCATGGATAGTCCATGTACCTCTATAGCATCATGTCTCTCTCTCTCTCTCTCTCTCTCTCTCTCTCTCTATATATATATATATATATATATATATATGTATATGTATATATATATACATATATATGAATTCACATTTTTATTTCTTCATAATTTCTCAAATATTTAGCTCAATAATGTCAAGTGTTGTCTCCAAGAGAAAGCAAAGATCATCAGATCTTGGGACATCAATAAGAGAACATTTGATTAGTGTTACTGGGGGAAAAGAAACAAATACTCTTCAGACACTTAATATGTGAAATATAAATTCTGATTCTAGTACAAATAGGAAGAGTATTCTTCATGAAATCTACTTCAAAGGTTATAACCTTCTATACATGTTTAATACGTTTTTAAAAAATATTCTCCCATAGTGAAAAATGATTAAATTTTAAATGATCATTTGATTTAAAAACATATTGATAGTTGTTCAGCTATTAATTAAAAATACTGGATACAATTCTTGGAAGTGGATTAATTTTTCAATATCACAAGTAATGGAACTTGCCAACTGTTTCTCATTGCAACTGTGTACCATAAACTGTTGAATGAGATACTGTAGGGTTTCTGCAAACTGGCTTTATTTTGAGAGAGATATCAGTCTAAAGTGGAAATCTACTATTATCTGCTGCAGTTCAAAGGCATCTGCAGGTAAATGTGTTCAGTAGGAAGAGTCTTACCTCAAATTATTAGTCAACAACAAGTAACAAATTGCTTTTATCATAATTTGTCAAAATATTTATTTATTCTGCTTTGAGTTTGCATATAATTCATATCTATCTTGTAAAAAATTCACAAGTAGGTCACATTGTTTTCATTTGTAAGTAATGAACTCATCTATTCAGGCATCTTGAGGGGTACATTTAGGTAGAAAACTGAAAAGCACATAGAGAAGTACAATATCTTGTGTGTGTGTGTGCGTGTGTGTGTTTTCCTAAAGGAGCAAACCATCACTAGTGAACTCACTTTGAAATCTTGCTTTGTGCTGACAGTTGAACTATAACTATATTTCATAAACCATAGCACTCCCAAGTTACTGAAAATAAATTGATTTTCTGGAAATATGCGACACACAGGTTCTCAATATGAGTCTTGAACAGTCTGTCCCTAAAGTAGTTATTTCCATTTACACCCCTGACCTGCCAGTATCTTCAGTGCTACTGTAGTTTTTCATGTACTTCAAAAGCTACAGATCTGTTTCCATCCTTCTTAATCTAATATAAACTGCACATGCTTCTGTCAGTAAAGACCTTCATTTTTATCCTTCTTTGATTTCATGACACCAATGGTTCTATATTTCACAGCAAAGGGAGCAGAATGAAATTACACATTTCTCAGATTTCAGCAATATCTGGTTTATGTGATTCAAGACCTCCATACAAAGAAGAGGTCATTCTCAATATTTTAGAAAATGTTTCTTTCTGGGGATTCTATATGATTAACTAAACTTCAGAATGTGTTTGATTGGATATAGTAAGCATGTGTTCATTTGGATAAGAATGAAAAGACAAAAATAAAGCATTTAAGGCCTGAAGTGATGAACCTCAGTATAAACATAGGCATTTAACAAGCATGTTGGTCAAAATTATGGAATATTTTGTGTCTAAACAGAAAAAATGAGCAACTGAGAAAGCAAAATTTATTTTTAATTTAGTGCAGACACCATTAGTTAAGAGTGAAATCAAAACCCAAAAAAGCAGCCAAGCTTAACAAAATGTCAGTTTGTCCTTCCAAGAAAAACTGAAAATAGAAAATATTTTAAGAGTAGCAGTCTCATTATGCTTACAGGTCTTTTAAATATATTTATAAATAAGTACATTTTGACTGAAACTTTTGTTTGTGATACTCCTTCTACTTAAACATCTCTACTAAAGCTTAAATAAAAAAAAAAGACAAAACCAAATAAAAAAAATTGCAAGAATTGCTCAAGAGAAACATCCATTAGAACTACTTAAAATTTAAATATGGGGCTGATGCTGTGGTACAGGAGGTTAAGCCTCCACCTGTGGTGCCAGCAACCCATATGTGTACCAGTTTGTGTCCTAGCTCCTCTTCTGATTCCGTTCTCTGATAGTGGCCTGAGAAGGCACTGGAAGATGGCCCTAGTGCTTGGGCTCCTGCACCCATATTGGAGACCCGGAGGAAGCTCCTGGCTCCTGGCTTTGGATTGAATCAGTTCCAGCATTGTGTCTATTTTGGGGGTAGGCCAGTGGATGGAGGACCTCTCTCTCTTTCTCTCCTTCTCTCTGTCTGTAACTCTACTTCTCAAATAAATGAATCATTTTTTTAAAAAGCATAAATACAATATAAGATAGATAGGAAATAAATCTAGAGTAGTTGGGATGAATGATCCAACTACCATCTTCTTTTTGAGGTATGTGAAAATGGGAGTAGTTAAAAGAAATAGGGTTCAACTTTCCATTGTACAATAGTCTAATAGAATTGCTCTGGTTCCAGGATATCCACATAATTTGAATATACTGCAGTGGATATGGTAGACTTAATTCAAATGTTTTGGTCTGTTGATCTGAGACACTGTAATATATTAACTATCATTTTCACAACTGTCAGGAGTTAGAAAGAATGTTAAGGTCTCAGTCACATAGATTGTTGTTATGGCACAAATCCAGTCCTGGTATGAAAGCAGAACTCTGAATAAGGAATTTGACTGGAAGAAGATTCGCATGAGCCATAATCCATGAGGCCAAGCAGGGGTAGATTCCATGGCTATAACTGAGTAATTGACTGGAATGGTTTGTCTGAATAGATGTAAGCTGATTTGAAAAAAAGGATGAAGAATTAAGTCCTACTGGGAACCTATAGTAGGACCTGAATAAATGCAGGATTGATGCCAGAAATCAAGAATTAAGCCTCCTGAAAACCAGGGATGTGTGACCATGTACTAGGAGCGAATCCAGAAGCAGAAGCCAAAACAAGATCAACAAGGAACAGCTGTCACTATGGTAAATACAGGTAGAGGGAAAAAAAGGAGGAATAAAACATAGTAAGGTTTGAGCTTGGAAACTCTAGAGGTCGTTTCGGGGGGACACACACATATGTTCCATAAAATACTCAGGGATACTTGACAGACTTCTTTATTGATGTCCTTTCATTCAACGTGTGTGTGTGTGTGTGTGTTAATTGCCTTCTTAGAGTTAGTTTGGGCCAATGTATCACTCCACTTGCAGTAAATTCTAGCAGAAATAATCTGACTTAGAAGCTCATATTCATGAGAAACTCAACTGGGTTTATCTTGCAGATTAATGTCATCTGATTCCACATGGAGAGGTGAATGGGAAATGCAACAAATGACAGAACAAATAGATAAAAAATCATTCTAAGATGAAGGTGTTATATTAGTATTTTCCTATCTTGAAATAAACTGGCAATGCTTTTGTGGCAAAAAGATGCTTGGTTAAGACAGATGACATCCTTGTATTTGCAAGTTAGAAATTTGTATGGGTCAACAAAAAACACATAATTGAAAACATTTCAACATATTTTCCTTTCTTAATTTGAATGAGAAAATTCTCTTTGTGCTGTAAATTGCCCAGGCTACTGGATTCTCTTTTATTCCTCCATCAACTGCTCTTCTCCATCCTGGCAGCCAGCTAATCTCTCTGAGGGAAGCAATCTATCTCACAGCACTGAATTTAATCACACTTGAGCAAAGCGTCTTTTACAGGATGGAAATTTTTAGCTCAAACTTCAAATAGAAAAAGCCAAAATCTTATAAGCAGTAAACTATAGTTGATAATAATATGGTCTATGAACTTAAGATTACTGCTTTTGAGACCAACCATACCATTTACCTGGTGTGCAAGCCTCTGGCAAGTCATTTAACCTCTTTTTGCTTTAGATTTTTATTATGAAGCTGGATGTAATAATAATATCCACCTTATTGGGTTTTAGTGAAATAATAAATATAGAATACTTGAGAAAAACCATGTTACATGTGAAATCAGCGAGAAATATTTGCCAACAGAAACAGTAACACAGTAGCTGCACTAGAAGTAGAGTTGCCAGATTTAGTAAACAGAAACAAGATCTCCAATTAAGCATATTTAATCTGAGCCACCAATGTGGTACACTGCTCTTGACAGCAGCATCCCGTATTGGATTGCCAGTTCAAGTCCTGGCTACTCCACTTCTGATCCAGCTTCCTGTTAATGTGCCCTGAAAAACAGCGGAGATTGGCCCAAATGTGTAGGCCCTTGCCTCTCAGGTGAGAGACTTCGATGTAGTTCCTGACTCCAGGCTTTGGTTCAGTCCTGGCTCCTGTGGCCATTTGAATAGTGAACCAGCAGATGGAATATCTCTCTTTGTTTCTCCCTCTTTCTGTGTCATATACCTTTGAAATAAATAAATATCAAAAACTATACTTATTAACTATTTTAAAGAGGTCTAAACAAAATATTTGAGATATTGACAAATTGGTATTGTATATATTTAAGAAACACAACCTGATGTTACGACATATGTACACATGGTAAAATGATTCTTCTAATCATTGCTTCTAGTATTTAATTTCAGATGAATAATACTGAAATATTGATGATTGGTTACCATACTTGATGCATACTTATATTTATTACAGTAGCAAAGTGTTTGAAGAAAGTAAGAGGAGTCAACAAAAAGTTCATGGAAATTACATCTTATGAAAAACTATACATGGATTTTAAAATTTGCAACAAAAATCACTTTTAAAAAATTTCAATGCATTTCGAACACAGAGAGACAGACAGAAAATGAAAGAGGAAGAGACAGGTAGAGAAACAGAAAGTAAGCTCCCATCAGCTATTTCACTCCTTGCATGTCCAAAATGATAGGAGCTGGCCAAGTCAAAGCTGGGAGCTGAGAGCTCAACCCATGTTTCTCACATAAGTGGGAAGAACACAAATTATTGAACCATCACCTGCATTCCCCTAACATACGCAATCTTCGGAAGCTGGGTTGGAAGTAGATTAGCTGGGACTTGAAATAGGTACTCCAAAATGGGAGGTATGTGTCCCCACTGACAACCTAAACACTAGGCAAAATGCCTACTCCAGACTTATTTTTTAATTCCATTTTCCCATTGATCTATTTATTCTCTGAAATTCCAATTTATTGATATATCTTCTATTTTATCTGGTAATTAAGCATGTCTAGTCACTTAATTTTGCTGATTCTCAAGATAACTAGATAACTCTTTTAAGTGAGTCAGGGTTTTTTTTTTTTTTAAGATTTATTTATTTATTTGAAAGTCAGAGTTACACAGAGAGGAGAGACAGAGAGATAGAGAGAGAGGTCTTCCATGTGCTGGTTCACTCCCCAGCTGGCCACAATAGCCAGAGCTGTGCTGATCTGAAGCCAGGAGTTTGGGGCTTCTTCCAGGTCTCCCATGTGGGTGCAGGGGCCTAAGGACTTGGACCATCCTCCACTGCTTTCCCAGGCCACAGCAGAGAGCTGGACCGGACTTGGAGCAGCCGGGACACAAACCAGTGCCCATATAAGATGCTGGCACTGCAGGCAAAGGTTTTACCCACTATGTCACAGTGCTGCCGCCCCGCCCCCCCTTTAATAATACAAGTTATTATATAATTTCTAGAAAAACAGCAAACATTTTATTATGCTGAAATATTCAATTTGGGGATAAGTGTTATGGTATAACATGTTAAGAAACTGTTTAGGGTGGCTGAATACCATTTAGGAGTCCTGGCTACTTGGTGCTTCTGATCCATCTTTCTACTAATGCACCTGGGGGGCAGAAAATGATGGCCTATGTCCTTGGATTTCTGCCACGCATACTGGAGACTTGGGTAGAGTTATTGGCTCCTGGTTTTACCTGGCTCAACCTCGGCTATTGCAGGAATTTGGAAAATGAACCAGTTGGTAGATGATCTCTGTCTTGGTGTCTCTTCCTTATGTCTCTTTGCCTTTGAAATAAATTTTTTAAAAAAACATTCAAGTTATAATAACTGGTCAGTAAATTAATGTGTTTTCCTAATATTGGATTTCATTTGTTTTCAATGATATTGTTTAACAGACATAAAGAGACTACTCAGGGTGCCTTCATTTAAGGTTCAAGTAATAGTGAGGTTGTGTCCCTTTTTTGCATTATTACATATGTTTGATATTATAATTTTTGTGCACCTTTTTGCATGGTTGAATGGAAAAGTTGTTTGTAAATAATTACTAAAATCGAGTATGTGTCCAGGCAGCCTGATAATGGTAATGGCACATAGTGAGAAACCTCAAATGAAGGGGTGACTTGTAGCTAGAAATGGGGGCCACCTTGGTGGAACCACCTTAGCATCTGTATTCTAATCTCTTGATAGAATTGGTCCATTATTAATTTCTTGCTCATGTTTTCCACATATGCCAGCATTATACTCAATAGGTGATTTTTTGTAGAACTGGTGCAAACAGAAAGCCAGTATTTTCTGCTTCAAGACAACATTTGGGACATGGAAGTCTACCAAAGTTATTCACCATTTACCAATATGAGAATTTAAGTCAATGACATTAAAATCAGAGACAGAGCAAGGTCATGGTAAAAATGAGAAACAAATCTCTTGTTCAATTAAATTCTCCTCAAAAGATCTGCTGCTATAAGCTTAACTTTTTATTTTAATTTTAAATAATTTTTAACAGATTCAATATGCTTTGTAGATATAATTCTAATATGAATATAAGCTCAATTTCTTAAAATCATCCGTGTGAATATCATGTATTGCATCTCTTTCTGTTCCTGGCTTATTTCACTTAATATAACATTCTACAGTTCTGTTCAGGTTGTCACAAATGATAGGATTTAATTATTTTAAGGGTGTGGGAGTATTAAATTGTGTGTATATCACATTTAATGTAACTATTCATCTCATGGTGGACACATCAGTTGATTCCATATTTTCTCTATTATGAACAATGCATCAATAAATATCTCTTTAGCATGTTGCTTTCATTGCATCTATTATCTGTCTATATACTGTCTATATATAGCCATTTATCTATCTATATTTATATACAGCATCCATATATCTATAACTCATATAGTAATTCAAATTATAATGTAGTCAGGAAAATTCACAGGAAGTTTACATTTCTACCAACAATGAACAAGAGTTTCATATCTTCAAATCCTTACTAACACTTGCTTTTACCTTTTTGATAATAGCTATTCTAGCAGATTTTAATTCATACCTTATTATAGTTTTGATTTGCAATTCCCTAAGGATTACTGATACTTACTTTTTATTTCTTATACCAACCTATTGATCATTTATGTGTCTTTTTGGGGAAGTGTGTATTCAAATGTTTGCCCATTTTTTTAAAAAAAAAGATTTATTTATTTATTTGAAAGTCAGAATTACAGAAAATCAGAGAGAGAGAGAAACCATCCACAGATGGCCACAATGGCCAGAGCTGTGCCAATCCGAAGCCAGGAGCCAGGAGCTTCCTCCAAGTCTCCCATGCAGGTGCAGGGGCCCAAGGACTTTGGCCATCTTCCCTGATTTCTGAGGCCTCAGCACAGAGCTGGATCAGAAGTGGAGCAGCTGGGACTGCAGGCAGCAGCTTTATCCACTATGCCACAGTGCAGGCCCCCAGATATTTGCCCATTTTTTAAATGGGATTATTTACTTACTTTTTAAAAATATTTTATTTAAGGAATACTACCTCATGCATTTCATATACAGAAATTTAGGAAAACAGCATTTCTTCCCACTCTACCATCCCTCCTGCCCATACTTCCACCCTTCTTCCTCCTCACTCTCCTATTCCCTTTCTTAGTATTTTGCAAAAATCTATTTTCACTTGACTTTATACTCATAAGATTAACCCTCCACTAAGTAAAAGGTTCAAAAAGTAGTATTAAAAAAAAAACACTCTTCCTCAACAGTCAAGACAGGGGCTGTTCAAAATCATTGCATCCCAAAGTGTCAATTTCACCCCTATAGATTACCTTTTACGTACTCTATTAGTTTCCACAGATCTGAGAGAACATACAATATTTTTCTTTATGGGACCAGCTTATTTCATTAAGTATAATGGTTTGCAGTTGCCTCCATTTTCTTGCAAATGACAGGATTTTACATATATATGTTTTACCAGTGTGTAGTATTTCATAATTTTTTTATCCAGTCTTCAACTGATGGACATCTGGGTTGATTCCACATCTTAGCTATTGTGAATTTGAATTGAGCTACAATAAACATGGGGGTAAAGATCACTCTTTTATATGCTGTTTTCTTTTTGTTTGGGTAAATTCCCAGGAGTGGGATAGCTGGATCATACGGTAGGTCTTTTTCAGATTTCTGAGGTGTCTCCCTACCGTCTAAAATGTACATGAGAGAAACGCCAGATTACTTTTAGAGTATCTCCAATTATACTCACAGCTGACTTCTCATCAGAAATCCTACAGGCTAGGAGAGAATGGAGAAACAAAATTCAAGTCTTAAGAGAAAAAGAAAAAAAAAAAACTACCAACCCAGAATACTGTTTCCTGAAAAGCTCTCATTTATGATTTAAAGGATTATTTACTTTCATGAGAGTTGTTATGTAGTTAATATAGAATACAACAATGTATAGGAAAGAAACGGACATCTTGAAGCTTGATTGTTGATTTTAGTCCTTATTTATACTCTTGTGGAGCTGTGCTCTTTCTACTTTTTACTTATTGAATATTATGAATAGTGGTGCGTTAAGCCTGTTATTATTGAGTGCACTGAAATTACATTTTTTCAAAAATTAATGAAAGACAAAGGAAGGAAGGAAGGAGTGGGAATTGAGGGAGGGAGAGGAGAGAGGGAAGTATAGTTATCTTCTTAGAATTGTACCTATGAAATATATTAACTATGTTCATTTATATTAATAAAAATTGAAAATAAAAGGAAAGTTGAAAATTATTACCTTGATGCACAATTTGTAAATATCCACCTCCCCATTCTGAAGGTTATCTCTACACTCATGTTGTTAGAATTTTGTTTATTTTTCATGATGTAGAAGTTATTTAATATTAGGCAACTCCATTTACAAATAATTTTTTATTTTATTGTTTTTACTTTTGCTTTTGAGAACATATCCATAATCTTTGTTCAAATTAACACCATGAAGTTTCTCTTGTGTTTTCTTCTAGTAGTTTCATAGTTTCAAGTTTAATCTTTAATCTCTTTTATGTTGATATTTGTATATGGTGAGCTATAAATGTCCATGTTCCTTTTTCTGACTATGAATATCCAATTTAAACAAATTAGAATTATTGAAGAGATTTCCCTTTCCTTAATGTGTTTTCTTTACACCTTTTAAGAAAAGAAGTAGCTGCAAATTTATTACTTTATTTTTGGATTTATATCCTATCCTTTGATCTATGGGTCTGCATACTAAGGCCGGTCATCATTACTATTTTTTTTTAATATTTATTTTTTTATTTGAAAAACAAAGTTACAGAGAGAGTGGTAGAGACAAAGAGGTTTTCCATCCACTGCTTCACTCTCCAAATGGCCACAATGGCTGGAGCTAAGCTTTTCTGAAGCCAGAAGCCAGGAGCTTCTTCCAGGTCTCCCATGTGGGTGCAGAGACCCAAGGACTTTGGCCATCCTCTGCTGCCTTCTCAGGCACATTAACAGGGAGCTGGATCAGAAGTAAAGCAGCAGGGACTCGAATTGGCACCCATATGAGACACTGGCGCCACAGGCTGGAGCTTTAACTTACTGCGCCACAGTGCTGGCCCCTAAAATCTCTCTCTCACTCTCTCTCTCTTTTTTTTTTTTTTTTCATTTATTAAACTTTTATTTAATGAATACAAATTTCCAAAGTACAGCTTATGGGTTACAATGGCTTCCC
The DNA here is from genome assembly GCF_033115175.1 of Lepus europaeus. Lineage (NCBI taxonomy): Eukaryota > Metazoa > Chordata > Mammalia > Lagomorpha > Leporidae > Lepus > Lepus europaeus. The sequence goes on from NC_084841.1 coordinate 20,095,262, forward strand.
CCCTCCCATAACTTCCCTCCCACCCGCAATCCTCCCCTTTCCCGCTCCCTCTCCCCTTCCATTCACATCAAGATTCATTTTCAATTCTCTTTATATACAGAAGATCAGTTTAGTATATATTAGGTAAAGATTTCAACAGTTTGCCCCCATATAGCAACACGAAATGAAAAAAATACTGTTGGAGTACTAGTTATAGCATAAAATCTCTTAATATCTTAAAATATCTTAATATCTTCATTGACTAAATTATTTTTCAAGATCATTTTGTTTAATTCCCATATGATTTTAAACTTTCTGAACTTGGGACCCGTGTTGTTGCCATCACCTGCAACATTGGCATCCCATATGAGCATAGGTTCAAGTCATGGTTGCTCTACTTCTGAATCCAGATCTCTGTTAGTGTGCCTAGGAAGACAGAAGAAGATACACTAAATGCTTGGGTTCCTGTCACCATTTGGGAGAGCCAGATCCAGTTCTGGGCTCTTGGCTTAGACTGGCCCAGCCCTAGCCTTTGAGGCCTTTAGGGGAGTGAAATAGTGGATCTCTGTCTCTCTCCCTCTCTTCAACTCTTTCAAATAAACAAATCTTTTTTTAAAAATAAAATTTTCTTGACTTAATTTCGATCTATCCAACAGAATGGTCAATGATCTGTTGAGAAAAATGTATGTCTTATAGCTTTGGAACTTTGACTTTTACATTGCTAAATACACAGATTCTTGACATCAAGATTTCAGTTACTTTATTGGTAACATTTTAAATCATTATTGTTAAACCAAACATTTAATATATTTAATAATTAATATTCAACGTTACACTCATGAATAAACAAAGAATATAAGTTAAAATCACCTGATAATATATACTGCAGTAGCTTGCTATACATGTTTTTATACCCTCTGAGATAGTTATTTTTATTTCTGTAAGTTAGTCTTCTTGTAACTTATGGTATTAAATATTTTAATAAAATATCACTTTTGATGTGTTCATAATATACAATCGTTTAGAGGATCCATGAAAGTACCTACTTACTAACATTTCGATTGCTTCTATAATAATTTAGTTAATAAACTCATTTGTAAAATGAGTTTACAGATTCATAACCTATATATTCCTGAATTGACAAGGAGAAAAGCAGATCACTGATAATTACAATTATCAGACAAATTACAACAGAAAGAAAAGGTGGAGGACTGTAGAAGATGGCAATATAAATGCTAATGTGATATATTCCTGTATCAATAGGAAGAACTAGTGACAAACAAGTACTTGGGTCCTTGACACCTTGTGGAATATTCAGATTAAGTATAGGTTCCTTGCTTTGGAATGCCCAAGCCATGACTTCCAGGAATTTGAGAAGTGAACCATCAGATGGGAGCTGTGTGTGTGTGTGTGTGTCTATCTGTCTTTTAATGAAACTAGATAAATAGGTATTTAAATGAATTCAAGAACATAGATACACACACAACTGTGTGTGCATTTATTAAAGCATTTTTACCGATGCAGAAACTGCAACAAAAGTATTTACAATAATTTGCCAGATTTCACAAGTAAATGAGAGCCAGATCAAAAATCTATGTGCCTTTTTTAATGAACTGTAAATGTAATTATTTTCATTACAACATTGAAAACATTACATTTTCCAAAGGATTTATGAATATCAAGCACTTTCATAATAATTATTTTATATTTTCTTTTTAGGACCTTGTTAAAAAATTAATTTGAAGCTGCTTCTTGAGACATGTTAGACTTTTAAAGTTTAAAAAGGCATCTTCAGGAATAGCTTTCACTACTGATGGATACCAATAAACAAACAACCACTGGGCTGGAAGCCCTACAATCTGGTTCAGAGACCATTAGCAAAACAGAGGTTAACAAAACTATAATGGAGTTAATTCATTCAGCATACATTAATTGAGTGAATATAACCTCTGGTAGGTTAAGACATTTTTTAACAAGAAAGCTTAAGATCTGCTGTGATTGCAAATTACTTGATGCACCATGAAAGTAGAACTAGTACTTATTATATTGCACCATTGGGAATGAAGACACTTTTTACAAAGGAATCATCTCAACTGCAAGTGAGTTTTCAAAAGACTAATACCCTAGGGATATTGAAAAATAAACCCAGAGAAATGATTATTAAGCATACAAACCATGACTGCTGGTTTTAGTCCTAATGAATAATGCTTCTGGAGAATTTTAATGAATGCTGGAAGAACTTCATGTAACCTTCTATCTTTTGTGTAAAAAGCTGAAAATCTGAGAGTATTCACAAGAAACATTCAGTATTTTCTTTCAAAGCTTTAAAATTAATTTGTGAAATCAGACAATGTCAGATGACATTTCTATTTTTGAAATAATTCAGGGCAATATATTGATCCATGCACTTTATTTAAAATAAAATTAGAACTGGGAAGAAAAGGTTATAATAAGTTAAACTAAAAGTATAAAATGCTGTGTTTTGGACTGAAAATTTTGAAGGCAAACAATAAACTAAAAAATTATTGTGAAATGTCCCCCATAGATACTTCATTATTACAAGAAATATTCTAGAATATCAAATTAAATATTTTCATTAATGTATGCCTTTTAGTTTTTATAATATATGTATATTAAGACAACTTATTAACTGTATTCAATATATTAATCAATCAGCTTTGTTTTTGAACCATATATATTTTTAAAAATACTTAAATTTTTTTGAAAATTTTCATGTATTTTTGTAAGTCTTAAAATTATTTTCAACTCTATATTTCCTACCCAGAATGTATATATGAGATTTTTTATCACAATGTAATGTAAATTACCAAATTATAAATATATAATACTGAAACTTTTTGTTATTAAATATATGTGGATCATTAAAATCTCATCTAATTATAACTATACAGTTTATTCTCACAGGTGTGAAGAAGTGTAACATGAAATAACTCTGAGTTAATGATATATCTTTTAAGCATACTTATGTCTTTCTGTCTTTACACATTGCTTTGTAGCAGATGCTGAAAATCCCCTCAGTACATTTCCTCATTTGTAGTATTCAGTGCATGCTGCACTAACTTATAACTGTGAACATCTGGTCTCTTTGCCTGAAGCTTTCTTTGGCTTCAGTAGCCTCTTTTGACACCCAAAGTTAGACTGGAAGTGCCAGGGAAATACTTTCCCTAGGGAGCAGACTTCAACCGAGGACAAGTGATGGAAGCTGTATAAATACCCCAGTAGCTGTCCCTTGAGGCAGGGAGTAACTCGGAGATGTTTATGCTAAACCTACTATTAGAAGGTTCTCAATAAGTTTAAGCTACAGTGACCCACAGTAGTGGCTGTTCATAATGCTCATTTGATTAGTCATTTATTTCACTGTCTTTTCCCTTCCCCCGTCAAAGCATTATTTCCTTCTCCTTCCTAACAGACACATTTCACACAAACCTTTGTCTGAAACTTTGACACACTCCAGACTCTGTTCTGACATTCAGTGTTACTGCTTTCTGAAACAGAGGATAACTCTTCCAAAGGAAACTCACAGGAATGTTACATTAACAAAATGGATAAATATTTATTTATTTATTTATTTATTTGAATTTTAACACTTCCTGTAACTCCTACATTCAAGTTTCATGTTATCATTACATAGTTTGTAAGAAAAAATCTATTTTGCTGTTCCCTAAGTTTTGTCAATTTATATTATTTTTAAATTGATATTAGCAAGCACATCTATTCTAATTCACTATATATCATTCTCATCTGAGTGTATGTTGTACTTGTAGTGGATTAAACATAAGTATTCATTTTTTAACCACTCTTTTATCCTGGAAGAGGATCTATTCACTTCCCCTTGAATCTGAGAAGATATTTTTTTATAATTTTGAGCAACAAAATACAGCAGAAATCATTCTGTGCTCATTTGCAAGCCATGTTCTGTGTTTCTGGAGCCCAACCACCATGCCGTGAGAAAGCAGAGGACAAGCAAGCATTGGAGAGCCGCACATGGAGAGGGACCCTGCCAGTGTTGTCGTTCCGTGAGGGGTAAGGCAGCACAATATTGCCTGTCATGCAGGATGGTATCCTTGAAGTAGCGCCTAATGCCCAGGAGAGCAGCCCTACTGACAGGAAATAGAATCAAGCTGCCCAGCAGAATTGAGCTGATAGCTAACAAACAGTGAGTAAAATAAAATACCTTTTTTAAGCAACTAAGTTATAAAATAGTTTCTTATACAGCAATGTATAAGTGTAAATATAGCGTCCGTGCCATGAATTACATGCTTTATTTACACATATACCTCTGGAAGCAAACAATAATATAATTACTGGATGCTATTAAAGATTATGACAATGTTTCCACATACAAACTCAAAATCAGTATAATCTCTTAAGTTTTTAATTTTTAAGGATTGAAGACACAAAATGTGAGGATCCTTATGTGACGTTTCAATACATGCTTACACTGTGTGGCATTCAATTAGGGTAAATATTATCTATCTCCTCAAATGTTTAACATTTATTTGTGGTGACAACAATCTGGAAACTATATTTCAGATTTTTCATTGAGAAGATACAGAGTACATTAATATTACCTATGTATCATGGTCACCATACAATGCAATAGAACCCCTGGTCTCTTACTCTTATCTAACTATAACTTAGTACCCATTAATCCACCTTTCTTCATTGCTTCTTCTATCATTACCTCTCTAGCCTCTGGAAACCATCATTATACTATTATCTTCAGCAAAATCACCTTTTATTTAATTTCACATATAGGTGAGATCATGGAGTACTTATCTTGGCCTATTTCACTTAATATAATGACTTCCAGGTCCATTTATGCTGCTGTGTGTGGGGAAATTAGGCACACGAGGCAATTCAAAGATGGTGTCCAAAGGAAGTAAGGTGGGCAGTACCCAAAGTTGTTTACCACCAAAGCTGATTGGCCATGCAGCATCAGGGGAGGTGACGATAACTGATGACGAGTGTACAGACATATGGCTGGTCTTGTAAAAAATCGCCCCATAAAATGACCTTTTAAGTAATTGGTTGGTCCTTATGCCCTGCCCCAATAATCCTGCGGGCTTGTGTTTTAAAAGGCTTTGCTATGTGCGCAATAAACGAATTCATGCTTGACTTGACTCCCCTCTGGGTCTGACTGTCTCTGGGATCCGGAGGCTGGGAAATGGGTGAGCGGCACACTTACCTTTCTTGGGACCCAGTCCATCCTCGTTCGGGTGGACTAAGACCCTGCAGCTGTGAGTAAGATTTCACCCTCTTTTACAGTTGTCTAGTATTCTGTTTTATATGTGTCCCACACTCCCTCCGTATATTCATCAGTGGATTGACACTTAGCTTGTTTCCATTTCTCAACTACTGATATTGCTGCATTAACCTTGGAGAGCAGATCTCTTTTTAATAGAGTGATTTCATTTCTCCTGGATATATACCCAGTAGTGCAATTTCTGAATGATATAGTAGTTTTATGTTCAGTCTTTTTGAGGAAGGACCATACTGTCTTCCACACAAGCTGTACTAATTGACATCTGTACCAACGATATGCAAGGCGTTCCTCACCAACAATTCTTTGGTCTTTTGATAATAGCCAACCTATTGCTTCTAGGCATTTCGTGTAAGATCAAATGCCAATATGAGATAGGAAATTTTTCATATTTTTAAATCGATAAATTAATGCATAATAATGCAGATTTGATTTCTATTAATCAATTTAAAATTTTGAATAATTTCCTAACTCGTAGCAAGGAGAAGGGAAACTAAATTTTGTGATGTGTCAATGTTATCGACTGGTAGATTCTGGGACCACACTGTGGCACAGCCAGTAATTCTGCTCCCTGCATTGCCAGCATCCCATATGGGTGCTTTTTGAATCCTGCTGCTCCATTTCCAATCCACCTTCCTGCTAATGTGCCTTGAAAGTAGCAGAATATGGTGTAAGTGCTTTTGGCCCTTGCATCCACGTGGGAGACACGGATGAAGCTCCTGGCTCCTGCCTTTAGACCAGCCCAGCCTCAGCCCTTGTAGCCACTTGGGGAGTGAATCAGCAGATGGAAGATCTCTATCTCTCTCTCTGTCTCTTTCTACCTCTCCGTGTTTAATTCTACCTTTCATATAAATACATCTAAAAAAAGAATTGATTTAGCACTTTCCTGTATTTACTATGTTGTATATAAAATAATAATACAAGTTAAATGCATTTTTCACATTATAACATTATGGTACTCTAGTCATGTTCATGACACATCATCAAATATACATGTTTTCACTCAAACAGAAGAGCTTAATATATTCTTTGGCTACTTTGTAAAATGTAGGCACACAAGAACAACAGGACTTTTGAGTCATTACACTGTAGTTTAATTATCTATGTTAGGAATCACATTGATAAAATGTACTTAAACATTAAAACTATGAAATAAAAAATTAATAAAAATGTAAGGAAATAAAATGGAATAGAGTGATAATGACTTAGCAACATTTTCTTTTCATGTCGAAATGCATAAAAAGTAATTACACTAATTAGATAAATGCCACATTGAGAAAATATCATTTTAAAACTTTTAAAAAATAATAAGAGTAGCCAACAAATTTAAAATGCCAATGGATAACTTGGATTTTACTTAAAATATATCTAGGTATCAAATCAAATTTACAAATATATACTGTTAATCTGAGAGTGAAATCTCAATTTGGTAATTTGCTTTAAGCCACAAAAGCATAAGTAAAACATATAACATTTTATTTGATGATCTTGTGCAGAATAATTTCCTTTGTTTCCTGTTATCTCTTTGTCTTTATATATGTTTTGTGAGTGTATATACATATATATATATATATATTTACATATAACATTATCTATGGTGCATTTGTGGCTTTTTCTGATGAATACCATTCCTTCAGTAGGAAGTTTCATCTCTCAGGGTGATTTTTCTTATGTGTTTTCCCCAGTTGATTGAACAGGTGTCTGGAAAAATTACAGTTGAATATATACAATATATTATGCATTATGTATTAGTATGTTACACAAATATACATGTATACATGTTTCCTCCCTTTAAGATTTTGTTTGCTTTTACGATGCAGACCAAAAACCTTAAATGGTCTCAATAATCCAATCTGCCTCTTCCTTGTCACCACTTCTTCTATCCTCTACTTTACAAATTTGGGGGATTCTTTGTGTTCCCAGAATGGCAGTTCCTTTGGCTGGAATACTCTTCTCCCTGCTCAAATGCCCACTCTTTTCATCATATTAGCTGCAAAGCCAATTGTGCAGGGAGCATTTCCTGAGCCACCAGACTTGCTTGCATTCTGCCATGAGACACAATTCTCTTCCAATCTATGGAGCGCCTAGCCAGTTTGTTCACTCCATCCTGACATGGCAAGGCAAATAGCATAAAATTACTGCCAACCACTAATTTAATAGCATCGATCCTAATAAAAAGTTCTATCAACTATGGCTTCACTATGTTTCAAAGTTGAAGAGTTTGTAGAATCCTCAAATTTTTGATAATCTTTAATTCAATAAAGAAATAGCTATCACAGTTAGGCAGTGAAATGCCAGGTACACAGTGAGCACTAGCGTTTGTTGAACATAGAAAGGAATTCACTTTCTTTCTCTTTTTTATTGAACAAGAATATTTTATAATAAGAGCAACATTTATATTTCAAGACAAAATTTAACTAGATCAATGTTTTATTTGTTAACAATGCTTTCAGAAGCCTGCCTGCTGAGACTTTGACTTTGGTTTATATTGATTAACTTCCTAGTTTTTAATTTCATTGGTACTTATCCTCATATACTATTTCAAAATCTTCTCTTTCCCTCAATCACACCAATGCGCACACACCCCAACACAAACACACAACAACACACCCACACAAACTTTTACTTATTCTGAGGTATATCTAGGCACTCATGTGTCTTGTTTGCTGTTATATGAAGTGTTTCATGCTATTTTTATTTTTGCAACACTCATAAAAACTTGGTTCTCATACACAAATATTCCACTTGATAAGACTGAGGTCAGCGTAGGGTGCTAACTTTAAAATGTTCCACACTTGCTTTGCTGTTACTGATATTTATTAAAACCTCAAGGCATAACTGAATTCTCACATTTGGCACACAGCAAGTATGTGAAGAATGACTTCCTGCACAGGTTTTGGTGGCAATCTTGGGCAGAGATGCTCATGTTCCTTAAGCCTTATATGTGGAGACTTCAGACCATTCATTGAAAATGTACATTATTTTTTAAGTTTGCTGTTCAACAACTTTTTGCAAGCCCTTCATGGTTACTAGAGGAGGTAGGTCCATAAATTTATTCCAAAGCCTCATTCAGCACTTCAATGAGCTGAACCAGGGAATCAGCACTAATTTAGCTATTCTCACAATCCCTTCCTCCTTCAATGTAAACTTCATTTGCTCCTCTTCAGCTGATGTTTATATATTTATTATAATATATTAATATTTATATAATATAATAATATTTATCATTTATATAATATATATAATATATAATAAATTAATAGTTATATATTAGTGCCGGCGCCGCGGCTCACTAGGCTAATCCTCCACCTTGCGGCGCCGGCACACCAGGTTCTAGTCCCGGTCGGGGCACCGATCCTGTCCCGGTTGCCCCTCTTCCAGGCCAGCTCTCTGCTGTGGCCAGGGAGTGCAGTGGAGGATGGCCCAAGTCCTTGGGTCCTGCACCCCATGGGAGACCAGGATAAGTACCTGGCTCCTGCCATCGGATCAGCGTGCTGCGCTGGCCGCAGCGCGCCTACCGCGGTGGCCATTGGAGGGTGAACCAACGGCAAAAGGAAGACCTTTCTCTCTGTCTATCTCTCACTGTCCACTCTGCCTGTCAAAAAAAAATAGTTATATATTAGTATAATATTATATATTTATATATAATAGGTGTGTTTGCAATACCTAGGTTATTAAAAATTGTAAAAACTTGGGGCCGGCGCCATGGTGCACTGAGTTAATCCTCGGCCTGTGGCGCCGACATCCTGTGTAGGCACTGGTTCTAGTCCTGGTTGCTCCTCTTCCAGTCCAGCTCCCTGCTATAGCCTGGGATAGCAGTAGAGGATGGCCCAAGTGCTTGGGCCCCTGCACCTGCATGGGAGACCAGGAAGAAGCACCTGGCTCCTGGCTTGGGATCTGCGCAGTTCTGGCCATTGCAGCCATTTGGGCAGTGAATCAACGTAAAGAAGACCTTTCTCTCCGTCTCTCTCTTTCACTGTCTGTAACTCTACCATGTCAAATAATAAATAAAATCTTTAAAAAAAGTTGTAAAAACTCAAAATCAGTTTTCAAATTCAAGTAAATGTTTCAGACACTCTTATATGAAAATTAAACATATAGAAATCACTTTCCTTTTTTCTCTTAAGTGGGCCTCTTAATTTTTTAATAAAATATTTTAATATAATAGACATCCTTTAATAGTTCATGATAATCCATATTAAGAGTAATAATTAGCAATAATTTTCCATTGAAATTTATATTATATATAATGCTCATAACATTTAAACTTATAATAAAAATATAGGAATAAAAGTTGCATCCACTATGTGAATTATGTGAATGTATCTGCACATATGTCTGTTTGTAAAGAAACATGATTATGAAAATGTTTTAATATATACAATTAATTTCTACTTTCTTTTAGGAAAAAGTATATTCTCAAAAATGTTTCTATTTCTAAGCCAGCACCATGGCTCAATAGGCTAATCCTCCACCTGCAGCTCCAGCACACCGGCTTCTAGTCCTGGTCCAGGCGCCGGATTGTGTCCCAGTTGCTCCTCTTCCAGTCCAGCTCTCTGCTGTGGCCCGGGAATGCAGTGGAGGATGGCCCAAGTACTTGGGCCCTGCACCCCATGGGAGACCAGGAGAAGCACCTGGCTCCTGGCTTCAGATCAGCACAGTGCGCTGGCCACAGAGCGCCGGCCGCAGCGGCCATTGGGGGGTGAACCAACGGAAAAGGAAGACCTTTCTCTCTGTCTCTCTCTCTCACTGTCCACTCTGCCTGTCAAAAAAAAAAAAAAAAATTCTATTTCTAGTCCACATGTCCCAACCTCAACTTCCTTACCAAAAGTTGGATATTTAACAGCAATATAAAAGATGTTTACTTTGGAATACTCAGGATTTGCTTATGAAACCTTAATTTGAGCCGTGTCAGAAGGGAGAGATAACAGAGTTCACTACAGTTTGCTATTTGCCATTTATGTGAGGAGGAATTGAGAGTTGTGGGCAATTGGGCACTAAGGATTTAAAACCATGAGTATTAAATAAAAATATTTTCTTTGATTTATTGTTTTTAATGTTTTTTTGAGAAGGTGTGTAATTTATTTTAAAAACTCGTTAATTTTAGGTGATATTATACCAAGTTAGGTTTTAGCAAATGTTAGCACAAATTCATGACATACATTTTTTATTATACTCTAAGATACTTTGATTTTCTATGTAACCGAGTTATCAAAATCAGATTCTTGATTCAATGCTACCATTATTTAGGCTCACTGTAATGCTATACCATTTAAATTATGCATTACTTAATAAAACAGTATCTTTTCATAAACCTACACTAAATTGTAACCCTGACAAAAGACATGTACACAATACTACAACATGCAAATAAATACTTCCTAGACAGTAATTCATTAAAAACTGATGAGCCAGTAATTAAAAAATTAAGCTCCTTTTTTTGGATTATAATTTCAATTAGATTGTAGGAATTTAATATTTTATAAACTAAAATCTAATGCAGTGTATTAAATTTGATGCATTTTCAATGATTTAGAATCAAGTCATCTGCTATGAAAATATGCTTGGTGTTTTTTTAGCTTAATATTTAATGCATATATTACTATGTTTCTGTCAACACTGATAGCCTCCCAGTATCTCAGGTTCCAAATAGAATTGATATATCTAGGAAATTATATATCAATATTATTTATTCAAGGGCAATACATTAAAATAAAAATAACAGATTTGTGTTATGTACTATTTCTATATTCTAAGCCTAGTTAGTGATTGCCTGTTTCAAGTAGCTAAAAAAATAAGAAAGAAGAAATCAATTATTCTTTATATTTTTTTTTTGACAGGCAGAGTTAGAGAGAGAGACAGAGAGAAAGGTCTTCCTTCTGTTGGTTCACCCCCCAAATGGCTGCTATGGCCAGCGCACTGCACCAATCCGAAGCCAGGAGCCTGGCGCTTCCTCCTGGTCTCCCATGCAGGTGCAGGGCCCAAGGACCTGGGCCATCATCCACTGCACTCCCGGGCCACAGCAGAGAGCTGGACTGGAAGAGGAGCAACTGGGACAGAATCCTGCGCCCCAACCAGGACTAGAACCGGGGTTCCAGCGCTGCAGGCGGACGATTAGCCTAGTGAGCTGCAGTGCCAGCCACTTATTCCCTATCTTAAATAAGCCTCCATTACCACCAACATGTTGCCTAATGATTTATAGAATTTCAAGCTAAGCCCCTGGATCTTGAAAGGTTAGCTAAACTCAGGTTTTCACTCTTTACATGAAGACACCATAGGTCAGCAAAGAAAGGCCAGATGCATCATGTAGAACAGATATTACTCTCTGGCTTTTTTATTAAGTTTTTTTTTTTTTTTTTTTTTTCAGAATAACCAGGTAACAAGTGGAGATCCGAAGTCATACCTCTGTCTTCTAACTCCATATTTTATTGCTATTTTCGCTCTATGGGACCACAGTAGAAACATGTTATATGGATTCATATGGATCCTCTCCTTCTCTCTCTGTCTTGCACCTACATACACACACAAACACACACTATTACCTGAGACATAAAGATAAAATCATAAAGAAAATCAGCATACCATAAAGCCTATGTTACAAAAAAACAGATAAGTATCATTTTCTGGATGATATTTCTTGCCTAGAATAAGGATGAAAAAATTTTAGAACATTTTTAAATAGTGAGTTCTACATAGTTAAACTAAACAGTGCCATTGCTATCTCTATAAATTTTTCTTTAATGGTTAGTTTTGATAATTTACAGTAGATATATTGTATCTGTCAATATAATAACACTCTTCATTTTTTTTCTGTTTTCAGTGTTGTCAGTAGTCTACAATGGAACTAAAATGTGCTAACACAGAACAACAATAAACATCACTTAAGGGTATATTAGCCGTAAAACAACCACAAGGCCCATTAAGAGACTCAACACTTAGAGAATATAAGGCAACTTAATAGGCTGTTCTTTTTTGCATTACTGTCCACAGCCTCCTTGATGTTCCTGTTCAGTCATTAAGATTCTGGAACAGGCTCAGTGATTGGAATTACCTAAATGAACACATTGTTTTGTAAGTGGCAGTCACCTGAATGTTTGTTAAATGAATCACAGATTATGGATCTTATTCTCTGGATGCTGTTGCAAGCATGGGAGCACATCAGTGATAATCCAGGAACCTGTTTTACCAGCAGTGAGCTCATGAAATTTAATCAGATCAAGTGTATCATAAGAGATCCAATTTTTTTTTTTTATGTTTTACTAATGACAGCTTGTAGACTTCAGCTCTCCTAGTTCCCTTTTGCGCCATATTTGAGAAAGCTGATAAGAAAGCATGGATGCTTGTTGCACACAAATGATGCTTTCAAAACCATAATGCATTTGTTTTAGAGTAGGAAACCTCAATGCAGATATACATTGTAAAGACCAAGGCCAATTTCCTTTCTTCACATTCTCAAGTTTTTCAAGCCCAGCTTTGGAGCTTTGTTCAGCTATACTCAAAAGCTTTGTTAGGTGAGTGAAGAACTTTTGCACCTTCTTGGTTTGAAATGAATTTTGGTGAATCTATTCTTTACTCTGTGGGCCACAAAACAGCATAGACTGATATATTTGTGACTTACAACTTCCTGTGACATTGGACTTGCCCCATTACCTGTTTTCCCTAAGAAATGCTCAGTCAACTTTACCTTAATTCCCATCAACTGTAGGTATTGTTTGAAAAGCATTCCTTTGTTTGCTAAGAAGAGTGTTATTTATTTATTTATTTATTTATTTATTTATTTATTTTCACTTAGGCATAGCACCCTTAATTGTTGTATATAGAACTTGGTCTTTGCTAATTTTATGTTTTCCAAAATTTTAAAGATTTTTTTTTACTTACTTGAAAGGCAGAGTTACAGAGAGGCAGAAGCAAGGAGAGAGAGAGAGAGAGAGAGAGAGAGAGAGAGAGAGAGGATTTTCCATCTGATGGTTCATTCTCCAAATGGCCACACTGGCTGGAGCTAGGCCACTCTGAGGACTGGAATTAGCATCTTCCTCTGGGTCTCCCACACTGGTGCAAAGACTCAAGGACCGGGCCCTCTTCTACTGCTTTCCTAGGCCATAGCAGAGAGCAGGATCAGAAATGGGGCAGCCAGGACTTGAAATGGTGCCCATATGGGATGCTGGCACTGCAGGCTGCTGCTTTACCTGCTATGCCACAGTATCTGCCCTGTGTTTTCCATATTTTAACAGATTCATTAACTAGACAAATAAAAAAAAAACCATAAACTTATGCTAATATATCTAGTCTTAATTTTATCACTGAATAATTATGATGGCTTATTTTTATTTGACAAATTGAATAGAATGAGAGTCCCCAGACAATTTGGACAAACACCACCTTGGGTGTATCTGTCTCTGGGTGAGAGTAACATTTAAACTTGTAGACAGAGTCAAGCAGATTGCACCTGTTGCCCCTTAGGAAGGTGAGAGCCTCATGCCTTCAGCTGAGGCCTGAAGAGATGAAGAGTTGACCCTCCTCTGAGTAAAAGGAACTGCTTCTGCATAACTACCTTTGAAGTGAAACATGGATTTTCACCTGCTTCGGGGCTCAAATTGAACCATGGTTTGCTGAGCATTGAGCCTGCTGGTATTCAAACTGAATCTCCAGCCTCAGGCTGGCCCTGCATTGTTGGTTTTCTGAGTCTCCCACCTGCCAACTGCAGGTCTTCAGACTTCATTGGCTCCTGGGGGCCAATGTCTTTTAAGAAAATTACCTTTCTCTTACTCCGTCTCTCATACATACATTTTATCATTCTGTTTCTCTGAGAACTCCAATTAATTCAACAATTTCCCTTACATATTTACTGTTGTTAGTAAATGCTTTTTCTATATTCATATTTATTATTTCTCATATTTTTGTTAACTTAAAATTCAGGTAATTAAACATTGATTTTTTTAATGTATAGCTACAGATATGTACAGTTAAAATTTATGGAGCTGAAATCTAGATGATCTGTTTCCAGAAATTCTATATTGCTACACTCTATACTTGATCTAGGGGTAAAATTTATGATATCTGAATTGGAATGAGACTTCACACTTGTATTATATTTTTAGGAGCTCAGTCTCTCAAAAATCTATTGTACAAGGAACACATCAGTAACTTGTAACTACTTTAGAAACACGAGCTCACTACATTTTTGTGTCTTGAAGGTTTAAATTTAGGTGTGTTTTCAAGTGATTTAGTGTTCAAAGGCTGCATAGATACTATCTGTGCCTTACTTGTGTGTTAGTCTGTTAGCTTACAAATAATGCCGTGTGTTTCTCTCACTGTAGTGTGAGTATTTGTGGCATCACAACACAAGCACATTATAACTAACCTTCAATGTAATGATATTAAGAGGTGAGGGTATTAGTTTGAAGATGATGATAGAGCACTCATGAATGCCATATGTGCCTTTTCAAAAGAGTCCTAAGGAAGTTTGTCCCTTTTTGCCGTGAGTGGACAGAGAGGAAGTAGAGAAATTAGGTATTAAACATTTGCTGAATCTGCCTGGCAGTTTCATTTGAACTTTCTTGCTTCGAAAGTTGTAAGCGATAAATTGCTATTGTTTATAATTCACCCAGTGTGCAGTATTTTCCTATAGCGGCCGGATGAGCTCAGACATTCTATTCAGAAATTAAAACCCTATAATAAGCTAGACTAGAGGGTAATCATGTAATCATAGCTATTCTAGTTGAAATGTAAATATTTGAACTAGAATTTCCCTTGCCTTAGTTTTTACAATATTTTATGTCATAGGCTGCCACTGTGTTATCACAGCCATTCCAATGTTAAAAATTGACCTCAGTATTAGAATTTACTCTTTTTTTATAGTACGTATAATGACAAAGCCATAGAAAATATCATTTTAAGGTTTACACTTCCATCATTTTATCAATCAGTGTCAGTCATTTCCAATTTTGGGAGTAGACTAGTAGATCCATACATATTATTGCTAGTCTTTATTTGTAACTATCAAAGTAATTTCTGTGTATCATACTTATTATCAATGCTAATAAATTAAACATTTTTCTCATATTAAATCGATTATAATATTGTCTACTATTTAGTTTTGAATACACTGAGAAAGATGTATTCATTCATTAAGAATAAATAAATTTTAAAATATAAAAAGAATATATGCATCTTTACTGCTTGGTAAAGAAATGGATTGATGGAGAATGTAATAATGAAATAAAAAATTAAATAAAGATCTCTCTCTCTCTGTCTTTTGTCCAAAGCATTATATTATCTTATGAAGCTATGTCCATGAGAATAAACTATTTTTATTTACCATTTCTTCCAAAACCTATCCATCTCTACACATTATCCTTTAACATATAGATATGCACACTAAAATGTACCAAAGGATATCTCAATTCTAATTTTCCATAATCAAATCTAGCCCATATATTCTTAAATATTGTCCTGAAGATTCACATTCTTCATGTGCCAGCACAAGGTTTTAAAATCATACTTTCCTTTTCCATACTGAAAATATAGATTAAGATGAAGTGTATATGGGCAAGAAAATTGTGGAGCAGATTGACCACACAGATCCAGAATAGATATATACCTACAGAGTACTTGGGCTGTTTGTTATGGCAACAAAACTGACCAGTAGTGAATAGTACATCTCTGAGAGACAGAGGCAAAGATATAGGTCTTCTATCTACTGATTCACTCTCCAAATGGCTGCAACAGTCGGAGCTGAGCCAATCTGAAGCTGGGGCCAGGAACTTCTTTGGGGTCTCCCATGTGGGTGCAGGGGCCAAAAAACTTGGGCCATCTTTTACTGATTTCCCAGGCCACAGCAGAGAGCTGGATCGGAAGTGGAGCAGCTGGAATTCAAACGGGTGCCCATATGGCAGGTGATGGCCTTGCTCACTATTCCACAGTGCCGGCCCCTCTCTGGAGGATTTTTTAAACTGCTGTTAACATCACTAAGGTAAACTAATCATTTAATTTCACTTTCCACATACTTTATGAAGTACCTTCATATATAAATGAACATTCATTTTAAAATTTATTCTATCATATCATAATTAATGTAATAAAGCTATAGCAGGAAGACAAAGTAGAGCTTAATCGAATGAGTGTAAGAATAGCAAATATACATTCACAGTGAAAGAGATATTTGACTGGAAGCAAGAATGAATAGAATATTTTTAAAATATTTTATTTATTTATCTGAGAAGTAGAGTTATATATATTGAGAGGAAGAGACAGAGAGAAATGTCTTCCATCTGCTGATTTATTCCCTAAACGGCCACAACGGCCAGAGCTGTGCCGATCTGAATCCAGGAGCCAGGAACTTCTTCCTGGGCTTCCAACAGGTGTAGCGGCCCAAGGACTTGTGCCGTCTTCTACTGCTTCCCAGGCCACAGCAGAGAGCTGGATCAGAAGTGGAGCAGCTTGGACTGGAACAGGTGCCCAGATGGGATGCCAGCATTGCAGACCGCGGATTAATCTAATGCACTACAGCGCCGGCCCCCTATCATTTTATCAGATGATAAAGAACAAAAAATATTCCCAGGAATAACAACAAAACACACGAGACTATCAAGAAAAATATATGCTTGGGTAGTAAAACAGATGTTAATGAAGAAAAAATGCATTATGTATTGGATCATGTGATGGGACACACATGTGGAAAATTATCCAACTTAGGTCAACATTTCCCTTCCATTCCAAAATTCATTGGGGATTTCTTAAGAGGAAACCTTACAACAAAGACTAATTCTAGAATTACACACATTTTGGATATTTATTTATCAGACACATCTTAGTTGAAATTAAATTTCCTAGAATTGTCTATTTTTTATTAAACTTTTATTTAATGAATATAAATTTCCAAAGTACAGCTTATGGGTTACAATGGCTTCCCCCTCCCAAAACTTCCCTCCCACCCACAACCCTCCCCTTTCCCACTCCCTCTCCCCTTCCAATCACATCATGATTCATTTTCAATTCTCTTTATATACAGAAGATCAGGTTAGTATATATTAGGTAACGATTTCAACAGTTTGCCCCCATATAGCAACACAAAGTGAAAAAAAAGAGAGTATTGTAGGCATGGAAAGCCTAGACATTCTGGGAAAAAAAAAAAAAGAAGAAGAAGAAGAAGACCTAAATGAAAGATCTCTGTGAGTGAGATCCCAGTGGAAAGAATGGGGCCATCAATGAAGGAGGTACCTTTCTCTGAAGGGAGGAGAGAACTTCCACTTTGACTATGACCCTGTCCGAATAAGATCAAAGTAAACGAACTCTAAAGGCTTCCATAGCCCTGGCAACTCATAACTAGAGCCTAGGGAGATTACTGACGCCATGAATAGGAGTGTCAAATTGTTAAGTCAGCAACAGAAGTCACTGTGTACTTACATCCCATGTGGGATCTGTCCTTAATGTGTTGTCTAATGTGAAGTGATGCTATAACTAGTACTGAAACAGTATTTTTACACTTTGTGTTTCTGCGTGGGTACAAACTGATGAGATCTTTACTAATTATATACTGAATCGATCTTCTGTATATAAAGATAATTGGAAATGAAAAAAAAAAAAAACCTGGTGTTAAATTGGAAATGGCATAGAAAATTAATTAATTTTTAAAAAAATATTATGTAGTGCTGTACACTCTTATCTAGAATTGTCTATTTTAATGACTATGTTTTCTTTTGTTGCTGATGCTGTTTTTAAAGCTTTATTTATTTATTTATTTATTTATTAAAGATTTATTTTATTTATTTGAAGACAGATTTACAGAAAGAGGTAGAGACAGAGAAAAAGGTGTTCCGTCCTCTGGCTCACTCCCTAGATGGTGCAACGGCTGTAGCCAGGAGCCAGGAGCTTCTTCTGGGTCTCCCACGTGGGTACAGGGGCCCAAGATGTTGGGTCATCTTCTGCTGCTTTCCAAGGCCATAGCAGAGAGCTAGATTGGAAGAGGAGCAGCAGGGACTAGAACCGGTGCCCATATGGGATGCTGGCACTTTAGGCCAGGGCCATAACCCGCTGTGCCACAATGCTGAGCCCTAAAGATTTATTTATTTGAAAGAGTTACACAGAAAGAGAAGGAGAGGCAGAGAGAAAGGTAGGTCTTCCATCTACTGGTTCACTCCCCAATTGGCTGCAAAGGCCGGAGTTGCACCCATTTGAAGCCAAGAGCCAGGAGCTTCTTCAGGGTCTCCCACATGCAGGGGCCTAAGGACTTGAGCCATATTATACTGCTTTCCAGGCAATAGCAGAGAATTGGATCAGAAGTGGAGCAGTTGGGACTTGAACCGTTGCCCATGGGGGATGCGGGTACTGCAGGCGGCTTTTACCCACTACCTAAGAGCACCAGCCCACATATACATTACTTTTTAGTATTCTATAGATTAGTTACTACAAATCAGAGAAAACTTTTGTCTTTTTAATAATGGTTTATTTCATGAAGCATAATATTCTCCATCTGCATCAATTTTCTTGCAAATACATAACTTTGTTCATTTTTATGGCACAATAGTATTCCATTATAAATTGCACATATTTTCTTATCTAGTCAACATTTGATGGACATGTGGATTGCTTCCATATTTAGTTATTGTGAATTGAGCTGTTATAAACATGAGGATATGGCCCTTTCAGTGGCTCATAGAAGCAGAATATAATCCACTCAATTGACAGCTCCTGCACAGCTGACATGACAAACAAATCCACATGTGTGGGGGAACAGTGGAGAGAGAAGATTCATAGGAAACAAAAATGTTCACTGACGAACACAAATTAGTATCTGATGCACATTAATAAATCTCTCAGGAGATTAAATAGGTCAATCAAAAATTAACTAATGATCATAAATATTTGAACAAGTTCAATATACATAGAGAAACCTATTCTTCTGAATAAGAAAATACAAACTTGAGGCTGGTGTTGTGGCATGATAGATTAAGCTGCTGTTTGCATATAATATCAGAGTGCAAGCTCAAGTCTCGTCTGCTGCGCTTTGGATCCAGCTTCTTAGTATTGCACCTGGAAAGGCAACAGAATATGGCCCAAGTGCGTGGGCCCTGGCCACAATGTGTGAGACCCACGTGAGACTCCAGGTTCCTGGCTTTGGCCTGGCCCAGCCTCGGCTGTTGCAACCATTTGGGAAATTAACCAGCGTAAGGAAGTTCTCTCCCTTTCTTCTTTCTGTTAGTGATTTTTTTTTTTTTTTTTGACAGGCAGACTGGACAGTGAGAGTGAGAGACAGAGAGAAAGGTCTTCCTTTGCCGTTGGTTCACCCTCCAATGGCCGCTGCGGCCGGCGCACTGCGCTGATCCGATGGCAGGAGCCAGGTGCTTCTCCTGGTCTCCCATGGGGTGCAGGGCCCAAGGACTTGGGCTATCCTCCACTGCACTCCCTGGCCACAGCAGAGAGCTGGCCTGGAAGAGGGGCAACCGGGACTCTGTTAGTGATTTTCAAACAGATTAAATCTTTAAAACATCTTTTACAAAAGCAAGATTCATATGTATTTACAGATAGTTAGAGATAATATTTTTCTAAGGAACTTGAGTTTTACCTAAAATTAAATACTTTATCCTAAATGTATAAAAAGCACATTAAGTATTACGAAAGAGGGGGACATTTAAAAACCATTTTGTAGGCCAGCGCCGTGGCTTAACAGGCTAATCCTCCGCCTTGCGGCGCTGGCACACCGGATTCTAGTCCCGGTTGGGGCGCTGGATTCTATCCTGGTTGCCGCTCTTCCAGGCCAGCTCTCTGCTATGGCCCGGGAAGGCAGTGGAGGATGGCCCAAGTCCTTGGGCCCTGCACCCGCATTGGGGACCAGGAGAAGTACCTGGCTCCTGGCTTCGGATCAGCGAGTTGCACCAGCCGCAGCGGCCATTGGAGGGTGAACCAACGGCAAAGGAAGACCTTTCTCTCTGTCTCTCTCTCTCACTATCCACTCTGCCTGCAAAAATAAATAAATAAATAAATAAAAATAAAAACCATTTGGTAAAACAGGCATCATGCTGATATAAAAAAATTACAATCTAGAAAATTTGCAAGCTGATCTTTCCTACAGTACATAATAAATACTGCTATATCTAAATACATATGACACTATTTATGGAGAAATTCCAACCTATCCAATTGATTTTACCCAGTGATGGAAGTAAAAATTAGTAAACTAATTATGACAAAAATTAATACCAAAATGCATCTTCTACAACATAAAGTACACTAAAATGATTCAATGAATAAAGTTGAACAGCCAGGTTTAGGAAATGGGGGAGGGAGCTCTGGGTATGGCAAGTAGTTCACAGACAGAAAAAGAACTTCCCCCAAGAATATGGTCAAGAGCTTAAGTGCATGGGAGTACCATGTGCCAGGATTCAAAACACCTCAAAAAAATCTAAAAAAAAATTAATAGTGTAGATGTCTAATAAGAAAATCTTCATTAAATATCCATATTATTAATAATTTATATTTTCATTCTTTTGAATTGTTTTATGTTAACACATTATATCTTAACTTTTTAAAATTTATTTTTAAAATATTTTTATTTATTTATTTTAAGAGTTAAAGTTACAGAGAGAGGGAGAGACAGAGAGAAAGGTACTATATCCACTGGTTCACCCATAAATAGCTGCAAGGGCCAGAGTAGGGCCCATCTGAAGCCAGGAGCCAGGAGCCTCTTGCAGGCCTCCATGTTGGTGCAGGGGCACAAGCACTTGTGTCATCATTCACTGCTCTCCCAGCCATAGCAGAGAGCTGAATAGGAAAAGGAGAAGCCAGGACAGGAACCGGCGCCCACATAGGAGGAAAGCATCACAGGCGAGGGCTTAGCCTTCTACCGCACAGCCCCAGCCCCTAAAATTTATTTGAAAGGCAGAGAGACACAGAGAATTAATAAAGACAGGAGACACCAGTTTAATGGATTTTCTAGCCTATGGCTCACTCCCTACATGTCCTCAATAGCCAGGGCAAATAAGCCAAGCTGAAGCCAGAACTCTTGATATGAGTGTTGGTTTCTCATGTATGTATCAGGGACACAATAAATTGAGCCATCATTTGATACTTTCCAGGTTTCACGACAGCAGGAAGATTAATTGGAATCCAAGAATGTGGAACTTGAATTACACACTCTAATAAGGGATGCAGGTACACCAAGCAGTTTCTTAACTTTGAACCAAACACTCACCATCACAGTTTAAATGAGTGAGATAATATAATATAAAATTGAACTTTTAAGAGTTAATAATAAATATACATTGTCAAATGTTCACATTTGAACTTTATGTATAGATATTTATATAGGTGTCCATCACATTCCCATTTATCAAAGCAATTCTATTTCTTTTTTTTTTAAGATTTTATTTATTTATTTGAGAGGTAGAGTTACAAACAATGAGAGGGAGAGACAAAGATCTTCCATCCGCTGGTTCACCCCCCCCCCCCAAAATGGCTGCAGTGGCCGGAAATGCGCCGATCTGAAGCCAGGAGCCAGGAACTTGTTCTGGGTCTCCCACACGGGTGCAGAGGCCTAAGGACTTAGGCTGTCTTCTAGTGCTTTCTCAGGCCATAGCAGCGAGTTGGATGGGAAGAGGAGCAGCCAGGACTAGAATCGGTGCCCATATGGGATGCTGGTGCCACAGCAGAGGATTAACCTACTGCACCACAGCACTGGCCCCAGCAATTTTATTTCTTTATTATACAGAAGTCATTATTACAACACATTATACTTTCTTGCTTGTCAGTTTCCTCCATTAGATGAATGTTTCCTACAGATAACACTAATCGATGAATATTTGGTTTTCAAACAGGTATATTGTTTATGTAGTAGTTGCTTATAAAAGCTTATGACATTATACCTTACATATATATTCTAAGTCTCATTACATGATTACTTTAGCACACAAGGGCAGCAATTTTTGAAACTGTATGTAGTGATTTCAAAATAAAAAAAACTAATGAATCTGTAAAATATTTTCCAACTTTCTACCATGGTGAATCATAAATACTTGGAGGAACTGATCATGCGGTTTGGGGAGCTTATGACAAGGTGAAGAGAGATGTCTTTATGTAGGGAAAATAGATTGAGACTATTGAAAAAATTATTCTTCCTCTGAAAATCACTTCAGTGATTTCAAGTTACTTTAATACTTCTTTTAAAAATTGAAAGCATGTAAAATAAAATAAATGGAGTCACAGTATCAGGAATTCAAATACATTTTCTAAATGGATCCCATCATATGTGACAAGCAGTTCTACATGATTTATTCTTAATATATTAACTCTTACTTTAGTAACAGGAGTGATGTATTATTAAATTAGTGACTTGCTCTAAATACTTCCATTGACTGCATGTCATTCTAAATGTTTAACATCTACACTTCATAAATGACTTTATGTCATTCTTTATGGAACATCACAACAGGTGAAGAAATGGAGATGATCTTTGACAATTGAACGAAGCAGCCAAGCATATTATGCTATACAATTGGTCTCAGTTCCAATAGCTTTCTTCCATTGAAATAGTAGTTGAACTTCTGGAACTCTGGGCAAGTAGTTCCATGTCACAGGTGTAGGATTTGATGCATGAAATTCTAAAGAGAAATGCCAGATAAGCTATCTGTTAAATAATTTGCTTTAAGAAAGTCATTAAAAATTTCAATTTGTTTCACATTGATCACAAAATAGATGAAAATTACCACCATCTAATGTGGAAGCTGTACATAAGAAATAACACTCAGTGACAATATTATTTTGAGTTAAGAATTCTAATGTGTCATCAAAGTAGGAGGTACCTTTCCTCTGAAGGGAGGAGAGAACTTCCACTTTGACTATGACCCTGTCGGAATAAGATCGAACTCAGCAAACCCTAAAGGCTTCCATAGCCTTGGCAACTCATGACTAGAGCCTAGGGAGATTACTGATGCCATAAACAAGAGTGTCAAATTGTTAAATCAACATCAAGGGTCACTGTATATTTACGTCCCATATGGGATCTGTCCTTAATGGGTTGTCCAATGTGAAGTAATGCTATAACTAGTACTGAAACAGTATTTTTACACTTTGTGTTTCTGTGTGGGTGCAAACGGATGAAATTTTTACTTAGTATATACTGAATCGATCTTCTGTATATAAAGATAATTGAAAATGAAAAAAAAAACATTGGTGTTAAATTGGAAATTACATAGAAAATTAATCAATTTTTAAAAAAAATATCATGTAGGATCTCTGTCATTAATGTGCTGTACACTGTGATTTAATGCTTTAACTAGTACTCAAACAGTATTTTTCACTTTGTGTTGCTATGTGAGGGCAAACTGTTGAAATCTTTACTTATATATACTAAACTGATTTTCTGTATATAAAGAGAATTGAAAATGAATCTTGATGTGAATGGAAGGGGAGAGGGTGAGGGAAAGGGGAGGGTTGAGGGTGGGAGGGAAGTTGGGGGGGGGGCATTGTAATCCATAAGCTGTACTTTGGAAATTTATATTCATTAAATAAAAGCTTTAAAAAAAAGAGTCAGAAAAAAATTCTAATGTGTCATGTGAAGCTTGATGTGTTGGAGTTGCTATAAGAACAGTAGTTGATATATTGGAAGCAATAGCAGCCATAAGGTATAGACAGGCGCCACCAGGAAAAACAAATTAAGCATATGGAAAGTTGTGGTATCAATATTTACTGTTTTAAAAAGATATCTTTTAGAATATTATAATAGTATTAACTGCTATTAATGTAAAATTATGGACACTAAAATTTGAGTCTCCTTAAAGAATCATATGTTATTCCTAATTTATGTACTAGTCTGAGTATATGAGAAAAATTGAGGTAGAATGTCCGTGTTACCTAAATGTTCAAGAAGGTTTTCACCATATATTGTGCTCTGGAAAATCTTTAAACTCATTAACTACATTTGAGATTTTTAAGAATGATATAGCTTTGAAATGTTAAAATATTTAGAGTTCCTCTTTAAAACAAATGAATTCAGGATAGTCAGTGTGATGATAGAAAGGAAGACTTATGAGAAAAATAGAACTGAACTTCCAAATGCCTTATATATTTCCCACAGCGAATATTGTCTAGATTTATTTTCATGCTATCATTGTGATCAAATAATCCATGAGAATAAAGTATTCTTTTGGATTTCAAATTGCTTAAAGATGGAGTTGGTGCTATTAAATTTTCTGATTTCCTACCAGAATTTTTTATAAAAAGTTCCACGTAGATGTCAAAATCTAGATTTATGTGTGTGTTATTATTAGTAGGTCTGCAGAGACCTCTTGCTCTGCTCTGTGATTCATAAATCTTTAGACAATTGAGTTCCTAAACCAAAAAAAAAAAAAAAAGAAGTACATATTTATCTTCTCACAGAAGAGACCTGAGAAATTACCACTATGTTTCTTTCCATACCATAAAATATATTCATTTTCTTATTGAAACAATGAAAAAGATTTTTATGTATACTTAGTATATATATATATATATATATATATATATATATATATTTTTTTTTTTGACAGGCAGAGTGGACAGTGAGAGAGAGACAGAGAAAGTCTTCTTTTTGCTGTTGGTTCACCCTCCAATGGCCGCCGCGGACAGCGCTCTGCGGCCGGCGCAATGCACTGATCCGAAGGCAAGAGCCAGGTGCTTCTCCTGGTCTCCCATGCGGGTGCAGGGCCCAAGCACTTCGGCCATCCTCCACTGCACTCCCGGGCCATAGCAGAGAGCTGGCCTGGAAGAGGAGCAAATGGGACAGAATCCGGCGCCCCGACCGGGATTAGAACCCAGTGTGCCGGAGCCGCAGGCGGAGGATTAACCTATTGAGTTGCGGCGCAGGCCAGTATATAATTTTAAATGCTATTTATTTCATTATGTTTTGTTACTAAATATTATTTACCATAATTATCACCATTAAACATTGCTCTAAAAAGAATATTTGCATTAAATCATAAAACTTTCCTGTCAGTTCAAAACCTGTGGTAAACTACCTATTCTCCCTATAGTCTGAATATCTAGATTTAGTTATATATCCGAGAAGTTAAATACAATAAAATATAATGATGTGGATTTCCAAAAATCCTTTCATGATGAATATGTGTCAAAAATAGAGCTTGTAACTCTCTGAGAAAATTTGATTTTGTCTCTCATGGCTTTACAATCAAATCCCTGCTATCAGTAGAAATTTTTAGTTTGTATATCCCATTTCATAAGTTGAGAAAAGCAGTACCTCACGGGATTTAAGGCAGTAAATGATTGAAAATACTAAATTCTTCATGAGAAATGAAGATCATAGATAATGACTTTTTTAGCCAACATGTATCAAAGATAACTTATTGTTGTGCCTTACCATTACATACCATCATGCTTAATTAATCTTAATATCCGTGTCTGAGAAAATAAAAGAGAGTGGCTCATAATTTTTTAGGCATAGTTCTCGCTTTTTTAGTAATATAGATAAAACCAGAGATCTTTCCAATTATTAGCAATGCCCATATACTCTAAATTAGGAAGAGAGCTCACTACACATCACTGGTAAACAGCTCTATGAATTCTGTTTAAGACTAATACAACCTGGGAATATTAAATCAGATTGAGCTCAAAAGAGAATAACATTTAGTTATTATAGAAAGGAGACTTGCACGCACACACACACACACACACTCACATAGAGCCACTGTGGTAATTTGAATAATAACTACTTCTGATACTTCAGAATCAAAACTTTGCTTTTGATCACAACAATGAGACTTCGTCCTTTGAAATATGATTGTAAAATTACATTAAGAAAAGGAAATTGTGCAGGTCATTAATTTTTTAAAATTTGATACAGTTTAAATAATTCAAATAGAGTTTATAAACATAAAAAGGGAAATCATGTATATATTTATAGTTACTGGCCACTAGTGATTTGGTTGTATACTTTAAATTTATTTTCCTTCCAGGAAATGTATTTGCTTTGTGAAAATAGAATAAAAATAAAACAAATGTATATTATCAAGATAGGGAGTCTGGAAAAATGCACATCTATTGCTTTTGGTTTAGGTCTTTTAAATATTCTATAATTTTAGATCACTTTGTGAAAATAAACAAAAAATTGATCAGCTTTCATTTATTATCACACTAAATGTGTCAATGTCTGAAAATTTAGTTGAATTAAGCATGCCATATTAGTTTTTAAATTATTCATTTGCCCCTATTCCTGTCTAACTTTAGAACTCCTCTGTATGTTGTAGAATTAGATAATTAAGAAAAATGAATCTGTGTAGAAACACTGGAGAGTTAGCAAAACATAGAACTGGACCAGATTCTGGTGTAGGATGAAGGACCAGGAATTTGAGTCAGTATTCCTACCCACTGTTTCTTCTGAATTGAGACACCTGGAGATTTTACAGCATCTTTGGCAGCCCTCTGCAAGTTGGAGAAACAAGAGGATTGAGGTATCAGGCTTCCTAAAAGTGCTTCCAATCAAGATGAATGTATTCCAGAAAGGCACTTTTCATTTAATATAAATTAAAACCTCTTAAAACATTTCACGACTTTCATACAATAAACAAAAAACTAAGAGTATACTCAGAAAAAAAAAAACACAACTTTGATTAAAACCACAATCCATTCATGTTTTGAAAATAAAAGTAAAAATCTTAGTCCAGGAGTAGAAGTCACATTTTTAAATCCAAAACAAGATTTAAAGAATTTCAAACTTCTAGAATAGCAATATTTAGTGAAATCAACAACTTTTGTCACCAACAGTACAAAAAAGTACAATTAAACAGTCAATGATATGCCAGTCCTCTCAGAGAAACCAATAAAACATCAATGAGTTAAATTAAAGATCTATACAAATTGATGACATTATAGCTTATAACACAAGAAGTAATTTTAAGATTACAATCCTTTCCAAAAAGGATTGAATGTTTTATATTATGTAGAAATTCACCTTGAAAACTAAAATATTATATATGTATATCAATTTGAAAACTCAATTCTCAATGATAAATTCATTATAAAGTTTGACATAAGTGAGAGCTTTGACAGTGCAAATGTAATAGATTAACATGATTTATAAAACAAGATATCTATCAACTTGCATTTCATCTTCAAAATTTTCAAGGATGTTGGCACTGTGCAATAGCAGGTAAAGTGGCTGACTGCAACTCTGGCATCCCATATGGGTGCCAGTTCGAGTTCTGGCTTCTCCATTTCCCATCCAGCTCCCTGCTAATGTGCCTAAAGCAGGAAAAGTGGTCCAAGTCCACGGGCCCTTGAATCCACTTGGGAAATCCAGAAGAAGCTCCGACTCCTGGATTTGGTCTGGCCTAGTCCAGGGTATTGTGGCCATTTGGAGCGTGAAGCAGTAGATGGAATATCTATATCTCTGTCTCTACCTGTAACTCCACCTTTCAAATAAATAATCTTTTAAAAAATTAATTTTATTGTTTCTGATGATTTTATTTGAAGGTCTGTATAAATGAATCCACTGCTTTAAGCGTTTGTGGATAATTGTTAGGATGGCAATATTTTAATTCTGATGGTAGATACATAAAAATGCACATTTTTTGTAGTGATTATTTTATCTATGTGATTTTTCAAAATAACAAGTTTTTTTTTTCATTTTCAATTATCTTTATATACAGAAGATTGATTTAGTATATATTAAGTAAAGATTTCAACAGTTTGTACCCACACAGAAACACAAAGTGTAAAAATACTGTTTCAGTACTAGTTATAGCATCACTTCACATTAGACAACACATTAAGGACAGATCCCACATGGGGTGTAAGTACACAATGACTCTAGTTGTTGACTTAACAATTTGACACTCTTGTTTATGGCGTCAGTAATCTCCCTAGGTTCTAGTCATGAGTTGCCAAGGCTATGGAAGCCTTTTGAGTTCACCGACTTTGATCTTATTCTGACAGGGTCATAGGTAAAGTGGAAGTTCTCTCCTCCCTTCAGAGAAAGGTACCTCCTTCTTTGATGGCCCCATTCTTTCCACTGGGATCTCTCTCGCAGAGATCTTTCATTTAGGGTGTTTTTTTGTTTTTTTGTTTTTTTTTTTGCCATAGTGTCTTGGCTTTCCATGCCTAAAATACTCTCATGGGCTCTTCAGCCAGATCCAAATGCCTTAAGGACTGATTCTGAGGCCAGAGTGCTATTTAGGACATCTGTCATTCTATGGTTCTGCTGTGTCTCCCGCTTGCCATGATGGATAGTTCTCTCCCTTTTTGATTCTATCAGTTAGTATTAGCAGACACTAGTCTTGTTTGTGTGATCCCTTTGACTCTTAGACATATCAGTGTAATGAATCATGAACTAAAATTGATCACATGGACTAGTGAGATGGCATTGGAACATGCAACCTTGATGGGATTGTATTGGAATCCCCTGACACGATTCTAACTCCACCATTTGAGGCAAGTCCAATTGAGTATGTCCCAAATTGTACATCTTCTTCCTCTCTTATTCCCACTGTTATATTTAACAGGGATCACTTTTCAGTTAAAATTTAAACACCTAAGAATAATTGTATGTTAATTACGAGTTCAACCAATAGTACTAGAATAAAACAGAGAAAAAAATACTAAAACGGATAAAGTATTACATTGTACATCAACAGTCAGGACAAGGGCTGATCAAGTTACTGTTTCTCATAGTGTCCATTTCACTTTAACAGATTTCCCCTTTGGTGCATAGTTAGTTATTGCCGATCAGGGAGAACATATGCCCTTTGGGACTGGCTTAATTCACGCAGCATAATGTTTTCCAGATTCATCCATCTTGTTGCAAATGACCTGATTTCATTTTTTTTGACTGCTGTATAGTATTCTACAGAGTACATGTCCCATGATTTCTTTATCCAGTCTACTGTTGATGGGCATTTGGGTTGGTTCCAGGTCTTAGCTATTGTGAATTGAGCTACAACAAATATTAAGGTGCAGACAGCTTTTTTTTTGTTTGCCAATTTAATTTCCTTTGGGTAAATTCCAAGGAGTGGGATGGCTGGGTTGAATGGTAGGGTTATATTCAGGTTTCTGAGGAATCTCCAAACTGACTTCCATAGTAGCTTTACCAGTTTGCATTCCCACCAACAGTGGGTTAGTGTCCCTTTTTCCCTACATCTTCTCCAGCCTCTATTGTTGGTAGATTTCTGAATGTGAGCCATTATCACCAGGGTGAGGTGAAACCTCATTGTGGTTTTTATTTGCATTTCCCTGATTGCTAGTGATCTTGAACATTTTTTCATGTGTCTGTTGGCCATTTGGATTTCCTCTTTGGAAAGATGTCTGTTGAGGTCTTTGGCCCATCTCTCAAGTGGGTTGTTTGTTTTGATGTTGTGGAGTTTCTTGATTTCTTTGTAGATTCTGGTTATCAACCCTTTGTCTGTTGCGTAATTTGCAAATATTTTTTTTTCCCATTCTGCAGGTTGCCTCTTCACTCTCCTGACTGTTTCTTTTGAAGTACAGAAACTCCTCAATTAGATGCAATCCCAATAGGTAATTTGGCTTTGACTGCCTGCACCTCAGGGTCTTTTCTAGGAAGTCTTTGCCAGTACCTATGTCTTGCAGGGTTTTCTCCAATGTTCTCTAATAATTTGATGGTGTCAGGTTGTAGATTTAAGTCTTTAATCCATGTTGAGTGAATTTTTGTGTAAGGTGAAAGGTAGGGGTCTTGCTTCATGATTCTGCACATGGTAATCCAATTTTCCCAGCACCATTTATTGAATAGACTGTCCTTACTCCAGGAATTGGTTTTAGATCCTTGATCAAATATAAGTTGGCTCTAGATGTTTGGATTGATTTCTGGTGTTTCTATTCTGTTCCATTGGTCTATCCATCTGTTTCTGTACCAGTACCATGCTGTTTTGATTACAACTGCCCTGTAGTATGTCCTGAAATCTGGTATTGTGATGCCTCTGGCTTTGTTTTTGTTGTACAAGATTGCTTTAGCTATTCCAGGTATACTGTGTCTCCATATGAATTTCAGCATCATTTTTTCCAGATCTGAGAAGAATGTCTTTGGTATTTTGATTGGTATTGCATGGAATCTGTAAATTGCTTTTGGGAGAATGGACATTTTGATGATGTTGATTCTTCCAATCCATGAGCATGGAAGATTTTTCCATTTTTTGGTATCCTCTTCTATTTCTTTCTGTAAGGTTTTGTAATTTTCATCATAGAGATCTTTAACGTCCTTGGTTAAGTTTATTCCAAGGTATTTGATTGTTTTTGTAGCTATTGTGAATGGGATTGATCTTAGAAGTTCTTCCTCAGCTGTGACATTGCCTGTGTATACAAAGGCTGTTGATTTTTGTGCATTGATTTTATATCCTGCTACTTTGCCAAACTCTTCAATGAGTTCCAATAGTCTCTTAGTAGAGTTCTTTGGATCCCCTAAATAAAGAATCATATCATCTGCAAAGAAGGATAGTTTGAGTTCTTCCTTCCCAATTTTTATCTCTTTAATTTCTTTTTCTTGCCTAATAGCTCTGGCTAAAACTTCCAGAACTATATTGAATAGCAGTGGTAAGAGTGGGCATCCAGTCTGATACCAGATCTCAGCAGAAATGCTTCCAACTTTTCCGCATTCAATAGGATGTTGGCCGTGGGTTTTTCATATATTGCTTTGATTGTATTGAGGAATGTTCCTTCTGTACCCAGTTTGCTTAGAGTTTTCATCATGAAAGGGTGTTGTATTTTATCAAATGCTTTCTCTGCGTCTATTGAGAGAATCATATGGTTTTTCTTCTGCAGTCTGTTAATGTGGTGCATCACGTTGATTGTTTTGCGAACATTGAACCATCCCTGCATACCAGGGATAAATCCCACTTGGTCTGGGTGGATGATCTTTCTGATGTGATGTTGCATTCTATTGGCCAGAATCTTATTGAAGATTTTTGCATCTATGTTCACCAGGGTTATTGGTCTGTAATTCTCTTTCAATGCTGCATCTTTTTCTGGCTTAGGAATTAAGGTGATGCTGACTTCATAAATAGAATTTGGGAGGATTCCCTCCTTTTCAATTGTTCTGAAAAGTTTGAGAAGCATTGGAGTTAGTTCTTCTCTAAATGTCTGGTAGATTCAGCAGTGAATCCATCTGGTCCTGGGCTTTTCATTGTTGGGAGGGCCTTTATTACTGTTTCAATTTCTGTCTCAGTTATGGGTCTGTTTAGGTTTTCTATGTCTTCCTGGCTCAATTTAGGTAGGTTGTGTGTGTCCAAGAATCTGTCCATTTCTGATAGGTTTTCCTGTTTGCTGGCATACAATTCCTTGTGGTAATTTCTGATGATTCTTTTTATTTCTGTGTTGTCTGTTGTTATGTCTCCTTTTTCATCTCTGATTTTATTGATTTGGGTCTTTTCTCTTCTTTTTGTAGTTAGTTGGGCCAATGGAGTGTCAATTTTGTTTATTTTTTCAAAAAACCAGCTCCTCGTTTGGCTGATTGTAATTTTTTTTTATTCAAATCTGTTGATTTCTTCTCTGATTTTAATTATTTCTCTTCTCCCACTAGATTTGGGTCTGGTTCCCTGCAGATTTTCTAGATCCTTGAGATGAATTGAAAGCTCATCTATTTGGTGCCTTTCTAATTTCTTGATGTAGGCACCTATTGCTATAAACTTTCCTCTTAACACTGCTTTTGCTGTATCCCATATGTTTTGATATATTGTGCTGTTATCCTCATTTACTTCCAGAAAATTTTTGATTTCTCTTTTAATTTCTTCTATGACCCATTGTTCATTCAGGAGCATGTTGTTAAATCTCCATGTCTTTGCATATGCTCTAGGGATTCCTGAGTTACTAATTTCCAATTTCATTCCTTTGTGGTCTGAGAAGCTGCATGGTATGATTCTAATTCTTTTGAATTTGCTGAGACTTGCTTTATGGCCTAGTATGTGGTCAATCCTAGAGAAGGTTCCATGTACTGCTGAGAAGAATGTAAATGCTTTCTGTGTAGGATGAAAAGTTCTGTAGATATCTATTAGATCTATTTGGGCTATGGTGTCATTTAAATCTACTCTCTCCTTGTTGATCTTCTGTCCTGTTGATCTGTCTATTTCTGAGCGTGGAGTATTGAAATCCCCCAGTACTATTGTATTCGGGTCTAAGTCTCCCTTTAAGTCCCTTAACAAATCTTTTAAATAAACCAGTGCCCTGTAATTTGGTGCATATATATTGATAATCATTATATCTTACTGTTGAATTGATCCCTTAATCATTATATAGTGCCCCACTTTGTCTCTCCTAACAGTTTTTGTGTTAAAGTTTATGTTGTCCGATATTAAGATGGCTACACCCGCTCTTTTTTCATTTCTGTTGGCATGGTATATCTTTTTCCAGCCTTT
Source organism: Lepus europaeus (assembly GCF_033115175.1). NCBI lineage: Eukaryota > Metazoa > Chordata > Mammalia > Lagomorpha > Leporidae > Lepus > Lepus europaeus. The sequence goes on from NC_084841.1 coordinate 20,127,866, forward strand.
CACTTTTAGTCTGTTTAGATTATTTCAAACACCAATTTTGCAAAAACTTTTTATTAGGACTCTTTATCTAGACTTTTTATTTCAGGATAATGTTAAATTTGAGGAAAAAGTGTGAAATAGTACAAATAGTTTCCATATGCCCAGCTTCCCATATTGTTAACATCTTATTTCAGTATGTTTTCAACAATGCATAAACCACACCTAGCTTTCACTTATTTTAACACAAAATTCTTTCTATCCCTCTAAATCAGAAGCTGTCATCTAACATAATTACTTCATGGAAATACTTTATGATTTGAATACTCTTTGTAACTGCCAGTGAATTCTTATACACTCGATAAAATATCATTGGAGAAATCATCTGTATTTTGTAAGAATGTTTAGGAGCTGCAATTTGGTGTAGCCAGTTAAATTGCTACATGCAATGTTGGAATCCCATATAGGCACTGGTTCATGTCCCAGCTGTTCCACTTCTGATCCAGCCTCCTGCTAATGGCCTGAGAAAAATAGCAGATGATGGCCCAAGTGTTTGGGTCCCTACACCCATGTGGGAGAACCAAATGAAGTCCCTGGTTCCTGGCTTCAGCCTGTCTTAATCCTGGCCATTTGGCCATCTGGGGAGTGAAGATCTGTCTCTCTCTCTCTCTCTCTCTCTGTCTCTCTCTGTGTATGTGTGTGGGGGGGGGGGGTGTATGTATTTACTGTGTATCTCCCTGTCTCTCTCTGTAGCCCTGTCTTCCAGATAAATAAACAAGTCTTTTGTCGAAAAAATGTTTATATTACAATAATTAATAATCACTAGATATAGTTACTGCTTCCTGGCTTCAGTCTGGCTAAGCCTTAGATGTTCTGGTTATCTGGGGAGTTAACCAGTAGATGGAAGCACTCTCTCTTATTCTCTCTCTCTTACTGATCTTCTCTCTTTTATTCTGTCTTAAAAATAAATAAATAAATGAATCACTCCTTTAAAACAAAATAATTAAAAGATACTCAACAAAATACAAGACAATGTGGATAGACAGTTAAAATGAAATTAGGAAATCAATACATGATATGAATGAGAAATTTGGCAAAGAATCAATGCATTGAAAATGAACCAGAGAGAAATATGAGAAATGAAGAATTTAATAAGTCAAAAAATATACTTGAAAATCTCAACAACAAACTAGATCAAGGAGAATATGTAATATCTGAACATGAAGACAGTTCTTTTGATATATTGCACTCAGACCAAAAAAAAAAAAAAAAGAAAAGAAAAGAAACATAACAAAAAGGATAAAGATAGTTTCTGAGACTTTTAGGCACCATTAAACAAATACTCAAATTATCAGAATTCCTTAGGTAGAGGAGCAGTGTAAAGATGTAGAAAACTATTCAACAAAATAATAGCCGAGCACTTCTCCAGTCTGGAGACAGATATGAACATCTAAATACAAGAAGTCCATAGATCCCAAACAAACATTATTAGATACTGTTCTCACTGCAACACACAAACTCTCAAAAGTACAGCACAGAGAATTCTAAGTTCTGCAATCACTTTGAGGATAGGACAGTTTCCACTTATGAAGAATGGCTTTGAATATAAACAGTCCAGTCCATTTGATCAATTTCTGTTCACAACTGATCATAATGATAGGACTAAGAATCAAAGGGATAACATAAACAAGACTAGTGTCTGAAAATACTAACCGATAGAACAAAAAAGGGAGAGAACAATCCAACATGGGAAGCGGGATACATAGCAGACTTATAGAATGGCAGATGTCCTAAACAGCACTCTGGCCTCAGCATCAGCCCTTAAGGCATTCGGATCCAGCTGAAAAGCCCATGAGAGTATTTCAGGCATGGAAAGCCAAGATACTCTTCAAAAAAAAATGACCTAAATGAAAGATCTCTGCGAGTGAGATCCCAGTGGAAAGAACAGGTCATCAAAGAAAGAGGTACCTTTCTCTGAAGGGAAGAGAGAACTTCCACTTTGACTATGACCCTGTCGAAATATGGTAAGAGTCAGTGAACTCAAAAGGCTTCCATAGCCTTGGCAACTTGTGATAAGAGCCTAGGGTGATTACTGATGCCATAAACAAGAGTGTGAATTTGTTAAGTCAACAACAGGAGTCACTGTGCACTTACTCCTCATGTAGAATCTCTGCCCTTAATGTGCTGTACGTTGTGATTTAATGCTATAACTAGTACTCAAACAGTATGTTTCACTGTGTTTCTATGTGGGTGCAAACTGTTGAGATCTTTATACTAAACTGATCTTCTGTATATAAAGAGAATTGAAAATGAATCTTGATGTGAATGGAAAGGGAGAGGGAGCGGGAGAGGGTAGGGTTGCAGGTGGAAGGGAAGTTATGGGAGGGGAAGCCATTGTAATCCATAACCTGTACTTTGGAAATTTATATGCATTAAATAAAAATTTAAAAAATAAAATAAAGAATATAAACAGTTTAAATTACTAGTCAGGAAGGTACACAGACTGGCTGAATGCATGAAAAAAGGCCAAGCAATATATCTACAAGAAACTCACTTCATCTGAAAATCTACACAGATTGGGTCCAAAAAAGACAACGCATGTTAACAGAAACTAAAAGGAGGAAGGAGCATCTGTACTTTTATCAGACAAAATAGTTTTTAAAGCAATAACTCTAAAAGGCACAAGAAGATCACAACATAATGAACAAGGGATTACTTCTACAAGAAAATGCAACTATTTTAAATATATAGGAATGCCATATTAAAGCAACCAATTTTAGAAGACAAACATTTCTAGAAATAAAGGGAGAGATCAGCTCCAACACAATAGAAGTGGGTATTACAGGTTGAATACTGTTAGTCTCCCTTTCCCCCTTGAATTTTTTTGCATGTGTCCCTGTTCTCAGACTCTATGGGAGGTTGACCTTAGCGATGGACTATGAGGATGGACTATATGGACTATATGAAGGAATTTTAAAGAGAGCAAAATGTTGAGGTCTCAGCCTGGGTGTTATTGACTATTAGTCGTACATTGAGAATCAAGAACAAAAATGAGCTGACTTTATTTTTTTCTGTGTAGCCACGTTCACTTAAAAGTGGAAACTGGAAACTTAAATCAGTTCTATCATCCCTTCCAGTACAGATTCAATTTCAGTGAATTTACTTTTTACCTTATATATCACTGTGATAGCATCAGTATAAAAAAGATTATAAATTAACTTGAACCAGCAGTCCATTTGTGAAAGGTTAGCTTTTAAATTCAAAGAAACATGCCTGTCTTCTTAAATTGAGATGTGTAAACAAATAAATACATAAGACTATTGCAATTTCTGCAGTGAATCTATGACCAATATTTTTCAGCCCTTCTTTATATATTATCAGAATTGCATTTGTCAAACTGTTACAAATTATGTTCCTGACAATAACTAAATCATATTTTTGGTTATTTATTTTTCCATCTAAACTTTGTTATTAATTTTACATCTCTCAGCTGTAGAGTTTTATGTTATTTAAATTATTTCAATAGTTTGTTTTACAATTATTTGTCTATAAATAATTTACAATTTTATTAAAGCATGTCTGTTGAGTCAGAGTTACATGTTATTTTATTCCTAACTTCATTTTTAGTTCTACATTATTAGCTACTTATAAATTAATTTAGCATTAATGAAAATTAAAAATTCTTTTAAAAGTATACATTATCCCTAATTTTATGTAAATCACATAGTAGTGTATATTCTTATATAAAAGCATTTTATTTGAACATTTTCACTAGATTTTTAGAAAATAAAAATTGCAGTTATCCTTCACAACAAAAAGAAAACAATGAGGATATGCAGAATTCATACAACACTTGCTATATATGTATTTATGTAGTAGGAAATCACTTGTGTTAAATTTGACTTTAAAATCCATTTTAAAAAGATTTTTAGGGGCCGGTGAGGTGGCACACTAGGTTAATCCTCCACCTGCGGTGCTGGCATCCCGTATGGGCGCCGGGGTCTAGTCCCCGTTGCTCCTCTTCCAGTCCAGATCTCTGCTGTGGCCTAGGAGGGTAGTGGAGGATGGCCCAAGTGCTTGGGCCCCTGCACCTGCATGGGAGACCAGGAAGATGCTCCTAGCTCCTGGCTTCAGATCGGCACAGCACTGGCCGTAGCAGCCATTTGGGGAGTGAACCAATGGAAGGAAGACCTTTCTCATTATCTCTTTCTCTCACTGTCTGGAACTCTACCTGCCAAATAAATAAATAAAAATCTTTTTAAAAAATTTAAAAATATTTTCAAATATCAAAAAGGATGATCTCATTAATTATTGAGTGAAATAAATAATATATCAACATATAAATATTATTACTTGAATACCCACATATGTAAATATTTTAAAAATAAGGAAGTGCAAAAAGGGGCCAGTGTTTTACACAGTGGATTTAGCTGATGCTTTCAATGCTGGCATCTCATACTGGAACGTCCATTTGAATTTGGCCACCATACTTCTGGTCCAGCTTCCTGCTTATACCTGGGAAGGCAGCAGAAGATGGGCCATGTACCAGGGCTCCTGCCACCCCATTCTGGATCCTGGCTTCAATCTGGTACATTCCTGGTTGTTGCTGTTTTTGTGGAGTGAACTGGTGGATAGGTGATCTCTCTCCCTCTGTTCATTGAGGGAAGGTAGGTGGGAAGTATCATTATGTGCTTAAAATAGTATATATGAAATTCGTTCTTTTTATGTTAATTAATTAGTTTTAAAAGTACAAAGAAATTGAAATATGTAGAAAGAATATTTGTAATTTAGATGTTAATTTTGAAGATAACAATTAGATGTATATCTGTATTCCTAATGACAGATTTCCAGCAATGCATGTGAGCTATTACAGGCTCATGAATTAAACTAAGTAATTAAAAACAACCAAATGGAACAGAACGAACTAGAAATTATCCAACTGCATCGACCAAATTAAGGTAAGGATATTATTGAGTGAAACATATTTTTAATGTGCATGGAATAGATAATTCACAGGAGGTTAATGAAATAAAATAAAGATATGTATTAGTGCATGGAACACACTGAGACTGTGTATATGTGCATGTATGTGTGTGTGGTGTTTTTATATGTTTATATATATATATGTAAATGTGTATCAATATGTATTTATATCCAGTGAGGGTTCTTTAAGCGTTTCATGAAAAATGTATAGTATGACAAAATTATGCATTAATTTCAGAAATTTTATTAATTTTTTGACAGGCAGAGTTAGACAGTAAGAGAGAGAGAGAGACAGAGAAAAAGGTCTTCCTTTTTCCATTGGTTCACCCCCAAAAGGCCGCTGCACCGATCTGAAGCCAGGAGCCAGGTGCTTCCTCTGGTCTCCCTTGTGGGTACAGGGCCCAAGGACCTGGGCCATCCTCCACTGCACTCTGGGGCCACAGCAGAGAGCTGGTCTGGAAGAGGGGCAACCAGGACAGAATCCGCGTCCCAACTGGGACTAGAACCCGGGATTCCGGTGCTGCAGGCGAAGGATTAGCCTATTGAGCCACAGCACCAGCCAGAGAAATTTTTTAACAAAACAAACTTGTCTTTCAGTTTCATTTTCTCATAAACTTTTTGAAGTATTCTCTTGTATATCTTATATATATGTTTATATGTGAACAGTTTCAATGTACACTTTGACATGATTATTTTCATATTAAATATTCTTATCAGTTACTAAATTTATGTATGCTTTTGGAAACACCTAGTATAGCTTATGCTATTGTGATAAATAATTCATGTGTAATTACATATGTTTATACATGATTTTCATGTAACTCCAGCTAAATATTGCCTTACAGATTTATATTCTTTATCATATTTTGTTGTGGTTTGGAGCTAGCAGCAGTATTATCTGAGTTATTAGAGATGATTCTTCCATGCCCAAAGCTGAGCTGGAACAGGATGCATTCTACACTTGGTCTTAGCCAAAAGGCCGACAAGCGGTAGAATGCTTTTCTAATAAGAAAATTGTTTCTCTATCTTCCAGTATGAATGTTAGAACTACTGGCCTTAGGCATTGTTTAAATGTTGTCTAGTCCCTTATTCTGTAGACACTTGGGGAGATAAAGCGAGAGCTGATTTGTAAATTTGGGATTGAGTCACTGGACATGCTTACTCGGTTTTGAATTTCTCATGTTTTTGATAATTTGGATGAATCATATTTTATTTACATATTATACAATAAATGAATTTTATTAATTGCTATCATGCATTTTCACTAAAGAATATCTGATGTATTTAGTTTCAACAAATAATGAAACATAATTTTAAAAGCAATATAAAATAAGAGTTTGCATTCTTGAGTACAGCTATTCTTGAATTTGATTCCCAAACATACTCTACTAAACACCTGTGATCTTTCCAGTTTAACTTGTTGAACTGAGTGTGGGTACTCTCCTCAAAGCCATAGTAATTTGGATTAAAGGAATGACTTCATGAAGTTGGGGATAGTACTATCTTGTTAAAATACTCAACAACTACGCTGGTGGACCGGGATTGTTGAAGTCTGCCCTAGTAATTTACAACAACAATAAAAAAAATATGCTAACAATGGAGAGAGAGAGGAACACATTTTCCCAGGAGCCAGCAGTTTCCATTAAAGGTTCAATAAGGCTTTCTCTCCAGCTGAAAACATTCTATTTTTTCTCCTCCTCTGAGAGTACATTCAGGGCTTTGGGGTTTTATTCACCTTGTCCTCTAAATATATCCTCTGACTCACTCCCTGTTATCACCATGGAACTCCTTGATCTAGCCCATTTGCATCCCCACAACATTCTATACTGCATTGAGTAAATAGTTAAAGAATCCGACTGCACATTGGATAAGACAATAAAATGACAATCAGCATATGTAAATAAAGCAAAAAGATGAAATCTATAAGAGATTTTATATTGACATAAAAGAACAACATGTAGAAAATTCAGAGGTGAACACATCTATTTTTAACAGTTTAAACAGATTACTCCAGTATAACTTTGTATCCATCGACTTCACTTATTTACTTCATTTACTTTTGGGGGTAGAAAGTATTACATTAAAAATTCCTTGTTTACATGAGTAGAATCATGATCAGGAAATGCTATGCCCTAGCTCTCAGAGTGCATATATTTTAGTAGAAGCAACAATAAGCAAATTAAAAAAAAAATTGCAAATATAAACATACAAAGATAAGTTCCATATGATTGTTGATCACTGTAAAAGGGAGCAGGAAATGTGTGTCTTTGAGGGGGTGGTCTGGATGTGAGCAGTTGTGCAGAGCTCTGTGGGAAAAGACATGCAGCAGCTGGGAGCTGTTTTCCAGGTTTCTGTGGCTGCCAGAAGTCTGCTGTGTGAAAGAAGCAGAAAATAGGCCAGTGATGCTGAATGATTGGAAAGAGGAGGGAGTGGCATGGAATTTAATTAAGAGGTCTCTATAAAACTAGATTTATAAAACGAAAGCAGAAATCAAATCTAAGTTGGGAAGACAGTCAATGTAATGGAAAGATATAGGAAATTCAGAGAATCAATACGAATGCAGTCTCCAGCTGGTTCTGTGGTGCAGCAGTTGAAGCTGCTATCCGCGGTGTCGCAATCCCATATGGGCACCAGTTCCTGTGTGGGCTGCTCTACTTCCGATCCAGTTCCCTGCTAACGCACCTCTGAAAGCAGGGGAGAATGGCACAAGTCCTTGCGCCCCTGTACCCATGGGGGAGAGTGTGTGAAATCTCCTGACTCATGGCTTTGGCCTGTTCCATCCCAGGCTGATGCGGCCATTTGGAGAATGAACCAGTGGATGGATGATCTCTCTCTCTCTCTCTCTCTCTCTCTCTCTCTCTCTCTCTCTCTTCTGTCTGCCTCTGCCTCTCTGTAACAGACTTTCAAATCAATCAATCAATCATTTTTTAAAAAAAACTAATTACAGATTTATACATGTTTATCTAATCATAATACGTATTCTTTTTAAGCATCAAATTCTATTGGTATGTTAGACATTTGGTACAGCTGTGACTAAGTCATGTAGGATACTGGTACTGCACTTTGGAGTGCATAAGTTCAAGTCCAAGCTCTGATTCTGTTTCCAACTTCCTGCTCATGCATACCTTGCAAGGCTTCCTCTGATGGTTCAGTTACCTGGGGTCCCTGCTGTCTACTTAGGCTTGAGTTCCAAGCTCTTGTTTCTATCTTGCTCAGCCCTGGCTGTTGCAAACAATTTGGTAATGAACCAAGTGATCTCTGTCTATCTTTTTCTTTCTGTCTCTCTTCCTTTCATATAAATATCTCTCTCTGTATCTCTACCTCTTTCTGTAACTTTGTCTTTCGAATAAATAAAACAAATCTATAAAAATGCTAGAGTTTTTTTTTTAAATGCAAGTCTTCTATTTCAATTTTTTCTTCCTGTCTTTTTATTGCTTGTAGGAATTCACTTATGCATATTTCATTTTTCAGTTGTAACCTAGACAAGCTGACAAAATCCTTAAATAGCACACTTATTGAGATAAGTTTTAATTGAGGAACATCTTAGAATGACAATAGATTGAGTAAACTAAAACTTTGATTTGCTCTAATGTTAAACTCTGGCTATGCAGCGCAATGACTGAATAAATATTTCATGTGTCAGGGTGCAGTCTACTATCTGCTATCTCCAACAAGTATCATTTCAATCAAAGTTTCATAGCCTCTGTTCCAGGTGTTCCAGGTATTAATATGGAGGAATGTAGTCTTTATTATGGGAAACCATATTCCCAACTAAAAACCTATGTTAGGATATAAAAACTCATGTTTTCAAAATTTTCCTTTTTGGTCATCTAAACCTGTGTTTATACTTCTTTCACTTGTAGAATGTTCTTGCCACCAACTCCTAAGGGAGACAGCCAGAAAATTCCATTCAGTTAATAATCCCAAGTCAAGGACTTCTCTGTGGTTTGCAATATAGTTCAAAGACCTAAATATTTTATCTCATGGTCATGTGATTTTAAAACTAAAAATAGAAAAAAAGTTTGTGTTATTGCTACCAAATAATTGTTTTATCAAAAATATTTATTTATTTATTTACTTATTTATTTATTAGGAGGAGCAACACAGAAAGAAGGAAAGAGATTCAGAGCAAGAATGAGAGATCTTAACACCCACTGGTTCACTCTCTAAATGGCCACAACAGCCGAATCAAGGCCAGGCAGAAGGCAAGAGCCAGGAAGTCCTATCTTGGTTTCCCACATTAGTGCCAGAGGTCCAAGCACTTGGACCACCCTCTGTTGCCTTCCCAGGGGAAGTTGCAGGAAGCTGGGTTAGAAGTGGAGCACCCAGGACTATATTGGCCATTCTGATATGGGATACTGGAGTCCCAAGTAGTAGTCTACCCTATTGTGCCATGTCATCTGCTCCCTAAATCATTCTGATATTTGGAAATTTCTTTAATAATCCATACAATTTAACCAACAGTGTGTTAAGTCCTTTAGCCTTATTGCAGTGAAAACTTTCAATAAATCAGAGAAATGCCACCTTTCATTTTAAATAAAAATGAAGCATAGAGACATTTTTAGTAGCTCACATCTAGCAAGTGCAGAATAATCATTTAAAGCAAAGTTTATACACCCACCTCATTTTTCTCTAGTTATCACACTTCTGCACAAATAGTCATTATTTATTGATCAGAGTCTGAATTCATCTTACACACAAAATACCTAGAGGGTCTTCTACTAAGCTATATATTTCTATAAGCTTGATATATCCTACTTGATATATAGCAGTTGCTTAATTGATATTTAATACATAAACCAATTATTGAATTTTATACACATAGAAATACTAATTAAAATTTAAGATTCTTAAAACAAAACAATATGTACTTTCTAAGAAATTCATATATTCCTGCTCTGAAACTACATATAAAACAGTAGAAACAAGATAGATACTTTGAGGTCACATTTAGAGACGTGAATGATGAATGCAGTCATTACTATTTATAACAACTGTGCAATCTCTCCACAAGAACTGAATTTCCTTGGTTAGACCTTTTACACAAGTCTTGTTAGGCTGTCATGTAAGCAGATCTTTGTAGACATAGATAATATTTTAGTCTAAATTTCTGCTACTTATTCCATGCCTCTGACTTATTTCCATGCTTCTCTTATTTTGTCATCTACAATTCATACAATGCTAGTGACCCAGGAGCAATCTCTGTTAGCTTTTGCTCTCTATTTTAACAAATCAGCACAAGAGTGTTGATTTAAAACATAATCCATTTAATACTACAGGGTTCTGGAGGTCAGACCAGAACCTCCTTCTCAAATTTCACAAGGTCAAAATCAAGGTGTTGACTTGCTGGGTTCTTGTCAAGAGATGTTGGGATAACTCTGCTCCCTAGCTCACTCGGGTTTTTGTAAGAATCTAGTCCCAAGATGTACAAATAATAAGAATTTTTCGTCTCTGCTTGCTGACAGCTGACATTGCTCTTACCTGGTCTACCAGTAGCTGAGAAAAAAAAATGGTTTGGCTGGGAAACAGCTGCTTCATCTCCATATCTGAAAGTGAATATGCAATCTGCAAAAGGACGGAGTCTTCTATTACTTAACTATAAATGAAAAAGCAATATGCTTTTATACTCTCTACAGTGCTCCAAAGTTGAATGACCCTGGGGAGTGAGTAGTCTGTCTCTTTTTCATGAGTGGACTAGCTCTTTTCAATACCTGTTTTCATACAATTTTTCTGTGAACCCTGAGACATTGTCCACATACTACCACCAAAATTTGCTATTTCATTTTGTATAGTTTTTGCTCTTCATCTGCAATTCAGAATGATTTATGGTATTGCATATGATGATCTCATGGAGAATTTCATCATTGCATTATAGACAAACATGGTATAACTTTCCAACAGCAAAATCAGTCTTATTATCATCTGCTAAGGGCATGCTATAGTTTAATATTTAGCATTGGAAAAATCCTACTTGCAGGCAGGGGATACATAATTAATGAGAAAATAGAAGACACTCTTAGACAATATTTATTTATTTATTCTCCAGTAAAAGATAAATATCAGAGAGGCAGTCTGGATCTAGATCCTGTTGTCAGGTACTAAGGTGCCAGATCTTTCCATTACTTTCTCTTTTTGGCAGCCTCAGCTTCATATTTTTAAGATGTCAACTTCTCTCTTCCAGAAAGCAGGGAAAAGAAAACATAAAAACAAACAAATAAACAAAAACAGCCACCCAGAAGTTGTGGTAGAAGATTTATACTTTAGACATTGTTGAGAATACAGTGACAGACCAGTATCTAGAAAAATACAATATAGGATGGAATACAACCTTTTAATATGGGCATCCTTGAGGGTAAAAATGTATGATAAGGCTAGAAAAGCAGAAGTTAAACAAGGGACACACTCCCAAACCCTACTACCCATGACATGAAAATCCTGACATTGCTTCCTTCTATTGGGAGAAGTGAGAGAACATAGGCAAAGAACAGACAGCATGGGATGGCAATACTGCAGGCAGTGGCATAACCAACTGCACCAGAGTGGTGGTCCTCAGAAAATTATTCCTTACATGTTTTGCCAGTCAGAATTTCAAGATAATCCCCTCAAAATCCTGGTTTTCCACATTGAAATATACATCTTAAATTTTCCTGTAATTTTGAATTTGATGGATTTTACTCAAGACTAGATTATATTGTGTGGCACCTTAGAAAATTATTGGATTATTGTGGTGGACCCAACTGGAATACATAAACCCATTTGAAGTACATGGTATCGTTAAATATCGGAAATTAAAAGCACAGGAAGGATATGCCATGCAGTTGCTGGCTTGAACTTGGAGGGTATCACCTATTAGGGGTGCTCTAGCTTTTAGGAGTGGCATCCAAAAAGACCATAGAAGTTTCAAGACTATGAATACAAGCACTGAACAGTGTTAGCAAGTTGAATAAGCCTGGAAACTAATCTCCACCCAGTTTCTGAATGTGAAATTGGACTTAATTTCAGATTTGTGATACCCTAAATGCAGATCAAGCATATTTTGCAAGATATTTGAGCTATAGAACTGTGAACTTATAAATTGATGATATTTTAAGCTATTACATTGAAAGTAATTTATTGCCTTACAGTAGAAAATCAAATTGCACATACATTTGATGCTGTTTTAAAATCTGCAGTAAGTGTATAACAATGGTTCTTGCTATAGAGAGTCAGGTAAGATTAAATGTCTAGTCTGAGATTGCTCAAAATCCTTACCTATTTTTTCTCTTTTAATGGCTAAGTTCACATTAGTTCTGAGGCTAAAATCAAATGATTCAAAGAATAGATTTTCATTCTACCTTCTGTTTTCTATCTGAATTTATTTCTCTAGTTTGCTAAGCAAAATTTATGATCTAATGAAGTTCAAGTTCATCATATCACATTCTTGTTCGGACTGACACCTCAATTTTGGATTCACTTATCTTCTATTTTGGATTCATTGCTGGGTACTATCCACTGCAAAACTTACAGTTATACATGTTGAAGCCCATAAGAGCTATGCCCAGGGTCACAAACTAGCTTACTTCAGAAGTGGCTTAATATGATTTGATGACTACAGAGAAGAAAGGTTCTGAACTAGAACGGGGTTCTCAAGGTTTCCTCCATAATGAAATAAAGAACTGAGATTGAGCAACAAAACTACCAAACGCCTACCTTCATGGACTCCTTGGCTTTGAAGGTTACATATTCACAATTTTCTCATATACATAGCTTGAAAATAACACTACCACACAATCTGTCAAAATATTTAACAAACAGTATGGTATTGGCACTGGACAATGAGAAAGATACTATTTACAAACAGAGATGTGGTCATAAGGCATGCTGACAAAATATCAACAAGACAAGTAAATCTCAACCGTTAGTGAAGAGTGTGTACATTTGTCATGGTTTATTTCAGTGACTCACAAATAAGATGATTATCATCCAACCAAAATGACTGATGCACAGTGTGAGATCAGAAAAAAAAATACTACAGTAAAACTTTCTATTTGGAAAATTAAAAGTTGAGCAGTAATTTTATACCAAAACATGCCCCATTTTATAATGCGCAGTTACTACATGTACAAGCTGATGTTACAGTGACTTTATTTTCTTGATCAGACCAGTCGACGGCTCGGAGATTTGTTCCCAGACATCCTCTCTTGATCATTCTATCCAATTGGTATTTTCACTTACAACTCCTATTTGCCCCTGATTCATTCCACATTTGTCACTCCATTTCCACAGTGCCAATACAATTGTGTGTTATACTGTATCCCACCAAAAGATACACTGAAGTCCAAAATGTGACTTTGCTTTGAAATAGTGTCTTTCTATCTGTAATCGATTTAAAATGAGGTCATGTCCACAATAGGGTGGGCTGCAAATCAAATGACTTTATAAGGAGGAAAATATATCTGAGGCCTTATAAGGAATAAGATAGTTCTGAGAAACAAAGGAGACAAAGTGAAAATAGTATGTGCTCACAGAGGTAGAGATTGGAGTGATGCAGCTATACGCCAAGCAATATGACAGATTTCAAGTAATTATCAGAAGGTAGGAGAGAGGCCTGGGAGAGGTTCTCTATGCAAGAGTCAAAAAGGGGTCAACTCTGCTGATACTTTTATCCATGTGTCTATGTTGCAGAACCATCAGAGAATAATTTTTGTTTTAGGACATTTAGTTGTGGTGAATTTCGATGGTGATCCTTGGAAACTAAAACAGCACACAACTGGGGAAATGTCCTATTATTTCTTCTGCTGAGGAGAAAATAAGATGTCTTTGATGAGGAGACACCACTATTAAGGCTACATGGAAATCCTCAGACTGTTTCTGAAGTCTTCATAGGAGAGACCAGATGACTGTACACTGATAAATAATACAAATGCTCTATTTATATAGATTATAAATTGAAAATACTGTATACTTCTCTGAGATTTTACTGAAGTTCAAAATCCAAAATTTCATACTGCTCTACTAGTCAGAGTAGGTTCAGATGAGATGCTCGCCCAAAATCTTCTAACAGTGGGTCCAATGTGATGACTGACCGGTCCCTTAATTGATTGCCCTATTTGAGAAGAGGTAGGCAGAATACATATAGTTAGCAACATCCAGAAGGTTCACATTGGTGCAGTTTTGTTGTGGTGTTCCAAGAAGAAATATACCAGCTACCTAGAGCTATTAAACAATCCACATCACAGAAAGTGGGTAAGCAATACCAATATTGCAGTCCGAGTGGAACTGTACAGATTTCTGTGACCTTCAAAGCCTTACAGAGTTGATATTTACCATGTTATCTATATTTAAATCTTTGAATCAGTGCTGAATCCAGATGAGTCAAAGAGGATTACTGTGATATCATGATGCCATCCTTAGGTGGTGATGCCAGTCATAACTCTCTTCCAGATGTGATGTCTTATTGAAAGAATGCAATCCTGACACCTAGTATGCAGCTATTTTAAAAAATCTAATAGTAAATAAAAATGATAACATGGAAGCTCAAATTGTATATGACATTCTGTCCCAGATATACAGCAGTTTTCTTTATCTTAGTCATAGTACATTGGAGAAAAATGTTGATCATCCAGAACACCTGAATTCAAAGGGTTGATATGCTGTCCATTTTAGATAAGAGACATCGTACACTATGATAAAAAGTGATAAAAATTGTGCTGTGTTTCCTTGGATTCAGGATAATGTATACCAAATTTTGTTCTGCTACTTAACCCATTTATCAGGTAACCCATAAGGCTGCCAGCTTTGAGTGGGTCTTAGCACAAAAGACATCTCTGCATTCAGGCTCAAGCTGTGGTGCAAGCTGTCCTGTTTTGTGATCCATCACATCAAATGGTATTAGAAGTGTCTGTGGTGTTGATAAATTCTGAATAAAGTCTCTAGTGAGCCCCGTATGGAGAATCACAGCATAGATGAGTAGGGTTTGGAGAAATGCCAGAGTTTGCCTTGATAATGAGCCCTGGTAGAAACTAAACTCTTGACTCAAGGACATCATGTGATTATGAATCTCTAATGACTTCTCATAAGCTTATTGTGTAAGACACACTAAACTAAAAATTTGTATGTATATTTAAATTTAAGGTCAAATAAAATAATATAGTCCATATTTTACTTTAAACATGACTTCGCCAATATAGGTCCTGAGAGCATGAAGAATATACATAAGCAGCTGGCTTAGACTCCTCATGGTCCCTACTCTAACTATTCTGCCACCTATCTCACAGCCCATATGTAAGGTCTTGTAGGGGGTCATCTATGGAAAAATCCTTCCAATCAGTGAATATTTGGGTTAAATATTGTATCCACATTATGTGTAAGTATAGATGACCTCACTTATGGATATACCCAAATATGGATAGTGTCTTATTATATAGTACCAGTTAGTTTGCCAGTTAGACTGGGAATAAAAACTTAAAATTGCAAAATTAATGTGGCAAGGAGATTTGAAGATATAAGTATATCACTGGTATTTTCTGGGAATATTGTGTAGAATTATTAATGCTCCATAAATATGCCTTCCAAGTGACAAGTAAAGTGAATGACCATAAACTCAAGTATGTTGCCTTTTCTCTGTGCTTTATCTCAACAAAAATACAGCTGAGTGCAAAAACTGCTAATATTAGAGGCTACTGATGTAATCCTGATATGATACATTTACCAAGGAGCCACCAGTTGGCTACCTAGTGGTAGGCTGATTAATTTTTTATCTTTGATTGTATAGTGATTTTTCTCTCATAAGAATAGATACATATTATGGGTATAGATTTGTGTTCTTTGACTACAGCCCTTCTACCAGCATGAGTAGTTAAGGTCTTGCAAAAAATCTTATCTGGTGTAATATTACATGAATTTGTAAAGTTTCCACTCTGGAGACACATTTTCAGCTTCAGAAATGCAGAACATGGGGCCAGTATTGTGGCATAGTGGGTAAAGTCAGGGCCTACATCACCAGCATCCCATATTGGCACCTATTTATGTCCTGGCTGCTGCACTTTCAATCCAGCTCCCTGCTATCGCCCCGGAAAGCAGAGGAAGACAGCACAAATGTTTGAGGATACTGCCACCCAAGTGAAAGACACAAAAGAAACTCCTTGCTTCTGGCTTTCACGTGGCCCAGATTTAGTTGATGAGGCCATTTGGGGAGTGAACCAGCAAATGGAAGATCTCTCTCTCTCTCTCTCTCTCTCTCTCTCTGTAACTCTGAATTGAAAGAAAGAAAGAAAGAAAGAAAGAAAGAAAGAAAGAAAGAAAGAAAGAAAGAAAGAAAGAAAGAAAGAAAGGAGTCGGCACCATGGCTCAACAGGCTAATCCTCCGCCTAGCAGCACCGGCACACCGGGTTCTAGTCCCAGTCAGGGCACCGGATTCTGTCCCAGTTGCCCCTCTTCTAGGCCAGCTCTCTGCTATGGCCCGGGAGTGCAGTGGAGGATGGCCCAAGTGCTTGGGCCCTGCACCCCATGGGAGACCAGGAGAAGCACCTGGCTCCTGCTTTCGGATCAGTGTGGTGCGCTGCATGGGTGTATACATGTACACAAGTTATCAAAACATGTAGCTTAGACATGTGCAGTTTATTGTGTGACAACCATATATCAATAAAGCCATTTTCAA
Source organism: Lepus europaeus (assembly GCF_033115175.1). NCBI lineage: Eukaryota > Metazoa > Chordata > Mammalia > Lagomorpha > Leporidae > Lepus > Lepus europaeus. Next base: position 20,144,463 of record NC_084841.1, read on the forward strand.
AAGAAATCCAAAAATGCCTGAGTCCACAGAATTTGTGGATCATGTTTTAAAAGAGTAGCATGTGAGTTTTAGTTTGTCTAGCTACTTATTTTTATTTAGGGAGATGTAAAGATGGAGAGAGAGAGATAAGGATTAGGTGGAGTTCTCATCTGCTTATCTATTCTCCAAATGCCTGGACGAGCCAGAGCCAGGCCAGGGTGAAGCCAGATGCCAGAAACTCAATCTAGTTTTCTCACATAGATGCAGGGGACCCAAATGCTTGAGCCATCATTTGCTGCCTCCCAGAGTACTCATCAGGAAGAAGCTACAATAGGCTGCCAAACTGGGACTCAATTCTAGGCACTCAGGTTAACTATTAGGTCAAATGTCTATCCCAAATTTACTAATATTAACATATCCCCAGTCAACAAGAACAGTGACTTGCCAGAAAAATGAAATGTCCCGTTGACAGCTAACATGATATGAACTGGAAGATGTGATCCTACAAATGGAACATCTACATCCCGTGGTATATAAGAGGCCTAGATATGAGAACATGGAATAGAATTGCTTGAAGTCTCACTGTCTGTGACCTTAATGACATAATAAATATGTTTTATCTCAATTCTGAGAAGGATTGGCGAACCAAGTTACTAAGGAATGAATGCATCCATCAGGAAAAGCACAAACTGACATTACATGGAATTGAAACTGCCCACTAGCTAAAAGCTGAGTGGGTAATTAATCTATTTAAAGGAAAATCAACCAGTTAATGGCAACACAAACAAGAACTCATACCCAATAAGAAGAAGAATCCGTATTTTCTCACCAAGAACCCAGATCAGTTGGATCACTAGCATAGAACTTAAAGAGAAAATGTACTTGATGCCTGTTGAATCTGAATTTGACTAGCCTTATTAATAATTCTGGTGGGGTCTTGCTATCTATTCAGATAAGAGTTCTGAATATTGGCTCAAAATGAATCAGGCAACATGGTAAGTTTTAAGGTTTTATTCAGTGAGAGAAATGCTCAGAAAAGTGAGGGCTTTATTTAGGGGAGAAATAAACACAAGCAGGGTCCACGCCAGGTAGAGAGCAGGCCTGGTGCCACACGGAGCGAGCATGCAGGCAGGAAAGCAGAGGCAGAGCGGAGGCCAGAAGGCCTTGCCCCAGAATGTGTGCAGCAACAAGGGAAAGGGCCCACCTTGTTCCAGGCCTTTTATTTACTCCCAAAGGGGAGTGGTTACATAGCCTGATTGGCAGGTGGGTATACAGGTGGGGTCAAGTAGAGGCGTGAGATAATAGACTTCAAGTGCCCCTTATGTTGAAATCATCACATCCCCAATTCACATTTTTGATTTCCCAATCACAACTTGGAGACCATCCTTTTAAACCATTTATAAGGAAGCCTATATAAAATATAGCATAAATGTCAATATAGATAATCTTTTTATAGATCTGTGTATGTGCTATGATTAATATATATTAGATTAATGATTGGTATATGATTTGTGTGTGTATATACATAGATATGTATACACACAGAATTAGTATTATGATCAAGTCAAATGAAATTAATAGCCATTTAAATTATGAATGTGGATTTCCATTTATTACCAATTTACTTTACTATTTTTAATGATATGTCAAAACAAATCTATTTTATTTCTATTTAATAAAGTTATCCTGTTGATTGAATGAGCACAACCGGTAAGATGCTAATTCAATCTACATGCAGTTTGTACTAATTTTGATTTTATTGAACAGCTGCTAATTTGACATTTCGTAGAAAGAAATATAAGTGAATCATATAGAAAAGCATTTGATAATTATTTCAAGAAATCCTTTCATCATGCCAATACTTATTTAAAAGTAAATAAGCATATATGTGAAATGTTAAATGTATTACAGAAGCATACATTTCAATAATACCTCTCAATGTTTTAATTAACCCCATGTATTCCCATTGAGATACATTGAGAAATACTGCTTGCCTTCATTGCAAATCTTATCATGCATTCATCCCCTAAAGACTGTGAAGCTTGATTAACAAAAGAAGCTTTGTGCTGTCAGTCCTTTATCATACAATACATGATCATGTCTATCTTTACATGTTAACAGTAGAAAGACTAATCCTGCCTTGGTGCATCAAAGCATTCCAATTCTGTTTCTAAATGATAAGTGGCCTTGAACAAAGAAAGGTATCTAAGCCTTCTTATATATTCTGCAAAAATAAAAGCTGTGATTTAATTGGAACCAGCTGCATAAAAATGGGGCTCTGGTTGAGGAGATTAAGGTATGATTTATCATATTCGTGAGAGTCAGATTCTTGCCAAACTTGATCTAGAATGTCAAATGTCACTAGTCTATTCAAATTTCACATTTTATTTGAAATAAAATAAGATCTTCCACATTGGTATTAATATATAGCATCCGTGATGTATTTTGAAGATTTAAGTAAAATAAAAAAAATTTAAATATTTCTTACACTTTTCTATAATGCTTATTTATTTATTTGTTTGTTTATTAGCAACCAGCAGCTTATTGCTTGGGAATATAATCCTCTTTAGATAATTTTTGTTTTCTTTTGCTGTTGGAACGCATTGAAACTCAGTGTTTTTATCTTGATTTAAAATGTGACCTCATTCCTCAGGGAAAATACAAATAAATCCCCAAACTATAGCCTTCTTGTGCTTGGCATTTCAGAAAAAGCTGCCCAATAGCCCAGCTGTCAGGAATTGTGATTTGTATCTGCTTTGAGCCACTAGGGTCAACAAATACACCTGCAAAGGATTATAAATGGACACCCTCTTCCTTGTTACCACTTTGCTTGACACACACTCTATTATCTTTGAAATTGTATAAGGACTTCTCTTGGCAAGCGTCATCCTAAAATAGATTTAATATATTAGATTCTTAAAGAAAAATATTCACTAAGCCTAGGGATGCCATATTGAAAGTCAGGAGGAAAAAAATAGAAATGAGGTAAGTGGGAGGGGGAAATATCTATGTGTATTTCCTTTACTTATCTTGCCCCAATAAAAGAAAATTAAATCGACCATAAAAGAGAATTAGCTGTAGATGAACATTAAGCTCTTTTGTAAAATATAACTATAAGAGATGATATAAAACATAATATGAATGAGCTTCAATATTGTTTTCAAAAAATCTTGGAAACACCATCATATAGAGAGTTCAATTTTCAAGTAATTTTAGTCTTGTCTGTGTAAACTATGTAGGCATATTTATTCACAAATATTTTTAGTAAATTTTATAAAGTGTGATGGAGAATTCCTGTCGTATTTCCTATGAAGCAAAGTAAAATGAAATTCATTCACACAATTTTAATGAAAAATTTATGCTTTCACTTGTGTCAGCTAAATTGTAAAGATTTAGAATTTTCAGAAAAGTCATAAAACCAATGTGGTATGAAGGTTCTTAAATGTTGAAGCTAATGGTGAGGTCATTTTCAGTGCATTGTTCATTGAAGGCACAGTGATTATGTTAGAATCATTTATATGGTCGCATTGCTGGTTGTCTCAAAATTAGAAATGAAACATAATCAATGTCTCATGACATTCTTAAAGTTTCAGAGCAGGGGCCAGCACTGTAGTGCAATAGGTTCATCCTCAGCCTGAGACGCCGGCATCCCATATGGGTGCCGTTTCTCATCCCTGCTGCTCCTCTTCCAATCCAGCTCTTTGCTGTGGCCTGGGAAATGAGTAGAAGATGGCCCAAGTGCTTGGGGCCCCTGCACTCACATGGGAAACCAGAAAGAAGCACTTGGCTTCTGGCTTCGGATCAGCGCAGCTCCGGCCGTTGTGGCCATTTGGGGAGTGAACCAATGGAACGAAGACCTTTCTCTCTGTCTCCCTCTCACTGTTTGTAACTATACTTTTGAAATAAGTAAATAAAATCTTAAAACAAAGTTTCAGAGCAAATATGAGTAAAATATGAAATGAATCTAGCAATGAAGTGAGAAGGTTAATATAGCATTGATCACAATTTATATGACACAGTTTTGAGTCAACCCATGTAATTTTTCTCCCTAGAATATTTCATTTATAAAGACTTTGTTTAAAGCACTTAGAAACTTTGCTGCCATTATAAAACTCTTTCTAAAACAGCACTAGGAACTTCAAAGTCAAGCCAAGTTTGGCAACAACTATTATTAATGATTATTTTCTGTCGTTAATAAAAGAAACCAAGAACAAGTTTATGTTCTTTGTAATGATAGTTCTCCAGGTTTGCTCATTAACACCAACTTTGGTCTTCCTGCTTATTATGCATTGGAGTTCAATGTATTTGTACATATGCCTACCAGTGTTGTGTTATTGGATGTAAAATATCAATTTGTAAGTGTTTCTTCAAATATATACTAATTTAAACTATGTGACATCCAACATACACTTTGCATAAATGCTGTCAATGTATTCAGATCATTCTCTTGTATTGAAAAGTATATCTCTGATAATGTTAAACATTTTTACAATCTAATATTATAGACATAAATTCTAATATATGTAAACATTAATATTGAAGTAAAATAAGTAAGATGATAAAGCTGGTTTAATTTAATTGAAGTTATGAAGTTAAAGAAAGAATCTTTACTATCACAGCTTACTCTCTCTTGTGATGTAACTCCACCCCCCCCACCACCACCTTCTTTTAGTTTGTTATCACACTTGATCTTGGCAAAAGGCCAAATATTATTGCCTGAGTCTCCTGTAAAAAGTACTTTTAATAAAATGCACAAAGAGATAAATTTGAGTAACCACATTTTGAATGAATACGAATGCAGTAAATACAATGATGATATTTTAACATCCTTTAAACAAAGGATGTTTAAATGAATTAAACCACATAATATATTCACAATGCTATTGCTGGTTTCTTAATGTTTAATTCAATGTATCTGTGATATATATGAAAGAGCATTTAACAAATTAGCTAAATATTTTGTGGTCACATCCATCTAATGGGACTCCACAAAATTAAAAATTAAACAACTTTGCAAAATTAGTGGCTTCTTAACCTACAAGGCTCATTAAATATTAACTATTCAAAAATGATTAAAGCTTATATTATTTAAAGATTTAATTTTTTCTAATGCATATAATCTCATCTCTACTGTCATTCACCTTTCATATGTAACACATTTTCAACACAGAGATTTTTAATGATATGACTGCAGTGAAACAAGTCAGTATCTGTTTTAGATTGTGTACTTAAGATGTATGCTGCAAGCACAAGAAAACTTAAGAAATTTGGAACTTAAATTTGGTTTAGATGGCATTACATTATCCTATGTTTTCTGCAGCTTGTGAAATTCTGGCACATTGTAAGCAGACTGAAAAATTTTAGAATGTGAATTTAATTATTCAGCTTGTAAATTCTCCCTATTGTTAAATAACATTTTTCAAATTGACCAATAGCAATAAATTTATTTTTAAAAATAATGAATAATCAAATATTGATTGCAAATACATTTACAATAATGAAAACACTAATTTGTTGACTGGATATTTATTGCCAGGCAATTTATTAGCTACTTTAGAAAAATAACAGTTTAGAGATAAGGAGTTAAAGCTACTATAAACAAACTTTCTAAAACTGATCCTTCCCAAATTATGTCATCCTCTTTACCTGTATAAATTTCCTTAAAGTAAAGAACAAAGTTTTCTGAAATGCTGTTTCATCTATAATGTCATTAGCCTATGTAAATCTTTACAAAATAATGTCAATAACTAGCTCAATTAATTTTTATTTTTCTCATTATTAAATTATGTGACTTGTGTACACCAACTCAGAAGTAATCTCTAGAAGCATTTTTCCTGAGGAACATTTAAGTTGCCCTTTAACAGAGCTATTCCATGATCGTAAGATTTTTTGAACAATGTTTGGATTTGCTACTTAGAGAGCAACTTAAATCTCCCCAATACTCTAATGACACATGAGTATCTACCTATCTTTCCATCGTATATCTATCTGTCTGTCTATCTATAGATGAAAATAATGAAACAGAATAACAGATTGAAACATCTATATCTATAGTTTGAGATTCTCTGATTCTCACGGAAAATCTTGAATTTATTCTTTTTAAAAATACATCTTAAAAATGTATTTTAAATGGTTTCAGGCTTTTTTAGATTTAATTTTTGTTGTTGTTTATTTGTTTGAAAGACAGCATGACACAGAGGGAGCAAAAGACAGAAACAAATCTTTCGTTCACTGGTTTACTCCCCCAATGGCCAGAAAAGTCAGGACTGGGCAAAGCTGAAGCCAAGAGCCAGGAACTCCATCTGAATATTGCACATGGGTGGCAGGCGCCCAGGAACTTGGGCATCTTCCACTGCCTTCCCAGTTGTGTGAGAAGGAAGCTGCATCAGAAGCAGAGTTGCTGGGAATCAAACTTACACTCCCAGATTCGATGATTGTTCTCCAACTGGCGGCTTACCCAGCTGCCTCACAACATTGATGCAATCAGAACATTATCACTGCTCTGCACAGCTCTATTATTTGTTATTTGTTATTAAATTTATTAATAGGCTATAGGCTGGCGCCGCGGTTCAATGGGCTAATCCTCCGCCAGCGGCGCCGGCACCCCGTGTTCTAGTCCTGGTTGGGGTGCCAGATTCTGTCCCGGTTGCCCCTCTTCCAGTCCAGCTCTCTGCTGCGGCCCGGGAAGCAGTGGAGGATGGCCCAAGTGCTTGGGCCCTGCACCAGCATGGGAGACCAGGAGAAGCACCTGGATCCTGGCTTTGGATTGGTGCAGCCCACCAGCCATGGCAGCCATTTGCAGGGTGAACCAATGGCAAAAGGAAGACCTTTCTCTCTGTCTCTCTCTCTCACTGTCCACTCTGCCTGTGGGGGGGAAAAAAAAAGGCTATAAATTGAATTATAGCATACTGCATGCATAACTATCACATTTCAAAAGATCTTCATTTTTGCAAACCACATCTCATTGCCATTTGATATTTTAGATTCTTTAATACTGCAAATCTCAATGGAGACTATGATTTAACTTGAAATGGAGTATGTTAGAAATCATTTTATTAACCCCTCTACACCTCAGTAAATCAAGAGGTAGAGGCATTGTGATGGTTAACACTCCATTAATGTCTGTAGTTGGAGTAATCCCCTACAAGACTCATAAAAACCCTGATGTGTTCCATCATTAATCATAATCCTCCTAATCAAACAGCATTTTGCAACTGCTTAGTTTTTTTCTCTCATCTGCAGGGACAAGGATCATATTACTGTTAAGAGCTTCCTAAGTCATTCTTCATTTTTCTTAATAACAATGCAATCTCAGGATTGTGACAATTGTCATTCACTGGTTATCCTCTAGTAATGTAATGAACTAAAGGTGGCTTCTGTCACATAGTCACTCGGTCAGAAATTGTGTTTATTCTATCTGACAACTACACAGATTTCTAATTTCTGAGAACAATTTCTATCTGGTTCCTTCTAATCACAAAGGATTCTTTCATTTTATAAAGGAAAAAAAACTGTTTTGAGCAATTTCAAGCATTTTTATGAAAAGCAAGCCCAATATTTTATTTTCGTTACAGTTTCAAAATACTTTTTCCACATTGCTTGAACATGTGGATTTCTGAAAATAATACAATATTCAACATTACTTTGGACTCTGCTACATTGCTCTGTATTACAAAGGAATTTTTAAAATTTTGTTTAAATTATACGTTTCATGCATTTCATATGTACAGATTTAGAAACAGTGATACTTCTACCCTACCTCCCTCCTGACTCACTCCCATTTGCTTCCTCCTTCCTTTCCCATTCCCACTCAATTTTTACAAATATCTATTTTTGCTTTACTTAATGATCGATCATAAGAAGTTCAACACAGAGTTTGAAGAAAAAAGCAGTGTTCCTCATCAGAAGAGACAAGGACTGTAAAGTCATTGATTCTTAAAATGTCCATTTCACTCAAATACATTATATTTTGGGTACCATTATACATAGTGAAGTAAGCTAGTCTCAAAAAGACAGATATAATATGTTTTCCATGATCTAGAATAAATAATAGAAATAGATCTTTAAAAGTTCACAACAAAAATTAAAACATGTCTATTTGGGATCAAAAATTTAAATTCACACATGAATGTTTTAAAGAATCCCCTTACATGTGGGCCTCAAAAACTTTTGTACCAAAGTTAACATATTTAATTCCATTTTTCCGTTAACGTTTTGAAGGACTCCTGCATTCTATTGTATAGATTTCATATACTTTGTTAAAAATGCACAATCTTTCATCAAGTCAGTTTTCAATAAAGTATTAATAATACTATCTCATTTAACTTTTAATATTTATTTCATAATTGAAGTATACAACATTTGTACACAAATTAAGAGACAAGGATTAGTAAAAGTATTACCTAAGCAGCATTTAAAACTCCATATTTCAGGAGCATGCATTTGGCCCAGCTCTTAAAATGCCACTTGGTATATTTAGGTTACGTATGGGAGTGCACTCTAGCTCTGATTACTATTCCAGATTCCTACTAATTTACAACCTTGGATGTAGCAGGTGATGATGTAAGTGGTTGAGTCCCAGCTCCTAACATGGGAGACCTGTAGGTTTTCCGAGCTCTGACTTCAGCCTGGCCCAGCCCTCACTGTTGTAGCATTTGGGGAGTGAATTAACAAGAAGTTTTCTTTGTCTCTTTCTCTGCCTGTGTCTCTCTGTTTCTCTGCCCTTCAAATAAAGGTGCAAATACAACACACCAAGAAAAACCATATAAAATTATTTTCCAAAAATTACTAGTTGAGTCAAATACAGAGCCTGATTTAAAAAATTTTAGTGTTGCACTTGAGAATAAAGTTAAGAATAAACATTCAGATTGTGGAAGCTCATTCCAGTGTCATTATTATTATGAAAGAAATAAATTACAGACATCAAATTTTAAGAACTAAGAAAACACAAATAATAGATTCTAACAAGTCAAATGGCACAGGATATAAGTGACATTTTCCTTTATTGAAAGGCACACTTGAAAATATTTTTGTCATATATAGTGAGACCTGACCTATTTGAGATCCTGGAGCAACAACAACAAAAAAAAAAGTGAGAGCAAACTAAATACACATTCAGATAAAGAAGACCTGAGATAATTTATGCCTACAATCGGCATTCATGCAACACATTTGTCTTTTATATATCTTTTAGGGAGCAAATTGTTCAGTGCTGTTTTCTTTTCCAGTTCAGCAATTTTGGTTGATAAATCAAATTGTTCATTCTGTTTACATTTAAGGCAATTACTTTCAAAAAGGCTTGTCTGTCATCTTGTTGCATGTGTCTCATTTGCCTTTTCTGTTTTCCTATTCTTACTGCTTTCCTTACTTTCTTTATTCCTTTGTGTGTGCGTATGTATGTATGTGTGTGTATATATATTAGTTTTCAATGTCAATGATATTCAATTGGCATTTAGCTCATCTTCCTTTTTAATTTTGCACATAGGTGTTCTAGGGTTAACAGTATGCAATTGTTTTTGTTTTGTTTTGTTTTGTTTTTAATTTATTGAGGCCAGAGTAGGGGAACAGCTGTTTAAGCTGCCAGTGCTCTTCAGCTTCTGATCCAGTTTCTTCTAATGAGCCTGGAAAGACAATGGAGGGCGGTCAAAGTGCCTGGCTCTCTACCACCCACGTGGGCAAATAGCATGGAGTTCCTGAATCCTTTGGCCTGACCTTGACCTGGCTGTTGCAGCTGTTTGGGAATGAACCAGACTGGTGATTTGCAGGCCATCTTTGACATTCCTTGGCTCATGGTTGCCTCACTTCAGTCTCTACCTTGGTGTGTAGCATGCATTCTTCCTGTGTTATGTCTCCAAATTTCTCCTTTTTATATAGGATCAGGGCCTATCCGAATGACTTCATTCTCACTGGTATATTTTTTTGTATTTATATCATTGGAATATGTAATATGGAATGCATTCTAAGTATCTATATTAAATATTTATATAACAGAAAAAATATCCATCATCACTAATAAATTGAAGTTTCAGAGCTTAACTCAAATATCACTACTCGGGGCTTGCATGGTGCAGTGAACTAAGCCTCTACCTGTGAAGTCCGCATCCCATATGAGCACAGATTGGAGTCACAGCTGCTCCACTTCTGATCCAATTCCCTGCTAATGTGATTGGGAAAGCTGCTGAGGATGGCCCAAGTCCTTGGGACCCTGCACCACTAGATTCTCTCTCTCTCTCAACTTTGCCTTTCAAATAGATAAGTAAATTTTTTTAATCAGTATCCAGTAGATAAATTGACTAAACTGTGAACACTGAATAACTGAAAATAATCTATTTTATACAAATTATGCTTCCATAAAATGACCACAGATCCTGTACTGTATATGCCACTTCTTGAGAGACACGCTTGAATAGTCACTTATGGAACCTGGACAGCACAAGTTGAAATCGCCCAATAAACCATAAAATGAAGAAGAGGAAAAAAAGGACAAAGTAATTATATTTTCAGGTAGAAGGTCCAGTTTCAGTAAGGTGTTAATCAGTTGTATACTTTTTAAAACATCCTCAATGATATAATTCATTCTACGTATTTATCTTTTTCAACTATTTGTTTTCATGTTTAAGTACTAAAATGAAAAATGCAATAAAATTCTATGAGAAAAAATAAGTAATGCCTATTTATTTTTCCATAAGTTAAGCTAAAGTTTTAAAGTGGTCCACTTGTGAGTAAAATATAAAACTATTTTTATTTTGCTATTACTTTCAAGAAAATGACTCCCCTTTATATAACTTCCTTATATTGAAAGTTGCTATTTCTTTTTTAATAGAAAAAGCCTACTATAGAAAACTCAAAACTTAATTTACTACCCTAGGCTTATTTAAATACATATATTTAATGTTTGTGTAGCACCATGTTTTTATACTATTTCCATCTTTCCATGATTTTATATGGGTTACAATTCAGAATGTTTATTATCATTTATATTTTCTTTCCTTCCATATTTGATCTTTAAAATTAGTCATATATACATTTTAAATGTTATCTTAAATATATTGGTTAATTTTCGTGTTTTCTGTAAGACATTGTCCTATTCAATGGTTCTTAAATGAGTAATTTATATTACTTCCAGCACATTAAATGCCAACACCACCTGGGAAGTAAAATTTTCTGGAGAGTTGGCTTTCATTTCTTTCTAAATGTCTGATTGATGAAATTAAGCATGTAAACATTTAAGAAGCTGAATTAAGAGGTTCATGAATAGAAGAAATATTCTTTTACTGTGTCCCTTTAGATTTGTTGCAAGATGAAGCATACAATCTAAAATAAACATTTATAAGTGCTGAATTCTTAGATTAAAATACAAGTACTCTGCAAGAATGGATATACATACTCATTTACTAAATTCATTTATTTAAAGCCGGCGCCGTGGCTCAACAGGCTAATCCTCCACCTTGCGGCGCCGGCACACCGGGTTCTAGTCCCGGTCGGGGCACCGATCCTGTCCCGGTTGCCCCTCTTCCAGGCCAGCTCTCTGCTGTGGCTAGGGAGTGCAGTGGAGGATGGCCAAGTCCTTGGGTCCTGCACCCCATGGGAGACCAGGAGAAGCACCTGGCTCCTGCCATCGGATCAGCGCGGTGCGCCGGCCGCAGCGCGCTACCGCGGCGGCCATTGGAGGGTGAACCAACGGCAAAAGGAAGACCTTTCTCTCTCTGTCTCTCTCTCTCACTGTCCACTCTGCCTGTCAAAAAAAAAAAAAAAAAAAAAAAAAAAAAAATTCATTTATTTAAGTAAATTGAAAGATTGTATTTAACTTCTGGAGAGGCTGAAATTTATAATGGTTAAAGTTTTTTCTCAGGTTGACGAAGATAGATAAAGACAACTTTATTACCACTCAGTGTTTCTGACTATCAGCCAACGTAGTTTCTCATAAAATATATTCATTAAACTTTATACAGATATTCCTTTTCTACCAAAGGCTGAAGTGCGGATTAGCATAACAAAGGCTATTTGAGAAACTATAAAGAATTCTTGGTTTTAGAATTCTTTGTTTGAAATAGAGGAATTGGATATTTTATGATAGACAAAATAATTACTTTAGATACTAACTGTACTTCAGTTAAAGAGACAAATGGAAACAGACAATTCTTTAAAACATGGACTAGCAAATGATTAGACAAGCTTGTGCTCAATAAGAATAAGATCAGTTTCAGATTCCATTTTGTAACAGTAAATTTCTTAAAATATTTATCTTATTTATTTGAAAGGTAAAATAAGAGAGAAAGAGAGTGAGAGAGCAAGAAAGGGAGAGAACTAGAGCAAGTGAGTGAGAGAAACAAAGAGAGAGAGAGAGAGAGAGAGAGAGAGAGAGAGAGGTTTTTCTATTTGCTGGATCCCTTTCCAATAACTGGGGCTGGGTCAGGCTGAAACCAGGAGCCTAGGATATTAGGAGAGCAACCACTTGGGCCATCTTCTGCTACTTCCCCAGGTGCATCAGCAGGGAGCTGGACTGGAAGTGGAGCAACCAGGATTTAAACTGCTTATGTAGGCTGCCAGCACTGCAGCAGGTTGATTAACCCATTATTCCACGACAATGTCCCTTATAAAATTTAAGACAGAGATAACTTAAGGGGCTATCAAGAAGTATAAAATGTTATTGAATAGAAAATAGTATGGAACCTTGAAGGAAAAAATCTTTATTCAGGAAACCTAGCAACAGTTACTATAAAAGGAGTGATGATAGTTTAATATAAAGGGGTTAGATGAAAATGAGGTAGATAGATACAACAGAAGAGTTGGTTTATACCAATCGTTTAAGAATTTTGAAGATTTTTTTTTTTTAACAGGCAGAGTGGACAGTGAGAGAGAGAGAGATAGAGAGAAAGGTCTTCCTTTGCCATTGGTTCACCCTCAATGGCCGCCTTGGCTGGCGCACCGCGCCGATACAAAGGCAGGAGCCAGGCGCTTCTCCTGGTCTCCCATGGGGTGCAGGGCCCAAGCACTTGGGCCATCCTCTACTGCACTCCCGGGCCATAGCAGAGAGCTGGCCTGGAAGAGGGGCAACCGGGACAGAATCTGGTGTCCCGACCGGGACTAGAACCTGGTGTGCCGGCGCCGCAAGGCGGAGGATTAGCCTAGTGAGCCGCGGCGCTGGCTCTGAAGAATGTTTTAAGGTAGACATCTGAATATATCTGTTGGTAATGCAGAGGTGAAAAATCTTTTGTAAATTACAGAAATGAAAGCCACCAAAAAAGATTTTAAAATTGAAGGTATGTTAAAGCAATGGAATGATAGAGTTAGTTTTCAGGAATGCAAGGTAAATTAAAAATAGAAGACCAAAGACTTTAATGAATATTTCTTTTAAAAATTTGAACTATCTATATTAAAATTGAAAATACCCTGTTATGGTGAAGTTTGACTTCTTCAACCTTCATTACACTTCCTTTTCTGTATGGGGAAACACTCATATCAAGCTAAAAATGATATTTTCTGTATTTCCTGGAGCTGCAATTAAGTTCCAACAATCCAGTGCTCTTACATTTGAATTGGTTGGAAGAAGAGGGTAGAAGCATAAAGTATGGGTAGGCAATGATCTTTCAATGTGGTCACAAACATATAATTCTAAAAATGTCCCTGTAACTACCTCTGGCCATGTTGCATGGAGGAAATACTATTAAGAGCCTATGAAATAATGCTAATACTGGTAGCCCAATATATTAGCATGGTGCATCAATTTAGTTGTTAGATTGTTTCACCTAACTCCATATCACAGTGGAACCAAGGTATAGTCATTACACATTTGTAATTAGGTCCTCAGATCCTCAAAGCCAAGTCAGAATAGCCATTAGTTATTAACTGAAAAAAATCTGTATTTGTCCTTGTTTCCCTATAAGCATGATGACATGAGAGAATAGGCTTTTATTAAAGGAAAGGCTTCACATTATCTTAACAAAATAGCAAGCTTTGTAGGAATATTCAAGTACAAATTTTGTTTTCACTGTCTCTTACTGCATATGAAAGTATAACCCAAGATCAGTGGCTTGCAGCTACTATTCTATTATATCCCATCGTTCAGTGAGTCAGGAATTAGATTTGGTCTTTGCAAGATACTCTGCTGTTCAAAGTAGCATGGACTGTCATTCATCAAGTGGTTTGTCTGAATGGCCCTAGCTGTTGTCACCAAAACATCAGGATGTGTCTAGATGATTGTAAGTCTTGGTTATTCTGGGCCACTCTCTTACTTACGTACTCTAAGAATCTCTCAGCATCAGATCTCCAAGGCAGTTGATTTTCTTATATGTGAATTCAAGGCTAAATGAGATCTTACTGGAGATTATTAGCCCTCTCATATTCTAGACTCGAAATCAGAATAATAACAGTTCAACCACTTTGCATAAGGCAAAGCTTTAAAACACTAACCTTCTTTGTGACCAGGGTCAGAAATTACATGTTTTTGCATGACACATGCACATATTATAAAATGACCAGAGTAATCAATTGGCAAACTAGTTCTTTCATTATCTCAAGATGAGAAAATAATGGTACACAAAAGATGGGAGTCTTTAAAAATAATGTCATTTTCCTACTCTTTGGTTTGATGCATTGTTAAACTGAGAGGATTCAGTAGGAAGATTTTCTATTGTTTCTTTTCTTTCAGGAAATGCTGACAAAAATATCAAATTTGCAACTAAATCAAAGTAGAAGTCAGCTGCTTGGGATTGGTAAGCACAATCCTCAAATGTTATGTGTTGGCATAATATCTGGGGACATCCATGCCGGAGACTTTTAAAACAGAATTTGTAGTTCAGGAATGACGAGAGTAGACAGCGGTGTACAGAGCCTGGTTCTATCAAACATGGAGGATCAAATGGGAATGTGTTTGTTATTCCTTTCATAATAGAGTAGAATATTTAATCTTTAATATCTCGTCATCAATTGTTTCCTGCCGTCCTTGGCACAGTGAATTAATTCCATGAGGGATGGGATGTGATTCTTAAAAACTTTGAGTTCAATTTACAAGTCGTAACTTAATAGTTATTTTTCCTTAAGCTATCGAATTAACATGCTTAAGTTTTCTTTTAAATAAAATGACGTTCATAATTAACTACATCTAAAGATGTTGCTACTAGTTAAATAGCATAGACTAAAATGTGTAATCCCTACAGCACTTTTCAATTTATAAATATTATCTATCTATCTATCTATCTATCTATCTATCTATCATCTATCTATCTCATCTATATATATTTGAGTGGAATTAATTTTTACAGCTATTTTAGGTATACACAAAATTGAATGGGATAGTAAAAATTTTCCATAGTCTCTTTGGCTCCACATATGCACAGCTTCCTCCCCTTGCAAAATTCTGCACATAATGATGCTTTGATACAATTAATTAATTGATATTAACACAGCACTATCACCTAAAGCCCATAGTTGACATTAAAGTATACTCTTGGTGTTGTACATTCACTAGGTTAGTGAAAATACAAAACATGTACCCCCACTATAGTATCATACAGGATATTTTTTTACTCTAAAATATTCTATGTTTTACTTATTTTTCCCTCCCTGCCTCTACCTCCTGTCCACCATTTATCCTTTCTCTATAGTTTTGCCTTTTGTATAACCTCATATAATTGGAGTCATCCAGAAATAACACTTACAAATTGTCTCCATTTATTAGCAATATATTTTTAAATTTCCTCTATGCCTTTTTATGGTTTGAAATCTCATTTCATTTAAGTGTTTGCTATGGTTTAAATGTAACCCCTTCAAAAATCAGATGCTGCCAATGTGATAGTAATAGGAAGTGGTTAGATGGTGAGAGCACCTTCCTCATTGGTGGGATTAAGACCCTTAGATAAGGTGATTTCCACAAAGTTCCCATAGCTTGCTAGCTTGCTCTTCCTCTCTTCATTTATGTAAAATTGCAGTCTAAGTAAACTTCTTGAGTTACCAGATGCAGGTGTCTTAATCTATGCTCCTTAGATGCTACTACCATGATTGTATTTCTTGTTAGGACAGAGAAATGACTCCCAAACACCTCATTTGCCAGATTGTAAACTGGAATATAAAGTTGATGTCTTATGTCCTAGAAGTGGGACTGGCAAACCAGTGCTTTCCCACAACTATATTTCTAGTTCAACCTGAGATGTTTATCATCCAATTCACTGTATATACACATTTATTTTATATTTGCATTTGACTAAAACAATGATCACAAAAACTTTGTATCATATACTTATATTAAAATAAAATTAGGCTGTTAAATCCCAATATTTTTACATTTTAATTCATATATAAAATAGACATGAAATGGTAAGACTGTATCTGTGCACACACATATATGAAAACAAGCATATAAATTCCTAATGCATGAATTTTGCAGTACAATCACAATGAATTTCCCTATAAGTCCCCTGGCTGATACACCTTCTATTTTGAGACCATCACTGAGATATCCATTTTAAAAGCTGCAAGCAAATTCACAATATTCTTCTTGCATATATCCTTTACATCTTTAATCAACAAAGAATCATGGTATATAAATGTTAGACAAAACGTGAGCTTCAAGAAATTCTTTCTATTTGCTTTGATATCATACAGATTACTAGAATCTAAAAAACATGAGTATTAAAAAAATCCCTAACCGGGTACCTTAGGAAGAAGTGTTTTATGTGATTCGTACTCACTTGGGAAACACTTCAGAAATCAAATTGCTCTCTACTGAGAGTTTTCTCTCTTCAGAAAGATAATAAATTCCCCAAGTTTCTACAAACTCCCTTTGTCATTACTTTTTCTAGATTATCCTGGTACCCCAGGAGGCTAAAATTGCTAGGGGGAGATTTCAAGTACTGAGACACATTTTACAAGATGCTACACAAATAACTTTAAGAAAAACACTGTATGTATATATATATACATACATATATATACATACATATATATACATACATACATATATATAATGCACACTTGCATATAATAATATTTACATATAAAAATTACACATTTTAAATAATGTGCAGTGTTTTTTCCAGCTTGCAATGCTTATTCAGATGCCACATCATAAAATAAAGAACTCAATGGATGGGACCATCATTGTGACACAGCAGGTCAAGCTGCCATCTGTAATGCCAGCATCCCTTAGAAGTGTGGTTCAAGTCTGGTTGCATTGCTTCTGATCAAACTTCCTGCTAATGTCCCTAGAAAACCAATAGAATATGACCCAATTGCTCGGGACCCTGCCAGCCAAGTAAGAGACTTTGATGGAGTTCCAGGCTCCTGGTCTTAGTCTGGTATAGTCCCAAATGTTGCAGCTGTTGAGGAGTGAACCAGTAGAAGGAAGACCTCTTTCTCTCTCTGTCTCTCCTTCTGTATCTCTGTAACTCTGCCTTTCAAATAAATATATAAATCTTTTTTTATAAAAAAAAGAATCTATTCGGATAAGTGTTAGTTTTTCCTTATGAGAAGGTAGCTTTTTCATGGTTTTCTAACAATAAACCAATTAAAATGCGGATCTTTTAAGCTTCTCAGTATATATGAAAATGCATGATTTTGTTTACAAATTGCCATTTGATAACAGGAATTATTTTTAAGATATGCACACACTCTGTATAAATATCTGTGCTAGGTAAAAATATATAAGCAGCATGATTCTTTGACAGACTGCCAACAGAAAACAAGAGTGCAACAGGAAGCGATTTACCTTTCGGATGTAAAGTGATTATATCTGAAGCTGTGAAAAGAAGCATAGTGATAATTGGTAATTAAGTGAGAAAAGCATCAAGCAGAATTAGTCTTGTCATTGCAAAAACATAGGATGCCAACACTGGAAGTGTTGGGTTAGAAATGAGTCAAAACTAACTTTTTGGGAGGAGGAATTTTCCCTGTAGTTAAGATGTCAGTTAAGATATCTACAATCTACAATGCAGTTCAATATTTGGTTCCAGCTCCTGACTCCCGCTTCCTGCTAATGTAGCTGCTGGGAGCAGTGGTAATGACTCAGATAGTTGGGTTCCTGTCACTCCTGTGCAAGCTCTGTGAACTGAGCTCCTGTTTCCATGCTTTGGCTCACCCTGGCTGTTACTGCAGTGAGGAATGAACCAATGGATAAGTTATTTTTCTACCCAATCCCCGCCACTTTCTGTGTTTAAAATAAAGTTTATAAAGTCCACTGTGCTTTCTAACAATAACAGAAAATGTTAATAACAGGTAATCCTTCTTAGTCAATACAAATGATCTACTTCTGGGAGTCAATTATGTCAGCAAGGAACAAGAATCACCAGAAAAATCAAGAAGTTCTCTGTCAAGGACATGCTAGTGCATGCTCCTCAAAACACAAAACAGTTGCAGGGGCTTGACTAATCTAAGTTTGTTTTTATTCAAACCCTGTGACACAGGAGGCTGGCAATGCAGATGGTCATTTAATCTACCGCACCACAATACTAGACCCTCAAGTGAACCCTTTTTTTAAAACATAGATACTAGCCGGCGCCGTGGCTCAGTAGGCTAATCCTCCGCCTTGCGGCACCGGCACACCAGGTTCTAGTCCCGGTCGGGGCGCCGATCCTGTCCTGGTTGCCCCTCTTCCAGGCCAGCTCTCTGCTGTGGCCAGGGAGTGCAGTGGAGGATGGCCCAAGTGCTTGGGCCCTGCACCCCATGGGAGACCAGGAGAAGCACCTGGCTCCTGCCATCGGAACAGCGCGGTGCGCCGGCCGCAGCACGCCTACCGCGACGGCCATTGGAGGGTGAACCAATGGCAAAGGAAGACCTTTCTCTCTGTCTCCCTCTACTGTCCACTCTGCCTGTCAAAAAAAATTAAAAAATAAATAAATAAATAAAACATAGATACTCTGTATGAGAAAATATTTAAAAATTCCTCATAAGTTTCATATAAATTTTAAAAATAACATTTAAAGAAGATATCATGCAGTCAATTTGGTAAAACTTTCAGCACTAAGACATTTCCAGAAGTTCAGCTGGAACCAAAATTCCCTGGTATCAATTATCTACACTAGTTTGATAACTTCTCTGATT
Organism: Lepus europaeus; assembly: GCF_033115175.1. Lineage (NCBI taxonomy): Eukaryota > Metazoa > Chordata > Mammalia > Lagomorpha > Leporidae > Lepus > Lepus europaeus. The sequence continues at coordinate 20,163,477 of NC_084841.1, forward strand.
TCCATGTGTTTTAGAAAGTGAAGGGAGGTTCTGTGCACTAGATTAATATGATACACAAGCACCTGTGTTTTTGAAGTGTTACTTTGGGTGTAGTTTAAGGATGTTTGCAAGCTATTTTATATTTTGTATGCATCATATTCATAATTCAGTTCATACAATTATCAATATAAAATTTTCAAACAACTATGGTTTAGTTGAAGCCATTAACAAATGTGTTTTTCTTTCTGTCTCACTCTCTTTTTTCTTTCTTCCTCCCTTCTCTCTTCTTTCCTTTTCTTTTTTTTTTTTTGATTCATGTATTGTACAACATTTCAAACTTGAAATGTTTACAAATTATGAGGAAACATTTAAAGTGACCTAAATAGAGTAACCAGAATAATTCCACTACAGCCTAACAGTTCTGTGCAGTGTGAAATCTATCTCCAAAATAATAATTAGAAAGTTAACATCTGTTTTTATGTAGATATTAAAGTGTATGCTTCTTATGTATGAGCTAACATTATTGGAACTGTAGGTAGATAGTAAAAGCTCCAATCACAGTGATAATATAAAAAAGATTGTCATAATGATGTGACAGCATATTTAGAATAATAGAGAAAGTTTAAAAAACACAATTCAGAGTCCAGAGTTGTGGTATAGCAGGTAAAGCTGCTTCCTGCAATGCTGGCATCCCATGGTTGCTCCAGCTCCCTGCTAATGTTCTTGGGAAAACAGAATAATATGGCCAAAGTGCTTGGAATCCTGAACCCACAGGGGAGACCTGGAAGAGGCTCCAGGCTCCTGGCTTCTGTCTGACCCAGCACCAGCCATTGTGGCCATTTGGGAAGTGAACCAGCTGATGGAGGTTAAATCTCCTTCTCTGTCTTCTCTCTTTCTCTCTCTCTCCATATATATGTCTCTCCTCTCTCTCTGTGACTCTGCCTTTCAAATAAATAATAAATAAATCTTTAAAAATAAAAATGCAACCCAGGCATAGAATTTATAGCATAAACATATACAATAATAGTTATTAGATTACATATTAAATATTAATTTCACCATATTTAGCTTTGAGAAAATGTTTTAGTTTCCTTGATGTGGGAGGTTAGGACAAACTGTCAATATGAGACATAATGCATTATTTCTCTAGGTTTTCATGTTACTAACAATATCTATAAATTGCCTGAATACTATTGAGAATGGGAGATAGAAAGAATTAAATATTTTTCATAGTCAAGTTATTTTTACTGCTAAATACCAATAGCAGATTTTAATGGAAAAACAATTCTGATTGGATATTTTAATATTCTGCATTCTCAATTTCACTTAATACATGGAGCATTTTCATATACAACAATCTTCCCAAACTCCTGTGTATCCAGTATCACCTTAATTCCAAAAGCTGAAAAAGATACAAGAAAGAAAACTATAGACCAATATCACTAATGAATATAGATGTAAGAATCCTGAACAAAATGCTAGCTAATCAAATCCAACAGCACATCAAAAGGATCATTCACCTGGACCAACTAGGATTTACCTCTGGTATGCAGGGATGGTTCAATATAAGCAAATCAATAAACATGATACCCCACATTAACAAGATGAGGAAAAAAAAAACATATGATCAGGGCTGGCATTGTGGTGTAGTAGGTAACTTAACCACCTGCAGTGCCAGCATCCCATATGGGCACCACTGCAAGTCCCAGCAGCTCTACTTCCAATCCAGCTCTCTGCTATGGCCTGGGAAAGCAGTTAGAGATGGCTCAAGTACTTGTACTCCTGTAGCAACATCGGAGACCCGGAGGAAGCTCCTGGCTCCTGGTTTTGGACCAGCCCATCTCTGGCCATTATGGCCATTTGGGGAGTGAACCTGTGGAGGGAAGACCTCACTCCCTCTCTCTTTGCCTCTGCTTCTATAACTCTGCCTTTAAAATAAATAAACAAATCTAAAAAAAAAGAGATCATCTCTATAGGTGCAGAGAGAGTATTTTATAAAATACAATATCCTGTCATGATGCAAAATAAAACTTCAGCAAATTGGATATAGAAATAACATATCTCAATACAGTCAAACAGTATATGACAAAACCACTGCTTACAACATATTGAACGGGGGAAAGCTGGAAGCATTCCACTAAGAAATGCAACCAGACAAGGATTCTCACTCTCACCATTGCTATTCGATATAGTTCTGATAGTTTTATCCAGCGCTATTAAACAAACCAACAAAAAAAGAAGTAAAAGGATACAAATGGGGAAACATATTAAATTATTCCTATTTGCAGATTATATGATCCTATACATAGGAGAATCAGAAGACTCCACTGAGTGATTATTGGAATACAGAAGAGAGTTTGGCAAAACTGTAGGATATAGCCAAGACAAAAAATCAATAGAATTTGCATACACAATGCCATGGCTGGGAAAGAACTTGTAAGATCAGTCCCATTCAGAGTAGCTACAAAAAAGAAAAACATTAAGTAACTTGGTTTAAATTTAATCAAGGATATTAAATATATCTACAATAAGACTACAAAACATTAACTAAAAAAAGAAGACACACACACAAAAATGAAAAAAATCTTCCACTTTCCTGAACTCTAAGATTTAACAGCATTAAAATGTCCATACAGCACAAAAGCAATCTAGAGATTCAATGTGATCCCAATAAAAATATAAAAGATATTCTCAGATCTAGAAAAAAACTACCCTGAGCATCACATGGAACCATAAGAGACCTCAAATAACTAAAGAAATCATAAGCAACACAAATAAACTTGATATATCACATTACCAACTTTCAAGACATATTACAGGGCAGTTAAAATCAAAACACCCAGGTACTGACACAAGAATAGACATGTGGACAAATGAAACTGATTAAAGACCCATAAATTTATCCCTGAATCTTCAACCTACTAATATTGGAGAATTTTATAAAATTCCCTGGAGAAAAGACAGTCTCTTCAAAAAAATGCAGTTGGGAAAATTGGATCTTTGCATGCAGAAGTATGAAACAAGACCCCTACATAACACCCTATAGACAAATCAACTCATAATGAACCAGAGATCTAAACTTAAGACCTGAGACCATCACATTATTAAAGGAAACAGGGGAAACACTGTAAGACATAGGCGGACATTTCTTGGAGAAGATCCCAAAAGCATAGACAAGAAAGGCAAAAAATAGACAAAGGGGATTGTATCCAGCCAAGAAACTTCTTCACAGCAAAGGAAACACCCAACAAAGTTGACACAACTGAAAGAGTGGGAAAAAAAATATTTGTAAACTATATATTAGATAAAGGATTAATATCCAGAATGTATAAGTAACTCAAGAAACTCAACAACCTAACAAAAAATTCAGTTAAGAAATGGGATAAGGATATGAACAGATACCAAAGAATAAAACACAAAAGGCCAACAGAATCCTGAAAAGATGCTCAGGATAATTAGCCATCAGGGAATTGCGAATCAAAACCACAGTGAGGTTTTACCTCACTCCAGTCATAATGACGACCATCTTAAAAACAAAATTAACCAATGCTGGTGAGGATGTGGAGAAAAAGGTACCCGAATACACTGTTGGTGGGAGTGTTAAATAGTATAACCATTACCGATGACAATATGGATATCCTTCACAAATCTGAAAATAGATATGCCATATGACCCAGCCATAGCACTCTTGGGAATTTACCCAAAGGAAATGAAATCACCATACAAAAGAGTTATCTGTACCCATCATGTTCATAGCAGCTCAATTCACAGTAGCTAAGATATGGAATCAACCCAGATGTCCATTAACTGATCACTAGAAAAAGCAATTGCAGCATACAAGAAGGACTATTAGTCAGCTATAAAAAGAAGGAAGTAATGTCTTCTACAACAAAATGAATGCATTTAAAGACCATTATGCTTAGTGCAGAAAGCCAGTCCAGGAAAGACAAATAGCATATGTTTTCCATGATTTGTGAAAACTAACATACAGAGAACAAAAACATTTAAGCCCACAAGTGAAACTTTTCAGATTTGATTACTGTTTATATCTCTTTTCTATATTCCTGAGGAACAGTGGTTTTTCTTCTACTTACTTGTTGAATTTTTTCTTTCTTGGAGGGTTAAACTTGTGATTATAAAATAACTATGTCATAGAAAAAAGTGAAAAAACAAATTTGAAAGAAAGGAGGAGGAAGGATGAGATCAAGAGGGAGGGAAGGTAGTATGGGAAGTATCATCTATGTTCTTAAAACTGTATAAATGTAATATATGCTTTTTTAATATAAATTTAAAAATCAATGTAACATTTAAAATTGAAATCAAAATATAAATGAATATTTAATATGAGACAAGCAGCATAATGAAATTATTTAATTAAACTATTAACCATATTCGTAAATTTCAAAAATATAACATCTTAAATATCAAATCTATTGGAAAGGCTTTATTCAAAGCCCTTGATGAAGTAATTGTCCCTTTTGACACGAACTGCACAACAACCAACACAAAATATATATAAGGTTCAAATGCAAGTATTGATGTCTGATTCAGTGCAATTCCAAATCATTGATGGATTTCCTGCACAGAGACTTGCTAACGTGTAATGTGTGTGTATATGTGTATGTGTATAAATTTTAAAAATGTAGAGCAAATATATCAAACAAATTTTAAAAATTCATCATAGACTCAAATCTCTGTCATTAAAAATCTTATCACATTGAATTAAATACCCCAGCATGTGCTCCTGTAAATTAATATGATTATCATGGATGCAAGTTTCACAGATAATTTTGATTTTTTTAAAAATAATTTTCTAAGCAAGCCATGCTTTTATAATAAATAAAAAGTATTTATAATATAAAATGTAATATTATAAAAATCAAATTCCAAGATTAAAATGATTAATTTCTAAATTATTAAGCTCACCATTAGATCTTATTTATTATTTCAAATATTCCCTTTTTTAATATCTATTTTCTTTATTTGAAAGGTAGAAACACAGAAAGAGGAAGAGATTGAAAGAGATCTTCAGTCTACAGATTCACTCTTCAAATGGTTACAACAGCTGGTCTCGGACCAGCCCAAAGCCAAGAGCCTGGAACTCCATCAGATTCTGCCACATGGGCAGTAGGAGTGCAAGAACTTGGGCCATCCTCAGCTGCCTTCCCAGGTGCCCCCGCAGGGAGCTGGATCAGAGGAGGAGCATCAGGGAATTGAACGGGTATTCCTATGAGATGCTGGCATCACAGGCAGTGGCCTAACCCACTGGGCTATAACACCAGTCCCTCAAATACTGTTCTAATTCTTAGATGTATGCTCAATATTGTGCTCAATATTGTTTAGGAAAATTTTTATTTTTTTTAATTACATAATCCTTTTGGAGTACAAATAAAATAAATGTAAATTTACAATGGATAGTATAAATAACTTGGAAAATATTTCCCTTCTGTAGATATTGTCTTGTCTGACTTCTACATTAAAAGTGAAATAAATGGCATTAATACACTCTCATAGCTAAGTTTAGTTCAGGTATAAAGTAAGAAAAAAAGAAAATGTAATACAAAGAATTTGATTTGTACAAATCATCCATCATATTGTCACTCTGTGGAAAATATTTAATATTAGTCTGTCATTCTTAAAAAAATCTACTATATATACGTATATATATACACACAATCTAACACATTTGTGTGCATTTCATAAGTTTACTAGCAGAAAAATATAATGCCTATAATAAAACCTCCCCCTTTAATGAATATTTTAGTGCCATGAATAGCATCTTTCTTTTATATATTTTTTAACTGAAATATTTACTTGTGGGCTTCCTGTTCATAGCAGTTGAAGAAACAATCCCAGTGAGACTGAGTCCAGGGACATTTGCTCAGTTTGCTGTCTACATTAATGTGACCTTTTGTTGCACTGTCTTCATGCATGTGGTTTTACTATTCTAGGAAACTCTCACATAGGAAAATTAATGTATGAGTTTTCTATTTCTATGTAACACTTACCTCAAAATAGCACAAACTAAACAATTCACAATTGAAGAAAAAGTATTGGTTTCTTTCTTCCTGGTTCTATAAATCAAGCTCTGTACTGAATTGGGTGTATCCTTGGCTTAAAGCATCACATGGCTGAAATTAAAGTGTTGCCAGTGTGCAGCTTTTCACTAGTGGCTTTGGATAAGAATTTGCCTCTAAGCTCATGCAGGTTGTTGACAGAATTGAGTTGTCAAAAGACGTAGGACATGGCTGCCTTTTGGCTTAAGCTAGGTGATGTTCTCAGCTTCTAGGCTATGCTATTCTCTCTTGTAAGTCTCTTTCCCATCTTCATACTAGCAATAATTCTATAAATCCTTCTAAGGTTTCAAATCTCTCTGGGAAAACACTTTGTATTTAAATGACTCATATAGTTATAGTATGTCAACCTGGACAATCTATTCTTATACAAAAATCAATTGATTATTACCCTTAATTATGTGCCAATTCCTTTTGCCATGTAATGTAATATAATCATAGGTGTTGTATTTCATCATGTACACAGTTATATGAGTTGGTGCCAAAACCTAAGGTGTCCTGCTGGAAATAATTTTACTCAACATTTTAGAAAATTCCAGAACACCAGCATTCAGTATGGACACTAAGCTGTATGCATGGACACGACATGTTCAGAACAGTGGAGAAAAGCAACAAGGACTTGGCCATTTTAAGACACAACCAACTAAGGAAAGTCCATGTTTATACGTGGGTATGGAAAAGACCTTCCTTTTCAAGGAAGGTAGAACTCTTGTTGTTCCACAATTATGTTCAGAGAAGGCCAGCTTCATCCTTATAAATACAAGGGAGCAGAATGGACAACATCAGCACAAAGCAGCCGCTCTGCTGTCCAGATCAGCTAAGGTGAATTAAACAAATCAATAGATGACTCCATCACTGCAGGCTTCACAGCACATTGTTTACTTCACCAGTGCTCGGGAAAGTGACAAGCACCTGCAAGCGATGAGAAAGGGCGATGAAGAGGCAGTGAAAGACATCCTACAATGACTGTAATATTTATTAGATAACTGGTTCTCTCTGAGTATATTGATTAAGCAGAAAACATAAACATCATTTTTGCATGGATAAATTGGGGAATTATAAACTGGGGATAGGCATTATGGTTCAGCAAGTTAAACAGCTCCTGCCTGCAGCCCATAGCAGAGTGCCGCCATTGAGTCCCAACATTGCCTCCTGTCTCATTTCCTGTTAATGCCCATGGCAATGCAGGAGCTCAGATCCAGGAAAACTAGGTCCAGATTTGGACAGGCCAAAGAAAAACTGCAGAGTTTTCTGTAGATTCTTACTTCTTTATTCTCACAGCAGTGTGTGAGTCTACACAAGAAACACATCTGTTTGCTTGCAGCGGCAGGTGAACTGCAGCAAAGAAGTGTGCACACAGTTCTCCCTCAGGTTCTTTTCTATGCTTGTTGACGACAGTGGCAGGCAGCCAAGGAGTTACATATCAGAGAATGCATCAGATTCCCAGGCCAAGTGACTGCAAGAATGCATCAGCCTTTGGGTTCTTCTGACTAGCAGAAAATGTATCGGCTTCTGGGCCTGCCAGCTAACCCAGCAGCTAGGGAGGCTGACTGACTCCATGTCTCTGACTCTCCTTCATTCCTTCAGGGTTCTTTGCCTCACTCTATGTCAGTTATCTTCCTGGAGAGCAAAGGCTGTCCACCATTCATCTGATAGGGATATATACTTGTCTCAGAGAGGATTCCTGGTCAGCTGCTTCATGTGCAATATTTCTCGCTTTTATTCAGCAAGGGTTTGGGTTACACTATGATGGGCTTCTGGTATATACACACAGCGTGGAGTGTACCACCTTGGGATGCTCTAAGGCTGTTTAATGTCATGTGATTCTGTCAGACAAGCTTTCTCATTTCTACACTTCATCATTTAAAAGGCCTAGAACCTTGTTGCTTGCCTTAAACACCCTGGCTATATGTAGGGCCAAAGCAGTATCTGCAATTTGAATGACTATTGTAGCCATGTTGAGGGAGAACAGAACCAGTGAATAACACCACTTTGGTGTGTATTTTACACAGTCTGAGACCTTAAAGTCTTCCCTAAGAAGATAACTGTAAAAATATGGTGGTCCATCACCCATGTAGATAGAATCATCCATATGTACAGTATCCCACTCAACTCTAAAGTAAATAAGGCCATCCATAGGATCCACTAGCCCATAAGCCACCCCAGGGTATATGATATTACACAACTATAATTTGATGACTCTTTCTTCCTCACTTGGTGTCTTTAGTAATTTTTGTACAGTTACACATAAAGATGCAGGAGTCCATCCCACTTGGGACTCATTTCTTGCTTATTCTATAGACTTTGACACTTCGATAGAAACTACAGCCTCTGCAGCCCCAATTCTGGCCACATTTTATTATACTGCTCTTGGACTACGTGTTATAACAGATTACATAACTCCATTCTTTCAGTCAAATCCAGTTTTGGTCAGTGGCTGCAGTTATCTTTCAAGTTAGTCAGTTGCAGAGCGGACAGGCAGCTCAGTGTACACCAACAAGTCAATCAGCTGGCTACTGTGACTGCCGTGCGTGTCCAGTTCACCAGGATGTTTGTAGCTACCAGGCTAAGGGTTATAAGATAAATTTAGTGGTACCAACAATTGTGTTACGGGAAAACGGCTGTGGTTCTTTATCTCATACGGAAGAAGAATTTCCAAGCAGCCAAGGCAAAGAGAAAAGTGAGATTTAAAGGTTTAGAAGCAAGATTTATTAGAGCTAAAGATTTCCAGCCAGAGTGGCATGGAGAGGGGCTGGAAGAGAAGCAAAACCCAAAGGTCCCAGTGGCACTGGGGTTTTTAAGTACAATCTCCAAGGCTGGGGCGGGGGAATGCGGGGACTTGACAATCAGATTGACATTTAGCTAGCAGGAGGGGACAAAACCCATCAAAATACCTGATTTACAATTATTTCACTTATCTGGCTTGCACATGACAAAATAAAAAAACCATCCAGACAGGTGGGATAGGTAACTTGTTTTCATAATAAACAGTGATCACCACTGCCTCACTATTCTCATGGTAAATTTGGATATTCCTAAGGCAGGAGGGAGGACATTTTGTTCCTGCTAATGATAGCCTTTTGGAGGGAAGCAGCATTTTATACCCCAAATTCCACCGACTGCCTACTAATCAATCTGATTCCTCACAATAGCAAACCCCAATCACTGGGTGAAGCACAAGCAACGGGTTTATCTTGAGGTTATACTACAGGAGGCCAAAAGGGTTGCCCTGACCTCTTACACCAGATTTGGTGGAGCATAGCTTTTACTTAGTACTCCCCTACTTACAGGGAAACTGAAGCGGTTAACATCGGCCACAAAGCTATGATAAATATAGTCTGGAGCAAGGTAGTGGCTATTCGTTGTGTGGATAATGTCCACTCATTCTAGGAGGTCAAGTGGCCATCACACAGGGTGTCATTTCCAGGTCATGTTCTATTCCTGCTCCCCACAGCAAGGTAGAGCAAGGCTTACTAGCTTTTTTTATTTTCCTTGGCCACTGCCTGGACATTCCTTTGTCTTCCAAATCTTGGTTTCAACAGGAGGTCAGTTGTTTGCATCTACGATTAAATGGGCAAAGCCTTCACTGGAGCCACCGCTTCTGCCCAGCACCATTTGTTTTTTTTTGTTTGTTTGTTTGTTTTTTTGTTTTTTTTTTGTATTAAACTTTTATTTAATGAATATAAATTTCCAAAGTACAGCTTATGGGTTACAATGGCTTCCCCCTCCCAAAACTTCCCTCCCACCCACAACCCTCCCCTTTCCCGCTCCCTCTCCCCTTCCAATCACATCATGATTCATTTTCAATTCTCTTTATATACAAAAGATCAGTTTAGTATAAATTAGGTAACAATTTCAACAGTTTGCCCCCATATAGCAACACAAAGTGAAGAAAAAATACTGTTGGAGTACTAGTTATAGCATTAAATAAGAGTGTACAGCACATTAAAGGCAGAGATCCTACATAATATTTTTTTAAAAATTAATTAATTTTCTATGCCATTTCCAATTTAACACCAGGTTGCTTTTTTTCCAATTATCTTTATATACAGAAGATCGATTCAGTATATAATTAGTAAAGATCTCATCAGTTTGTACCCACGCAGAAACACAAAGTGTAAAAATACTGTTTCAGTACTAGTTATAGCATTACTTCACATTGGACAACACATTAAGGACAGATGGCACATGGGATGTAAGTACACAGTGACTCCTGTTGCTGACTTAACAATTTGACACTCCTGTTCATGGCGTCAGTAATCTCCCTAGGCTCTAGTCATGAGTTGCCAGGGCTATGGAAGCCTTTAGGGTTCGCTGATTTTGATCTTATTCCGATAGGGTCATAGTCAAAGTGGAAGTTCTCTCCTCCCTTCAGAGAAAGGTACCTCCTTCTTTGATGGCCCCGTTCTTTCCACTGGGATCTCACTAACAGAGATCTTTCATTTAGGTCTTCTTCTTTTTTTCTTTTCCATGGTATCTTGGCTTTCCATGCCTACAATACTCTCATGGGCTCTTCAGCCAGATCCGAATGCCTTAAGGGCTGATTCTGAGGCCAGAGTGTTGTTTAGGACATCTGCCATTCTATGAGTCTGCTGTGTATCCCACTTCCCACGCTGGATCTTTCTCTCCCTTTTTGATTCTATCAGTTAGTATTAGCAGACACTTGTCTTGTTTGTGTGATCCCTTTGTTTCTTAGACCTATCCAAGCCATCGAATGTGAACTGAAATTGATCACTTGGACTAGTGAGATGGCATTGGTACATGCCACCTTGATGGGATTGTATTGGAATCCCCTGGCACATTTCTAACTCCATCATTTGTGGCAAGTCTGATTGTGCGTGTCCCAAATTGTGCATCTCCTCCCTCTCTTTTTCCACTCTGAAATTTAACAGGGATCACTTTTCAGTTAAAATTTAAACACCTAAGAATAATTGTGTGTTAATTACAGAGTTCAACCACTAGTACTAGAACAACAACAACAACAACAAATACTAAAAAGGATAAAGTATTACATTGTACATCTAGAGTCAGGACAAAAGCTGATCAGGTCATTGTTTCTTATAGTGTCCATTTCACTTCAACAGGTTTCCCCTTTGGTGCTCAGTTGTCGCCGATCAGGGAAAACAAATGATATTTGTCTCTTTGGGACTGGCTTAATTCACTCAGCATGATGTTTTCCTGATCCCTCCATCTTGTTGCAAATGACTGGGTTTCATTGTTCCTTACTGCTGTATAGTATTCTATGGAGTACATGTCCCATAATTTCTTAATCCAGTCTACTGTTGATGGGCATTTGGGTTGGTTCCAGGTCTTAGCTATTGTGAATTGAGCTGCAATAAACATTAATGTGCAGATGGCTTTTTTATTAGCCAAATTAAGTTCCTTTGGGTAAATTCCAAGGAGTGGGATGGCTGGGTTGTATGGTAGGGTTATGTTCAGGTTTCTGAGGAATCTCCAGACAGACTTCCATAGTGGCTTAACCAGTTTGCATTCCCACCAACAGTGGGTTAGTGTCCCTTTTTCCCCACATCCTCTCCAGCATCTGCTGTTGGTAGATTTCTGGATGTGAGCCATTCTCACCGGGGTGAGGTGAAACCTCATTGTGGTTTTGATTTGCATTTCTCTGATTGCTAGTGATCTTGAACATTTTTTCATGTGTCTGTTGGCCATTTGGATTTCCTCTTTTGAAAAATGTCTATTGAGGTTGCCCAGGACCATTTGTTCAACAACTGAAACATGGTCCACAATCTTTTGGTCCATTGCAGAGGGGAATGTGAATTGGCTCCTGTGCGGAGGCCTTGTTCAGTAGGTCATTATACCATTTAGTCAGCCTGGTTCCTTGAGGATGGTAGGGTGCTTGTGTCTCCCAGTCAATGTCTGGTGCTTAACAAAAATATGAACTCCAGAGCCTGCACAACTGGTCCAGTGGTCACTCTCAATAATCTGTGGTTGTCCATAAATGACACAGTCTTTTCAAGGTATGCAGATCTGCCCACCAGGCAGGCTGCCTGTCAGAAGTAGTAAAATACAGTCCCATAACAGTGTCTACACAGGTGACAGTGTACATCTATCTATCACTGGGACAAAGGTCAGATAAAGTCTTTTTGCCATCTTTCAAGGGGCCTTGACCCCTGTACCATGGTTCCATTGCTCACTGGCATTTGGTGGAGATGTTCCTGGGAACACACAAGACAGCTTTTGCAAACATCTATAACCACTTGGTAGATTCCAGGCCTTTGCAGTAGTCTAGGCTATCTTATGTAGTGTGTGTAGCAGCCATCTTTGTAACCACTGAGCAACATCTTTTTCTGGGGCCTATTCCAACAAGTGTATTTTAACTAGGTTATTATGTATTCAAATATGGGGCATACTCTTCAATGAGCAAATATATGTGAGGGAACATAAAAATGTTCATGGAAAATTGAATTAAAAGATATGTTTATTTCAGTGCAGCTAGATTTTAAAATTTTTGCCTCTGACTGTTTTTCATAAAACCAAATTTCTAATTAATTCTTTTTTGAAAGATTTTTATTTAGTTATTTGACAGGTAGAATTATAGACAGTGAGAGAGAGAGACTGATCCGAAGCCAGGAGCCAGGAGCTTCTTTCTTGGTCTTCCACATGAGTACAGGCGCCTAAGCACTTGGGCCATACTCCACTGCCTTTCCAGGCCATAGCAGAGAGCTGGACTGGAAGAGGGGCAGCCAGGACTAGAACCAGGCACCATATGGGATGCTGGCACCGCAGGCGGAGGATTAACCTAGTGTGCCACTGTGCCAACCCCTCTAATTAATTCTTGAGGACCTCTTTATATGTATTGGTTTCAAAAATGTTATGCACCAAAACAAGCATTTTTTTTTTTTTGAGAGGCAAAAAGAATGACAGAAAGAGTGTTTATATCTACTGGAACACTCCCCAATTGCCTGCAACAGCCAGGGCTGGGCTGGGCCAGGTTGAAACTGGTAGCTTGGAATTGAATCCACATTTCCGAGATGGGTGACAGGAACCCAATCGCGTGAGCTGCTGCCTCCCAGAGTGCATGTTAAAAATAAGCTAGCTTCACAAACAGGGGCAAGCATTGAACCTAGGCACTCCAATGTGGGTTGAAGATGTATCAGCCCTCATCAAAACTACCAGACAAAAACCCCAACTTCTCCATGAATTTTCTGAAGTAAGCATACAAATATATCATCCTTGACATCAGAAACTCCCATACACATGTTCATGCTTTATACTTTCTGAAGTACTTTTGATACAATTCAAAGTAATACTTGATCATTTGTTAATCAGACATTTTGAAATATGAAACTGCTGGTGCCCTCACCTATCAGAAATGGAGAAGATGCTGAGGTCTGTTACTGATTTGAATTTATAAAGCAGGAATAGTCTGTGGAAAAATGCACTTACAACTATGATTACTTCAGAACTAAAGCAAATGGAGGTATTAAAGTTAATTTATCTTCCCTTCAAAGAAGAGAGAAATCTGCAGGAAAAAATATACCTGGGTTATTTATTTCTTGCTGAGACATATCTTCAAGATCTGTATGAAAGAGCTTGTATAAACTAATTCATATTGTAACATCCTTTTCAAAAGCCTCGCAATACATAGAGACCAAAGTAGGGACAGAAACTTCATCTCAATATATAAAAATTCTGACTATGTGTCACTGTATTTTCCAATACTTTTTATTCTACCTCTCCCTTCTTTAAAAGTTATACTTTACTTTTCAATTTCTATTGGCTTTATTATATTTTCCTAACAAAAGTACTTTCAAAAGTGAGGTTTTTGTAAAGTTAATGGCCACACACATATCTGAAGCTCTTCCCACATTCTCCCACAGACCTTCTCTGCCAGAATACAAAACATTAAATGTTTGACTCACTAAAAAGAAAAAGTTTGAAGTAACAAATCAAGATAGTTAATCATTATATTAGCTCATACTTATGTGGTATTTCATATTTTCTTATTACTTCTACTCACTACCACAAAATAATCAGAATGATTTAAAACCAGTGTTATTTTAGAATCCAGAGCTAATGGATGAAAATGTCAAAATCCTTATTCAAAATATATCATTTCCTATCGGGAGAGACATGGAAAGGACCAAGTATGAACAGGAAAACAAACAAACTATTTAAACTTACTTATTGCAAACTAACTCTGAAAAACCTATGTAAGAAGGTATTAATATTTATTCCAACATTAATTCCTTAAGCTAACTCAGGGCCCCAATTAAAGCCAGGTGAATTGATGTTTCTTCTTGACACCAGTGTGCAGCGAAAAGAACTATTTCAGAATAATGCAACATTTAAGGGGTGACTAGAATAAAGGAAGATCTTGGAGACTGCAAAGGACTTGCCTGAAATACAGAGAGAATCAGAACACATTGGAACATAGAGCACAAGAAGAGAAGGAGGCAAGGATTAAAGATGAGAATAACAGTGAGGTAAAGATGGACAAATAGCAATTAGATCTGACAATTAGGAGTTCACTAATGATCATGGAGTTGAAGTTAATAAGATTGTTTATTGCTTTACAGTTTCTTATTTTAAATAAATAATAAAATACAGAAGATTTTACCAGACTGAGATAATTAAAAATTGATTACACAAATTACTTTTCTCAACAGCTTAGTATGACTGTTGTACATTTGAATAGAAATCAACCCCTTTGTTTATGTCAATTTATAAGAAAATTTGTTGTTTATACATTTTTGCCAAAATATCAAATCAGAGAACAATTGCATATGTAAAATGCTTAGTAACTTCAAACTCCATTAGTTAATGCCATAAGTGCTGATTGAAACTATTGCACTAGGGGTCAGCGCTGTGGCACAATGGGTTAATGCCCTGGCTTGAGGCGCCAGCATCCCATCTGGGCGCCAGTTCTAGTCCAGGCTGATCCTCTTCCCATCCAGCTCTCTTCAATGACCTGGGAAAGCAGTGAAAGATGGCCTAATCCTTGGGCCCCTGCACCCACGTGAGAGACCTGGAAGAGGGTCCTGGCTCCTGGCTTCAGATCAATGCATCTCCAGCCATTGCGGCCATCTGGGGAGTGAACCATCGGATAGAAGACCTTTCTCTTTGCCTCTCCTCTCTCTGTGTAACTCTGACTTTCAAATAAATAAATAAATCTTAAAAAAAGAAATTATTGCACTCATAGCTCTTCAAAGATTTATTTTTTTGAAAAGCAGAGTGACAGAGAAGAGATAGAAACAGAGACAGAATCAGAGAGAGAGAGAGAGAGAGAAAGAGAGAGAGCGCTCTTCCATTTGCTGATTCAATCCCCAAATGCCCACAACAGCTAGGTCAAGACAAACCAGGAGATGGGAACTCCATGTGGGTCTCACATTTGGGTGACAGGGATGAAAGAGCTTGAGCCATTATCTGCTGCCTCCCTGGGGAGCACAGTAGCAGAAAGCTGGGTCAGAAGCACTGGGAGCTGGGGTTTGAACCAGGCATTCCCTTATAAAATGGGGACATTTCATTCGGTGGCTTAACCCACTGCATCAAAAATCCACCCCATCATATTTCTGCATATCAAAATAAACCTAAGTAACACACAATTTGTAACACAAATTTTGCTACTCTTCACTAAAAATATGATTTTGGACAATAGTTCAGTATTGTTGCTTTCTATAACTTAGAAACATCTGAATAGTTGGGAATATAACATGTGCAAGAATAATCTATAAATAATGTTTTCCTGTTTTCTTTTTTCTGAGGTTTATTTATAACATTAATTGCTTTATGTAAAATTGGCAGCATTTGCTCACAACTCTTTATTTCTTCTTATGTGTTTTGTCTCCAATACCACATTTTTAGGTTATGATTTCATTACTATGAATTGCTGGAAATTGGTTTACAATTGATTTTAAGATGTGAAAAATAGGTGATTATACTAAGGTCAAATATATTCTGGGGAGTGTATACATAACTTATAGCTTGCTATAGTTTAATCAGCTTTACTCACACTCAAAAGGATGAAGGAAGATTTTTAATTAGCAATTTTTGAAATGAATATAAATCTTGATTACTTTTTTAATTTAGAAATAGGCTATAATTTTAGTAGGTCAAGAATACTATAATCTATTATTTCAACTAGTATGGAACCAGTTTTACCATAAATCTTTAAATAAGACAATACTTAAATATAACCTTAGATACAAGAGTCTTAGTGGAATTATTACTGGCTTAAAACTTTACTTTTGATTTCAAGAAGAATTTGCTGAGTCTCATTTCAAGTATGCAATATTGTACTTTTTTATCTTACTCAGCTGATATGCTATTCTCATTAGAGGTGTTTTATCAATATTACGAGCATTTGCTTTTGTTCCTAACACTGTGATAATCACTGAACGTTACTGAGGAAATACTGCTTATTTCAGTTCCCCAAGGAATAGGGCCTTCTATAGAACACTTGAAGGATTGGAAATTTGAAAACTCTTTCACTTAGTTGGCAATTGATGTTGGCTATTGGCTAAGACCTCAACTGAGACTTTCACTGGGACACCTACATGGGGCTTAGCCATGTGATTAGGGCTTCTGCATGCATGGTGGCTAGGTTACAGAGTTGACTGTGGAGAAAGAGGGGGAGAGAAAAAGAGAGAATAAATTATTTTACTGACAGAATCACAGAAGTCAAATAATATCTCTTCTCTCACACATACCGTGTAGAAAAATCACAAATTCCCTTATCCTAGATTCAAGTGAAAGAAAATTTATCCCAGCACTTAGAGAAAAGTGGACAGGTTTGGAAAGGTGTATGAGAGTAGAAATATTGTGAACACTTTTGGAAAACATTCCACCTCTGTATTAAAAACTCAAATGTGGGCATCTTAAGGATTCTGGCCTGGGGTACTTATTTATTTTATATTTTATACAATTTTTATGCTTCTTATTATTCATAGGTGTGGTATTTGGAGCAATGATTAAAAGGTCACTTGTGATGCACATGTCCCACAGGGGAGTATTTGATTGAAATCATGCTGAACTTGCAATCCAGCTTCCTGATAATGTACACCCTGGGAGGTAGCAGATGATGGCTCAAGTACATGGATCTCTACCACCCAAGTGGAAGTCTTCAACTGAGTTCTGCGCTCCTGTGATCAGCTTGGTCCATCTGACTCTTGTAGGCATTTAGAAAGTGAACCACTGGATGGAAGATCTCTCTTTATGTCTCATTCTCACTGCTTAGCAAATAAAATTTAAATAAAATTTAAAAGTAAATAAATAAAAATTATATATTTCTTTATGTTGGAGCTGGCTCTGTGGCGTAGCAGGTAAAGCCGCTGCCTGCAGTGCTGGCAGACCATATGGGCACTGGTTCCAGTCCTGGCTGCTCCACTTCCTGCCCAGCTCTCTGCTATGACCTGGGAAAGCAGTAGAAGACGGCCCAAGTCCTTGGGCTCCGGCATCCATGTGGGAGACCTGGAGGAAGATTCTTGTCTCTGGCTTCAGATCGGCACAGTTCCGGCCATTGCGGCCATGTTGGGAGTGAACCAGTGGATGGAAGACCTCTCTCTCTCTGCCGCTCCTTCTCTCTGTGTAACTCTGACTTTCAAAAAATAAATAAATCTTTAAAAAAATTATATATTTCTTTATGTTAAAAATAAATGACAGGAGTAATATAGATGGGTAAAATTGGAAAATCATCATAATTACCTATTTCTTATCTAAGTTATACACAATACAATGTTTTATTTTTTTAGTTATCCTTAAAGTGTGTAGAGTACATGGTATGACGCTTAAATATGTTATCCTTGAGCATGTTTTGTTCAAAGAGAACATATTATCCTTTTAGGCTGGATTCAAGTACATCAAACTCTTTTAAGGTCAGGATTATGAAGGCACATTGTAGAAGAGGACAACAGAAGAGCAATCAATGTTTGAAAATTGATTAGTAACAACGATTTCCAAAAATATTATTACAGATTTCAACATATTTTGTGATAAACTATATATATATTTGTTTCCTATCACTTCAATAGCAAATTGCTATGAACTGGATGGATTCAACACTTGTAGGAGAAAAAAATCCAAAAATTAGGTGACTGCTCACGTTTCTGTCTCTTCCAGTTTCTGCAACCTGTCAGGGATCCTTGATATTCCCGAATGTGATGTGTCACTCCAATCTCTGTTTCTACTTTCTTAAGGTTTTCTTTGTATGTCTCCTTTTCTATTTTCTTATTTTTTTCTTTTCTTTTTTTTTTCTTTTCTTTACTTTCTTTTCTTTTATTTCTTCTTTTGTAAGGGCATTGGTCTTCAAATCAAAGGTCCATGCAGATAATCTGGGATGATTTCCTCGAAGTATACAGTAACTTAATTACATTTTCAAAGACCGCCTTTTCCAAATGAAGTCACATCCATAAGTTGTGGACTGACATATCTGTGGGGATTCCCATTCAACTCACTAGTGCATTAATGTTTTTATGTACTATATGGAAAAAGTTATATTTGGGCATGGGCATTTGGCACAGCCGTTAGCCTGCCAGTTGTGACCGCTGCATCCCATATTGGAATGCCTGGGTTCAAATCCTAGTTCCAGTTCTAATTCAGTTTTCTATTAATGCACATGCTAAATTCAATCTTATTCAGATTCCTTGTCTATACAATTACTAAATCATTATTTTCAAGTATTCCTTTTCTATTTAATATATTTTATGCAGCAACTATAAAGTTTTAGATAATTTTTATAAGTATAGGATTAAAAACAAAGCATGATTTATTTATTTGATAGCTTATTGACATTATTCCTCATTTCATTATATTAGTACGGATCTTAATGGTGAAATTTGGTGGATGAATATGAAACTATGTGAAATTCAACATTGGCATAGGTAAATACTATTAATTTCATAAATATTCAAATTAATTGTGTATAGTAAAAAAACTTCCAAGGTATTGAATAGATGCAACCACTTAAGCCTAATGCATCATAAATGAAAACTACAGCTTTAACAAAACTTTGAAAATCATTAACCTGTGATAAATAGAAACAAAGTACCTTGTTTGATTAATTATGGGGCAAGAAAAAATATTTTGACTTCCAGTTCTATTTTCTTTATATTGTAACATTACATTTGAGAGTGTGATTTCAAATTTTCCCACACTTTAATGAACCTTTCTTTAAACTTTGTTTCTAAAAAACACTACAACAATAATTTTAACTTAGGATATTTTTCACTATCAAGGCAAATGTGACAGGAATTTTTCAAGTTTGAATTATTCAAATTTGTAATTGACAATGATGTTGGAAAATGAGTAATAGGTGGCTTACATGGGAGGCAGAAGGGAGGTGTCCCACAATCCATTTTATTAGTTAGAAGTTCTCAAATTACACTACTGAAACTTGATTCTCAGTTGTCACTGGTTTGCAATTTCCCTTTGGTAAGATGTTTGATTTATCTTAAGCACTCTTTAAATTGTTTCAAAATATGAAAAAGTGCAATATTGTTATTAAGAATACAATATTATTACTCTAATTTTTAATTTTATTACTTAAAGCTCAAACTGTGGTTTTGATTTTATTCCTGATATTTATACTTGCCCATAACCAAGAGTTAAAAATTCAAAATAGAAAAATCCTTATTTTTATAATGGAGGTATAGAAGAAATGCAAGTAATTTTCTTCAGTTGGGTTGTTCTGAGAATGGCTTTGTAGCACAGTAGGTTAAAACACTGCTTGTGATATTTGCATCTTATATCACAGGGCAAGATCATGTCCTGGCTGCTCTGCTTAAGATTGATCTTCCTGCTAATACACATGGGAAGGAAGTAGAAAAAGGTCCAAGTACTTGGGGCACAGCCGCCATGTTGGAGAACTAGATGAACATCCTGGTTCCTGGTTTCAGCTTGGCCCAGCTCTGTTACAGCCATTTGAGAAGTGAACCAGTGGATGAAGGATGCTTTGAATTTCAAGTAAATAAGTATATAAATCTCTTTAAATTTGAGTTATGCTCTGAAATTCTATTTATGCATCAAAATATCTTGTATTCTACATTTTAATAAAGAAAATATTTTATATAAGTCTAAATTAAATATTGAGAAACTTATTGGAAATTAAATTAAATTAAATTAAATTAAATTAAATTAAATATTAATTAAGCACTTAGGCTATCTTCCACTACCTTTCAAAGCACACTAGCAGAAAGTTGGGTTTGAAGTAAAGCGGGGGGGGAAACAAATTGGCACTCAATAAACCACCAGCTTTGCAGATGGTGGCTAAACCTTCTGTGCCACAATGCCAGACCCCAAAATAATCTATTAACTAGAATAGTCTATTTTATCAGCCCATACTACAAGAAAATAATGAAAAATGTGTTATACTTTAAAAAGCTTATAACTTCATTGGACTCATGGAATTATAGTGAGATGACTGATATTTTAATACCTAATTCCTAACCTAATTAAGTACTCAGTGTGAATTCACTTGGCTGTCAGAGAAATGTTATCATTGGGTATCAATTATCTTCTATAAATGAATATGCTTTGAATAGAAATACTGAAATTGGTGTGCTTTCATACTGATAATAGTAAATATTCACTTCTTTCTTATACTTAGTAGAGATGCTAAAAATGCTTTAAAAACTACTAGTTTCATTTTTACTTGGATACATATATAGATCATATGTAAAGAGTAATTCAGTCCTTGAGAACAATGATGTTATTACTCTATCATCTCCTCCATTTAGAATGGTTGTTACTGAGAAGACAAAAATAGCAAGTAGTAACATAGATGTGGAGGAAAAAAATAACTTTTTTTTTTTTTTTTTTTTTTAGATTTTTATTTGACAGGTAGAGTTACAGACAGTGAGAGACAGAGACAGAGAGAAAGTTCTTACTTCCATTGGTTCACTCCCCAAATGGCCGCTATGGAGCCAGGAGCCTCTTACCAGTCTCCCATGGGGGTGAATGGGCCCAAGCACTTAGGCCATCCTCCACTGCTTTCCCAGGCTACAGCAGAGAGCTGGACTGGAAGAGGGGCAGCCGGGACTAGAACCGGCAACCATATGGGATGCCGGTACCACAGGCAGAGGATTAACCTAGTGCACCATGGTGCTGGCTCCGAAAAAATAACTCTTATACACTCATTGTGGCAACTAAAATATTACTAAATTATTAATGGAAAACAGTGTGAAGGCTTTTCAAAAACTGCAAATAGGTTAATCCTCCACCTGCAGTGCCAGCATCCCATATGGGTGCCAGTTCTTGTCCCAGCTGCTCCTCTTCAGTCCAGCTCTATTTTGTGGCTTGGGAAAGCAATGAAGGATGTCCCAAGTACTTGGGCCCCTGCACTCCCATGGGAGACCAGAAAGAAGCACCAGGCTCCTGGATTCGGATTGGCACAGCTCCGGCCGTTGCGGCCAATTGGGGAGTGAACCAACAGAAGGAAGACCTTTCTCTCTGTCTCTTCCTCTCACTGTCTGTAACTCTATCTCTCAAATAAATAAATAAAATCTTAAAAAAAATATAAATGAAATTATGATTCATTAATTCCTCTATGATATGTACCTACCCAATTTTAATTAAATCAGTCTGCCAAAGAGATATCTGAGTATTCATGTTCATTGTAGCACCAACACCAATATATTTTTTTTTTATTTGACAGGTAGAGTTACAGACAGTGAGAGAGACAGAGAGAAAGGTCTTCCTTTTGCTGTTGGTTCACCCTGCAAATGGCCACTGTGGCCAGTGCTGCACCAATCCAAAGCCAGGAGCCAGGCACTTCCTCCTGGTCTCCCATGTGGGTGCAGGGGCCCAAGCACTTGGGCCATCCTCCACTGCCCTCCCGGACCACAGCAGAGAGCTGGACTGGAATAGGAGCAACTGAGATTAGAACCCGGTGCCCATATGGGATGCCAGTGCCACAGGCGGAGGATTAGCCAAGTGAGCCACGGAGCCAGGCCCCCGTACCAATACGTTAAGATATGGAATCCACCTAAGTGTCCATAAAATAACAAATGGGTGAAAAAGTATGATTTATAGACATGTTGAAATTGCATTCAGCTAAAAAAGAAACAAAACCCTGCTATATGTAGCAACATGGATCAACCTTAAGAAAAGTGTATTAATAAAGTAAGCCAGGCTCAAAAAAACAAAAACCTATTTTCTCACTCATTTTTTTTTCTTTTTTATTTTTTTTAACTTTTATTCAATGAATACAAACCTCCAGTGTACAGCCCATGGATTACAATGCCCCCCCCATAACCCCCATCCCACCCGCAACCCTCCCCTCTCCTGCTCCCTCTCCCCTTCCATTTGCATCAAGATTCATTTTCACTTCTCTTTATATACAGAAGATCAATTTAGTATAAAGATTTCAACAGTTTGCACCCACACAGAAACACAAAGCGAAGCATACTGTTTGAATACTAGTTATAGCATCAAATCACAATGTACAGCACATTAAGGACAGAGATCCCACATGAGGAGCAAGTGCCCAGTGGCTCCTGTTGTTGACCCAACAAATCAACACTCTAGTTTGTGGCACCAGTAACCACCCTAGGCTGTCGTCATGAGTTGCCAAGGCTATGGAAGCCTTCCAAGTTTACTGACTCTGCTCATATTTAGACAAGGTCATAAAAGACAGAGTGAGGATAGTAACCAATGATCCTAAGAGTGGCATTTACCAGGTTTGAACAATTATACAGCATTAAGTGGGGGAAGAGGACCATCAGTACACACAGGTTGGGAGTAGAGCCATTGGTGGTAGAGTAGAGGTTATGATTACGAAGGAATGAGGCCCAAGTGCGCTAGACAGGGCCTAGAACAAAGGACAGAGTCATTATCAGAGGAGCTAAGAAAGGTGCTGTCTAAGCTACAAGTAATTTTTCTGATTGAGAGGCAAATAGAACCTGATAGAAGGGGCTTGATAATAATCTGTTGGGCTTTAGGCCTTGTAAATTCAGACGCCCAGACCTATCCATCTCTTCACATGGGGTATATCCCAAGGAAGGTGTGAACCTCCTAGGGGAAGGCACTCTGTTGACTTTCATTACTTGGCTGGCCTGGGAGGAGAGCTGGCCAGGTAAAGGCAGGGGGCGTCTCTAACAAGAAATTTACAGTTCTGCCTGCAATGTTGCTGACCCTACTTGACCTCAGCTGCAGTGGTCACTTTGGAAGTTAGGCTGAGTGAAGGGCTTTTCAGCCCAGAGCCAATAAGATCTCTGGCTCTGACCTGGGCATCCCTCGACTCCAGGGCAGGTCCATCTCCAGTGATCCAACTCTTGGCAGAGCTGCCAGAGCTCTCCACAAGCTGACTTCTGCTGAAGCCCAGGCTTACCACATTGAAAGCCACTGCAGTGGACTGGCCCGTTGGGTCTCCTTGAGGGCAGATCACTGTACAGATCAGCCATTAATAGGCCTGCCACCCATTGCATCTGATGCCGAGCTTTCTTTTCCTCCTGGTTTCTGTTAAAGCAGACCAGAGGATGCAAGTCAAGGGAGTGCCCAAGTCCCATCTCTTATCTTGGGTTTCTCACTCATTTTTCATATCAGAAAGGTGACTTGGTAGAAGTAGAGAGAAGAGTAGTGGTTACCAGAGGCTGTGGCAGAAAAATCAGCTGGTGTGTACAAACCTACAGTTAGATAGGAGCAATGATTCCTGGTCTTCTCTTGCACTGTAGAGTACTGTAATAAAAATAATCTATTGTGCATTTCAAAATAACTATGGGAAAGGATTTTGAACGCTGTCCCCACAAAGAAGTGAGGGATATCTGAAGTGATTGATATGCTAAATACCCTGATTTGATCACAGTGTGTTCACGTATAGAAATATTACACTGTACCCTGCATGCATTATATTATTATTATGCTTAAATTAAAAATAACCCTTTACAATTATATATGGAAAAGCAAAGAATTTAAGATAACCAAAACTACTTTTTTTTTCTATTATTTATTTATTTATTTATTTATTTTTGACAGGCAGAGTGGACAGTGAGAGAGAGAGACAGAGATAAAGGTCTTCCTTTTGCCGTTGGTTCACCCTCCAACAGGCACCGCGGCCGGTGCGCTGTGGCCAGTGCACCACGCTGATCCGATGGCAGGAGCCAGGTGCTTCTCCTGGTCTCCCATGGGGTACAGGGGCCCAAGCACTTGGGCCATCCTCCACTGCACTCCCGAGCCACAGCAGAGAGCTGGCCTGGAAGAGGGGCAACCGGGACAGAATCTGGCGCCCCGACCGGGACTAGAACCCGGTGTGCAGGCGCCACAAGGCAGAGGATTAGCTTATTGAGCCGCGGCGCTGGCTCCAAAACTACTTTTCTTAAGATTTATTTATTTATTTGAAAGTAGTCAGAATTACAGGGAGAGAAAGAGAAAGAGAGAGAGAGAGAGAGAGAGAGAGAGAGATCTTCTATATGTTGGTTTCACTCATCAGATGGCCTAAATGGCCGGGGTGGAGCCAGGCCGAAGCCAGGAGCCAGGTGATTCTTCCAGGTCTCCCACATGGGTGCAGGTGCCCAAACATTTGAACCATCCTCCGTTACTAACTCAGGAGTATTAATGGGAGCTTGGATTGGAAGTGGAGCAGGTGAGACACAAATCCCTATTGGATCCAGTGTCCCACATAGTGCCTTAACCCGCTACACTACAACCCTGGTCCCTAGCCAAAACCATTTTGAAAGGAGTCAACTTGGAGTAATAATATCAAAGTGTTTTAATGACTGAGAAGTAAGATGCAAATCAATAAAATTATTAGAAGAAAACTTAAATATTTTAGAATCAGCCTTTAATTTCTAACATTAAAAACAATAACAGCAATCTCAATTGGATTTGATTTTTTTTAATCTTTTATTTAATGAATATAAATTTCCAAAGTACAGCTTATGGATTACAATGGCTTCCCCCCCAATAACTTCCCTCCCACCTGCAACCTTCCCCTTTCCCGCTTGCTCTCCCCTTCCATTCACATCAAGATTCATTTTCAATTCTCTTTATATACAGAAAATCAGTTTAGTATATGTAAAGTAAAGATTTCAACAGTTTGCCCTCACATAGCAACACAAAGTGAAAAATACTGTTGGAGTACTAGTTATAGCATTAAATAACAATGTACAGCACATAAATGACAGAGATCCTACATGATATTTTTTTAAAAAAATTGATTAATTTTCTATGTAATTTCCAATTTAACCCAAAGTTGTTTTTTTTTCTTTTTTTTAACACTTTGTGTTTCTGTGTGGGTGCAAACTGATGAAATCTTTACTTAGTATATACTGAATTGATCTTCTGTATATAAAGATAATTGAAAATGAAAAAAAAAACTTGGATTTGATTTTGATTGTATTAAATATGTTGACAAAGTTTAGCTAGAGGATGTTATAACAATAATTGAATCTATCAATTCATGAACATTGACTATCTCTGAATTTATTTAGATCTCTTAAGATCTGATACTACTTTAATATAGTTCTTTAAAATCTCATCTGCACATTAATGTTTATTGCAGCTCAATTCACAATAGCTAAGACCTGGAACCAACCCAAATGCCCATCAACAGTAGACTGGATAAAGAAATTATGGGACATGTACTCCATAGAATACTATACAGCAGTAAGAAACAACGAAACCCAGTCATTTGCAACAAGATGGAGCAATCTGGAAAACATCATGCTGAGTGAATTAAGCCAGTCCCAAAGAGAAAAATATCATTTGTTTTCCCTGATCGGTGACAACTGAGCGCCAAAGGGGAAACCTGTTAAGTGAAATGGACACTATAAGCAACAATGAACTGATCAGCTCCTGTCCTGACTTTAGATGTACAATGTAATACTTTATCCTTTTTAGTATTTGTTGTTGTTGTTGTTGTTCTAGTACTATTGGTTGAACTCAGTAATTAACACACAATTATTCTTAGGTGTTTAATTTTTAACTGAAAAGTGATCCCTGTTAAATCTAAGAGTGGAAAAAGAGAGGGAGGAGATGAACAATTTGGACATGCTCAATCGGACTGGCCGCAAATGGTGGAGTTAGAAATGTGCCAGGGGATTCCAACACAATCCCATCAAGATGGCATGTACCAATGCCATCGCACTAGTCCAAGTGATCAATTTCAGTTCACAATTGATAGCTCTGATAGGTCTAAGAGTCAAAGAGATCACACAAACAAGACAAATATCTGCTAATACTAACTGATAGAATCAAAAAGGGAGAGAAAGATCCAACATGGGAAGTGGGATACACAGCAGACTCATAGGATGGCAGATGTCCTAAACAACACTCTGGCCTCAGAATCAGCCCTCAAGGCATTCAGATCTGGCTGAAGAGCCCATGAGAGTATAGCAGGCATGGAAAGCCAAGATATCATGGAAAAAAAAAAAAAAAGACCTAAATGAATGATCTCTGTGAGTGAGATCCCAGTGGAAAGAACGGGGCCATCAAAGAAGGAGGTACCCTTCTCCAAAGGGAGGAGAGAACTTCCACTTTGACTATGACCCTATCGGAATAAGATCAAAGTCAGCGAACTCTAAAGGCTTCCATAGCCCTGGCAACTCATGACTAGAGCCTAGGGAGATTACTGACGCCATGAACAGGAGTGTCAAATTGTTAAATCAGCAACAGGAGTCACTGTGTACTTACACCCCATGTGGGATCTGTCCCTAATGTGTCGTCTAAAGCCAAGTGATGCTATAACTAGTACTGAAACAGTATTTTTATACTTTGCGTTTCTGTGTGGGCACAAACTGATGAGGTCTTTACTAATTATATACTGAATTGATCTTCTGTATATAAAGAGAATTGGAAATGAAAAAAAAAAAAAAAACAACAACCTGGTGTTAAAATGGAAATGGCATAGAAAATTAATTAATTTGAAAAAAAATTATGTAGGATCTCTGTCTTTAATGTGCTGTACATTGCTATTTAATGCTATAATTAGTAATCCAATGGTAGTTTTTTCACTTTATGTTGCTATATGGGGAAAATGTTGAAATCTTTACCTAATATATACTAAACTGGTCTTCTGTATACAAAGAGAATTGAAAATGAATCTTTACATGAATGGAAGGGGAAAGGGAGCGGGAAAGGGGAGGGTTGCGGGTGGGAGGGAAGTTATGGGAGGGGGGAAGCCATTGTAACCCATAAGCTATACTTTGGAAATTTATATTCATTAAATAAAAGTTTAATAAAAAAATAAATAAAAAAAATCTTTTATTAGATACATTTTATAAAGGATATTGATTTAAAAAATTTTCTCCATTATATGACATTAATATCCATGCCATCAATAAAAATAATATGAAGTAAATATCTCAAAATAATAGAAATTGTTAAATCTAAATTTTAAACAAGTGCATCTAGGAACACACACACAATGCCATGCTATGCATTTTATATATATATATATATATATATATTATATATATATATGTATATATGTATAATTATTGCTAATATAATATATTTTAAAGTTTTTTAAATGATAAAAATAAAAGTATGTTATCATTTTTTCTGCTATTACAGATAGATCATTAGTTTTGTACATAACCTTGGCCTACATCGCTGTGAAATTTATTCACCTATTCTAAATAAATATCTCTAGATCCCTTGCAATGATCTTTATAGAGATTCATATCTTCTAATAGTTATAATTTTAAAAGCTGCCTTGTAAAATGTATGCCTATAATTTAATTCTTACATCATTTAATTAGTTATATCTAGAAGTATATACTTAACAGAAGAGATGGGACCTTAAATCTTTCTCTTTTCCAGATCATAAGGAGAAGGAATTCAGATTTTGCCACAGAATTTTTTTCAATCAAAGTACATTTTGTATATTTCTTATAAAAATGGATCCAAAAATATCATAATAAGCCTTGCTAACAAATCACACCACAAAATAAATTCAGATGTAATATAGCCTTTAATTCTCTCCTAAGCCTAAGTCCACAGAACTCATGGCCTGCTAACTGCTGAGACTTGCTCTGATTATTTCATTAACTTCATGTAATATCAGAAAAAAAAAATCTCCTCCTGAAATTATGGACATAGTTTTTGGGCAAAATAATGGTGCTAGGTGAAGGTTTTTCCATTCAAATAACATTAAGCTTTTATCTATAAATAATTAATAATATTAAAATGGTAGGACTATTAAGTAGTATGTACTTAACTACTAACCACAAGTAGTTTAGAAGAGTAGGAGGTTGACAATTTGCTTCATCATAGAAAATAGCCTTCCCTGCTTCCATTCCCTGTGCCTATTGCCTACTGTAATGATGCCAGTATTCATACTGCATGCCAGGTGTTATAAAGCAGACTTCAAGTGTTTGCTCAGTAAACACCTTACTCTGGTAACTTGTGGATACAAAATGACAGTCCATCTAGTCAATATGGCTCTTCATGAGGAGAAGGTGGGTGTCCTCCACAGGGCAGAGCTTGTCTCAAACCTTGGTGGTTCTATAGAACACCCTTTGTTTCCCCATGCTTAGTTTTAACTATAAATGAGCATATGCAGTAATGATTGCTTGGCAACAACATGTCAATGAGGGCACAGAAAACAGGTCATTCCATCAAACCATCTACACTCACTGCCTCTGTCCAAATCCATCAAGTCACCTAGACTCACCAATGGGCTGGGGTAAGAGGGGCAGGCTAAAATTGTGATGGAGAATGGAGACTGTGATACAAGACAGAAATGCTGAGAATAGTGCCTGGTTTGAAATGACTTGCCAACAATAAAACTACCACACAGTTAAATAATATTAACCTTAAGGGAATGCTTTTATAAAAGAGAGGAAGATGTCACATTTCCCTACTCATTTTATGAACAAGTATAACCCTGATAGAAAATCTGACAAGAATAAGAAAAAATGTCACTGACCAATATCCTTTACAATGTAGATACAAAAGCCTTTGAAAACTTAGAAAATTAAATGCAGCAATGCATAAAAGTAGTATTATGTCATGGTAACTGGAATTTACCTATGTATTCAAGGCTTGTTTAGCATTCAAATATACATAAAATGGAGAACATTCATGTTTTATTTAAAGACAGGTATGCTTTCTGAGAAATTCATCATTAGATGATTTTGCCCTTCTGTGAATATCATAGAAAGTACTTGATCAAACCTAGATAAGATAGCATACTACACACCAAGATTAGATTATAATCTAATAGGACTAAAACATGTGTGTATCCATCATTAGCAGAAATGTCATTATGTGATACATGACTATGAATACATGTGTGTGAATATGATTCAACCTTTAAAAAGAAGGCTGTGACAAAATGGACCAACCAAGAAGACAGTCATAGAAGTACAAATTGGCTGGCACCGTGGCTCAATAGGCTAATTATCCGCCTTGTGGTGCGGGCACACCGGGTTCTAGTCCCGGTCGGGGTGCCATATTCTGTCCCAGTTGCCCCTCTTCCAGGCCAGCTCTCTGCTGTGGTCTGGGAGTGCAGTGGAGGATGGCCCAAGTGCTTGGGCCCTGCACCCCATGGGAGACCAGGAGAAGCACCTGGCTCCTGCCATTGGATCAGCACGGTGTGCCTGCCGCGGTGGCCATTGGAGGGTGAACCAATGGCAAAGGAAAACCTTTCTCTCTGTCTCTCTCTCTCTCTCACTGTCCACTCTGCCTGTCAAAAAAAAGAAAAAAAGAAGAAGTACAAATTGCCACATGATGCTGCTTATCAGAGGTATCTAAAATAGACTCATAGCAACAGAGAATACAGTGATGGTTACAAAAGGAAAATAGGGAATTGATGATCTGTGAGTTTGGTAATATCAATGGCTTCAGGCATCCACTGGGGATCTTGCAATGTAGGATGGACCCTTAAAATGCATTTTTTCTTTCTTATTCTTTTTATTTGTAAGATTTATTTTATTTATTTGAAAGACAGAGTTACAGAGAGAGGTAGAGACAGAGAGAGAAGTCTTCCATCCTCTGGTTCACTCCCCAGATGGCCGAAACAGTCAGAGCTGAGCCGATCCAAAGCCAGGAGACAGGAGCTTCTTCCAGGTCGCTCACACGAGTATAGGGGCCCAAGGACTTGGGCCGTCTTCTGCTTTCCCAAGCCATAGCAGAGAGCTGGATTGGAAGAGGAGCAGTCAGGACTTGAACCAGTACCCATATGGGATGCAAGCGTTTCAGGCCAGTGCTTTAACCCGGTGCACCACAGCACCAGCTCCTTTCTTATTCTTTATTAATCTTGTTGGGTATTGATCAAATTTAAAAGCCTTCTCCAAAAACTAATTATGACTTTTTAAAAAATTTTCTCCATTATAAATTGGTCTTCTATTTTTTTTTTACTTTTGCTCTGATATTTTGTATTTATAAACACTTATTTTCAGTTTATCTTGCTCTGCTACTAACTTCATTGTCTCTGTCACTGTTTCATTATTATGAAACTTTTCCTGGAAAATTACAAACAGTATGTACAGTTTCTACATGTATTTCACCCAGGTTTTCCTAATGCTAGCATCTTTTGTGTGTGTGTGTGTGTGTGTGTGTGGTTTTTTTGTTGTTGTTGTTGTTGTTTTTTGTTTGTTTGTTTGTTTTTACAGGCAGAGTGGACAGTGAGAGAGAGAGACAGAGAGAAAGGTCTTCTTTTTCCATTGGTTAACCCCCCAATAGCTGCTCCGGCGGCGTGCTGCGACCCGCGCACCGCGCTGATCCAAAGCCAGGAGCCAGGTGCTTCTCATGGTCTCCCATGGGGTGCAGGGCCCAAGCACTTGGGCCATCCTCCACTGCACTCCCAGACCACAGCAGAGAGCTGGCCTGGAAGAGGAGAAACCGGGACAGAATCCGGCGCCCCAACCAGGACTAGAACCCTGGGGTGCCGGCGCCGCAGATAGAGGATTAGCCTATTGAACCCTGGCGCCGACCCTAAGGTTAACATCTTAACATCAAAAATAAGAAACAAACATAGGGACATCACTAGTAGCCAAACCCCACACACCATTTAGCATTCCCCTGTTCTTCCATGTTTATTTTATTGGTGCAGGATTCACTCCAGTTTACCAGTTCTGTTTACTGTTTCTAACTTTTTAAGGTGAAATGTAAATAGTAATGTTAAATCATTTGTATTTTCTAATGTTGGTAATCTATTTTCTCTTAAATAGCTTTTAAAAATGTTATGAATTTAGAAGTTGCTATGACTTGAACTTATTCTCTACAAGTTCAAGTGTTGTCAAAGTGATAATAGTTTTCAGGGTTCTTCAAGATGTGATTAGGCTTTACGGGTTTCTCCCTCATGAATAAGATTAAGGCTCCAACTAAAGACGCTTTGTAGGACAGGGATTGTGGCTTTTAGCAGGTAAAGCCGCCACCTGCGGTACCAGCATCCCATATGGGCACCGGTTTGAGTCTCAGCTGTTCCACTTCTTATCCAGCTCCCTGGAAAGCAGCAAAAGATAGCCCAAGTCCTTGGTTCCTTGACCCTGCGTGGGAGATCCGGAAGAAGCTCCTGGCTCTTGTTTTCGGATCTGCTTTGCTCCAGCCTTTGCGGCCATCTGGCGAGTGAACTAGTGGATGGAAGACCTCTCTCTCTCTCTCTCTCTCTCTCTGTCTCTCTCTTTCTCTCTCTCTGACTCTCCTTTCTCTCTGTGTGTAACTATGACTTTCAAATAAAAACATAAATCTTTAAAAAAAAAATGAGGCTTTGTTACAGATTCACTCTTGCCCTTCTACCATCTGCCATGTGATTAAACATCAAGATGGCTCCTACCAGATGGCATTGCCTTGACTTCGAACATCCCAGCATTCAGTCCTATAAGAAAATGTTTCTTTATTAATTATCCAGTCTATAATATTTTCTTATAGTATCACAAATGTACCAAGACAAATTAATTAGTAATGTAATCATTTGATTGAAATATTTGCTACTAAGAAATGTGTCTTTTTAGTTTCTAAATATGTTGCTAACTTCTAAATGTCTTCCTGCTATTTATCTGTGTTTTGTTTTTATAAAATATTTGTTTATTTATTTGAAAGGCAGACTAATCGAGGGAGAAGAGAGAGAGAAAAAGAGATCTTCCAACCACTAATTCACTATTCAGGTGACTATGAGAGCCAGGTCTGGACCAGGCTGAAGCTCAGAGCCAGGAACTTCATCGTGATCTCCCATTCAGGTGGCAGAGATTCAAATTCTACAGCTCTCATCTGCTGCTTCACAGGTGTATTAGCAGAGAGCTGAATCAGAAGCAGAGTAGTTAGTACTTGAACCAGCACTCCAACATGGGACACAAAGATCCCAAGTTGTGGCTTAACCCTTGCATTAATGTTGATTTTTCAAAACATACGTTGTGTGATTTCAATCATTGTGGTCCTTGACTCTGAGTATTATCTATCTTGTTGACTGTTTCATAGATCCTGTTTGGCCAAGATTTCTGTGTGTATCAACTGCATAAAATTATTTAAAAGTATACCACTTGGTGCAGGTGTTGTGGCACCATGGGTTAAACTGTCTTTGGGCAGCCACATAGTGTATCAGAGTACTTAGGGTCAAGTACTGCCTGCACTTCTGATTCAGATTCCTGCTACTGCACATCCTGAGACCTGAAAGATAATGGCCCAAATACTTGGATCCCAAAAGCCCAAGCAGGAGTCCAGATGGGGTTCCAGGTTCTTCGCTTTGACCTGGCCCTGCCCTGTCAACTGTTGCAGGCATTTAGGGAATAACTAAATAGATAGATAGAATCTCTCTCTCTCTCACTTTCCTCAACACCCTGCCTATCATGTAAATAAATAAAAAAAAAGAAAGTGCATTACAAATCTACGTCTACTCTTCATTCATTTCCATTCTTCATTAATTTATTTCAAGGAAAATGTCACAATATTTTCATTTATATGTTATGGTAGTGTTTATTGTTGCGTTTCTTTTAAAATTCAATAAACAAAACTGACAATAATTTGTAAAATTTTATATGTTCATCTATATTGTCATTAGTTTATGAAGTTCATTATGTAACCTGTTGTAACTTTTATTGCTGATCATACACAATGAATTTTTCATTATGAACATCACATGATAATATCATATGAAATCCAAAATTGCACAACTATCCAGGTGCTTTTTTACATCTACTTGTTAGAAAAATCATACAAAGCAAAATCCATCTCTGCAGAAATAATGAGGTTTAAATGAAAATTTTGTGGGTTGATTTAACTCTCCCACTTATCCAAGGAATTTACCAAATCCAGATGGGAAAGAAAATGCCATGATATGCCAGAATAAACAAATAAAAATTTAGACGCCAAATTGAATAATGATTTTTACTTCAGCCCTACCAGCTGTCTGGAAAGTGATAGCATCAGCCACCTGCCTCATTATAATCACTACTATTCAGAACTTGTAGCAATGTGTTTATGCACGGGGGTTTTATAAGACTATTTGTTTAGATCATTTTTGAAGTATCTCAAACTATTTTCTATTCAGTTGCTTTGGTTGAAACTATGTAACAATTATAAAACAAAGTAATATGTGAAGATACATTATTAATACATCACTAATATTTGCAAATATTATACTATGTCTTATTCTCTGATGAGGAGCATACATTTGAAAAGTAAAATATTTATTTGAAATATACTATGGGGGGCACAAGATGTAAAAATCAGATAATCCATTGCATGATATCCAGAGTTACCTCTTTGGTTCTCTTTCTACATAATGTGAATTAAACTAATTAGAGATTCCATATTTCAAAAACAATACTTTGCTAACATTTTTATTTTAAATACATAAATGCAGACTTTCTGGAGTTGAAAAAATAATGTTCTGGAATATTTTAGTCTTGGAGTGGTTATGACATTATATATTTGTATTTTTTACTAAATTGAGCCTACAAAAAGAGATTCTTTGAAAAAAGTTTCTAAACATTGAACAACTTTGCAATATAGATTTATGAAGTCCTTGCTTGAATATCCAAATCAAATGTTAAATCAAATTTTACACCTCATAATTCTGGCCCAATGGTGATATAGCATTCCTTTTATGAATTAATATATTAGCAGTAATGACAAAAATGATTTTGAAGATTATGTCCATTAGCAATTATCAGACATCAGAATAAGGTTGTTTGTATTTCAATACCTGCTTCATAATTTTTCAGTGTGTATTTGGGAAAACAGAAGAAACAGCTGCTGAGGTGTGATTTCCTCATAGTTAATAAAAAAAAAACAAAAATGATGATTATCACGATAATTAAAAATCATCACTGATGGTCAGTTCTTAAGAATATAATTCAATTATAGTTTTTTGAAGTATCTTATTACATGTATTTTAAATTCTAATTGTTTATGACTTTGTTTCTTCACTCATATGTAGTATTGATCCAGGTACTTCATTAAAAGAATAGTTTTCTTGAAGAACTATTGGACTCAGCGTAGATTTTAATTGAACAAAACTGACCCTTGAAGATTGGTCAATATTGATTGACTAACAGACATTTAAGATTTCATTCTGGATCATGAGTATTCACTGGTTGCAATAATTCTAGAGGTTAATTTGCTTGTTTAATTAAAGTTGTTACTTCATACATTAAATTTCATTCATCTCCTCTCATCTATGAAAACTGACTTTGGGATATTTTTGCACGTATGGGAGAAGCCCTAAGGTGACTTGAGAATCATATAAAGGCCAAAGTAAAGTACAGTGCTAAGAAAAAAAAAAAGCAAGATGCCATGGTAGTGATAATTGAGGGTACAGGAGATTTTTACAGTATTCTTCTCTCATTCGACAAATTGAATGAAGCTATAACCACAAAACAGAAGAATTATGTCACAGTAAGCCAACTTCAACTCACCTTAAAGGGGAACTACAATCCTTAAGCATCATAGAGAGTTTGTACAATACTTATTGCAATGTGGCAATAGGACAGAGCTTTAATTAATTAACAAATTTATTTTGTAATTAGAAATGTGCTGAACTAAGAATTACATCCAATTGGTAATTGGAGTCCTGATATTAATTAGATATGGAAAAGCAATGATTTAAAATAACATTGCTCTAAAAGTGTCATTCCATTCTTGTTTCAATCTTCAGACTCCTCTCTCTTCTCTACCCCCTCCACCTTTCTGCCTCCTCCCTGTTTCCCTCCTCCCTCTCTCTCTCTGTTCCCCATTCTATACAGATACACATATATATGGATGAAGTTTTATACATATATTCATAGGACTTTTGGAGTGTACTTCTCTGGTAAGCTAGTGCCTTTCTTTCCCCATTAGTCACATTTCAGGTCTCTGGAATTCATTTGTCTTTCTTGTAACTATTTTTTAAGGTAAACAAATTTCATACTTCCCAACATACCCTCCCTCCAGCCTAGGCTCCCACCCTTTCTTCTCATTCCTCTTTTATTCCCTTTCTTAATTTTTATAGTGATCTATTTTCATTTTACTTTGTACTCATAAGATTAACCCTACAGTAAGTAAAGAGTTCAACAAATTGTAAGAAGAAAAAAACACTGTTCCTCAACAGTACAGATAAGGGATATAAACAATCCTAGAATCTCAAAATAATTTTATTCCTATACATTTTTTGTACACAATTAGTTATCACAGATTAGGGAAAACATATTGAATTTATCTTTTTTGTACTGGCTTATTTAATTAAAGTGGTTTCCAGTTGCATCATTTTGTTACAAATTTCAGTTATTGTTATGGCTGAGTAGTCTTCAGATCTCTGGAATTCTTATCTGGAAGGAATCTCTTCTCTACTGGAAGTGAAAGTACCCTAACTGAGGGGGTGCTTATCTTTCCTTTCTCAAACTTCTCATGCCCTAATGTCTTAGGCTGTTTTCTGCTGCTGTAACAGACTTCCACAGAGCAGGCAATATATAATGTTTTGGAGTCTAGGAAGTCCAAGATGAAAGGGCTGCATTTGGCATGGAAGAGGTACAGGGAAGGCAAGAGAAAGAGAAAATAGAGTCTAATGCAAACTTTTGTGACAAATGAACTCTTGCAATAGTGACCTTAGTCAACTAATGAGAGCAGGGTTTTCCTGGCATAGCCATCTCATTTCACAGAACTATTGCATTAGGAATTAAGTGAAGATGCTGGGATGCTTATTCACACTTTCTAACCAGTCTAACAATTTAAATTTATTTCAGAGATAAAATGAAGATTAATAAATGGATAAAACTGCAGAATTTAACATATTGCCAATGCTAAATGAGATTGTATTTTAGATGATTTAGTTTGTCAAATGGAGAAAAAAAAATGTTCCATGAAACTCATTAGTTGCATGAAGTCAGTCTAAGAAAGCTGGGATTCAATGTTCCAGTGCTGAAGTCAGAATAGACAAAAATATTATTTCGATGTTCTTAATGTTAGAGTTTTTTTTAAGATTTATTTATTTATTTGAAAGGCAGGGTTACAGAGAGGCAGAGGCAGAGAGGGAGAAAGAGAGAGAGAGAGAGAGAGGTTTTCCATATGCTGGTTCACTTCTTTAATTGCCACAATGGCCGGAGCTGAGCCAATACAAAGCCAGGAGCCAGGAGTTCCCTCTGGGTCTCCCATGTGGGTGCAGGGTCCCAAGGATTGAGCCATCTTCCACTGCTTTCTCAGGCCATAACAGAGAGCTGGATCAGAAGTGGAGCAGCCAGGACATGAACTGGTGTCCATATGGGATGCTGGCACTGCAGGGGTGGCTTTACTCTCCTATGCCACAGAGTGGCCCCTAGAGTTTCTTGATTGACTTCCAAGTCAACACCAGTGATGCACACAGACTAATTTCTGTGTTTAATATCATATAATGATTGCTTTATCACCAATTATCTTTATGTGTTCCATATGAATGATGGTGTGCTGGCTGTATAATGTCCCAGAAGTGTGGTTTGTCTGTGACCATTTTTATGTTAATCCTCTATAGCCACAATTTCAACTTTCAATGTCTCAGTAGGACATGTTATTATATTTTTTATCCTGTTTCTTTCTAAGATTATGGTTTTATGGCCTTGTGCATCAGGAAAAATCTCAAATTTATGCATGAAATAGAATGCTAATATGCATTAGTGGGAGTCAAGCCACCAAACTGAAAGATATACAATACACAAATATAAGAAGGGTTTTATGTAAGTTTCCCTTTTCATATTAATATACTTTTTATACTTAATCTTGTATCAGAACTTCTTATCTTCATTTTAAAATAAAACTAAAAAAACACTTTTCACTCCAAATTAGAATATGACAGATAATTACTACTGGAAATATAATGTATAGGATGTCTAAAAATTAAACAATTCATTCAGTAATTTAAAAAAAATCTTTATTTTGGAACTTGTGGATTTGCTATTACAGTAATTGAACACAGAATGTAGTTTAATAAAGTACTTTAATTTGAGCTGCAGTTTAACATTGGAAAGTAAGTTGTTTTAAAAAATCAAATGAAAGCTATATTTTACTGTTTTGTTGTTGAGGCTACAGATAAGCAAGTGGAAATATGAACTCAGTGTTGTTACATGCTAGAACAAGTCAAATACTCCTGGAATAATTAGTTATTTGTTACAGATTAGGTAGTTTCAACCCCAAAATTCAAGTCCATAGGGAACTTTGAAGGTGATTTCATTTAGGAATAATGTCTTTAAAGGTCCAATTTATTATGTTAAACTGAGTTCATATCGGATTGGCAGAGGAAGGTGGAGTAACTCGCAATGCTGTAAGAGGTTACAATATACAATGACTGGTGACCCTTAAGAGGTAAAGACATGCAAGACAGAGACACACCAGGAAGACCAAACGAAGACAGAGGAAGAGATTGAAATGATGCACCGGCTAGCCCAGGAATGCCATGCCTGCCTGGCAACCACCAGGACATAGCATACAGGTATAGAGAAGACTTCCCTCACTGTCTTCAGAGGAAATAACCATAACTACACATTGATTTCAGAATTTTGGGTACTTGAATTGTGAAGAATTAGTTTCTATTGTTTTCAAGCATCCCAGTTTGATACTTTAAAATAACACAAGGCTTCTTTTTTTTTTTAAGGTTTTTGTTTATTTATTTGAAAGTCAGAGTTACACAGAGAGAGAAGGAGAGGAAAAGAGAGAGAGAACGGTATTCCATCCGCTGGTTCACTCCTCAGATGGCTGCAGAGGCCAGAGCTGCTCCAATCCAAAGCCAAGAGCCAGGAGTTTCTTCCAGGTTTCCCACGTGGGTGCAGGGGCCCAAGGACTTAGGCCATCTTCTACTGCTTTCTCAGGCCATAGCAGAGAGCTGGATTGGAAGTTGAGCAGCCAGGACTTGAACTAGTACCCATAAGGGATGCTGGGACTGCAGGCAGCAGCTTTACCCGCTATGCCACAGTGCCAGCCTCAACACTAGACTTCTAACACAATGAATAGATGTGACAATTATGTCTTTTATGAACATATGCTTTCTTCTTTATTGTTATTAATTTAGAGGGAAATAGAATATATATATCATTTTATCATACACATAAGCAATATATCAAAAATATATCAATGTCATAAGCAAATAATAACAGCAGGGAGATTTTTAATGGTAGGTAACTATGGTTTTAGCTTGGAAGTAGATTTGGGCTTTATCTTTAAGATTAGGAGTTGTGGTGAGAGGGATTATAGAAATTTCCAAGTTTGATGCTAAAATGAGCAATGGAATCAACTATAAATATGATTGAAATGTGAGTAACTCAAGTATAATGTGTTTAAATCCCATTATTTAGCATAACTGGGTGACAATGACAGTCTCAGCAACATGATGAAAGTATCATTCTAAAAGGATTCCCTATTCTCATCTTTCTTTCACTTATATTAATAGGTCTATGACTCATTCAGGTTTTGTAGCTCAAATGGTAATTTTTTTTTCTGCATTGATTTCTGACTCTCTGATACCTTCTTTTCAAATTAAGTTGTTCTTAATTGGAATACCTCAATTCATCTCTGCTTTGCAAACTACATACATTTTACCATCTCTGAATTATGGTAATGTTGGTGTATTTGCATATATAATATACTTCTGCTATTTAATTTCAAATTTGCTGGAGTAGTTTCCTTGTGTTCTGTGCAGTACAATGTCTTACACGTACTTGGTATCTACCAGACAATTTATCTGTATCAGCAACTATACCAATTGTAATTCACTGCCAACTTTATTCTTGTAAGCAGCTTCAGAAAGCACTATACAGCAGGCAAGTGATCAGTGCAGCCATTAGAATACTTCTTGGGATGACGGCACTCCAAATTATAATTACTAGTACCTGGATTTGAGCTTCGCTGGACATTTTATCCCAGCGGCTCCACTTCCAGTCCAGCTCTCTTCTATGGCCTGGGAAAGAAGAAGTATATGGCCCAAGTCCTTGGGCCCCTGAACCCACATGAGAGACTCAGAAGAAGCTCCGGCCATTGCCCCTCTTGAGGTGTGAACCAGCAGATGGAAGACCTCTCTCTCTCTCTCTATTTTTCCCTATGCCTCTGCCTCTCTAACTCTCCCTCAAATAAATAAATCTTTTAAATATATATATATATATGAAAATTAAACCTCAGAGAGTTTTATTTTATTGAATTAATAAGTACTTTTTTTTTCTATTGTAAAAATAACACTTTGGTGTTGTATTGCACAGTAGGGTAACAACAGTTAACAATAACAATATTGTATTTTCCTAAATAGCTAGAAGAAAGACTTTTGAATGTTCACACTAAAAAGAAATATTGAATATATGAAGTAATGGATGCTAATTATCCTAATTTTATTATTAAAATGTATTCATGTATTAAAATATTTCATTGTACCTCATAAATATGTACAATTATTATTTGTCAATAAATACAAATAATCTAATAAAACATTAAAAAACCCTGTCATTATACAGACACATTAGATCTTTTTGAAACAACAAAAAATTTGACCTGAAACAATTTTCTTACTTACATTTTGTTACTTGCATTTCATTCATGGAAATTCTTTTGTGTATTATCTGAGAGTACAGATACTACCACATATATATTAATCTTAGATTTTTTTTTCCCTTAGGCAAGTTTTCCTGAGGACATTTTGCCAGCCCAAATGAAAAAGCAAATGGAGTCTTCAGTTTATACATCACAGTGGTGACTCCTCATGTAATTTTTCACATGTTCCTCACTACAGTTCATAGCAGATGCTTCCGAAGTCATTGCACTTCAGTCCCCCTTTGCCCCGTCATCCCCAGCATATCATTCTATATGCCTGGCCATCTACCAAGTATTGAAAGGGGCATTTGGTTTTTGTTAAATGTTCACTTATCCATTTTTAATGAGATTCATATTCTTTGCTAAGATATCACTAAAATATTGTTTCCCAGTAATTTTATACATACAATTTTCACACATATTAACTATGTCCACAATTTTATTCATATATCTACTCATTTCCTCAAATGCTTAATTAAGTTAAATTTAAACTGAATATTCATGGTAATATGACAAAAATGAATTTAAATGATTCTCCCATGTTAGATTTAAACAGCTGAATTTATCTCATTATGCCCAGCTTTATCTTTAAAAATATATTTATTTATTCTGAAAGAGTTACAGAGAGAGAGTGAGACAGATAGAGAGGGATCTTTCATCTTTTGGTTCACTCTCCAGAGGACCACAACTGCCAGGGCTGGGCCAAGCTGAAGCCAAGAGCCAGGAGATTCTTCCAGTCTTCTGTATGGGTTCAGGGGCCCAAGCACTTGGACCATCTTCTGCTTTCCCAGGTCATAAGCAGGGCGATGGATCAGAAGTAGTGCAGCCAGCACACAAACAGGTGCCCACGTGGAGAGACAGTGGCTTTTCCCACTACAGTAGGGTGCAGGATACCTAACTTTACCTTATACTTGCATTTTCTATTGCCCAAACTGGAAGACTGTCATAATTTTATGTATTTTTTGTTTTCTTACTTCTTACTCCTGGCTACTAGAATGAAATTAATTAGTCATTTACAACTCACTGAATTCTGAATAGACCCCACCTAAAGCAACACACACACTTAAAGACACAAGCAAAAGCAGAAAATAAACACAAATTTAAGATAAGAATTTGAGATTTTCAAAATAACCTTTTCTCCTTAGATCCTACCTTTAGAATATTTAGGCAAATTAAATAATTGAAAATACTCTGCTCATTTTAAAGTATCTTCATATATAAAAGCAATAATTTGTATGCAAACTTTATTGAAGTTAAATGAAGATATATTACCTGACAACATTGCCTAACTTCAAAAGTATAAAATACAGTACTTTTGGAGCCTTTTAGACTATACAAATGTAAATATCAATTCAGAGCAAGTGTTTAAATTGGTGTGTTTTTTTTTCTAAGAGCAGCAGTATTCAATATATAATGTTGCATCACATTATGTTATATTCATATGAATCATCTGATGAAACAGTTTGAAACACGGGTAGCTGAGCCTCAACCTGCCTTCACTAATTTTCACAAGGCGGACTAGAAGGGACGTATAGGGCGCTGGTGCTGTGGATTAATCTGCCACCTATAATGCTGGCATCCCATATGGATACTGGTTCAAGACCTGGCTGCTCCACTTTCAAACCAGATCCCTGTTAATGCACCTGGGAAAGCAGTGGAAAATGGCCCAAGTGCTTAGGTCCCTTCACCCAAGTGGGAGCCCTGGAAAAAATTACCTGGCTCGTGGCTTCAACATGGCCCAGCCCTAGCCCTTGTGGTCATTTGGGAAGAAGGAAGATATATCTGTTTTTCTCTCCTTTTCTCTGTAACTCTGTCTTCAAATAAAAAATCTTTAAAAAAATAGAATGGAAGTATAGATATTTTTAACGAGTACCTCATATGATTCTGAAGTATGTGTTAAATAAAGCAGTCACATAAGGACAGGTTTTATGCCGTTTAATTCAAGTATTTTGAAGTTTACTCACAGTTCAATCTTGTTTGTAAGGAGTTCAATTGAATTATGATTAATGTTATGCCATATTACTTAGAAACTTGCTGTCTTATTTTTTCTTTTAGATCATCTTATTGAAGTGCATTGTCTTTTTTGTTATTGTTTTAGATTTCAATTTATTTGTTTATTTGAAAGTCAGAGTTAGAGGGAAGCAGAGACAAGGAGAGACAGAAAGAGAAAGAGAGAGAGACCCAGAGAGAGAGAGACAAAGAGAGAGAGAGAGAGAATCTACAATTTGCTGTTTTACTTTCCAAATGGCTGCAACAGTCAAAGCTGGGTAAGTCCAAAACCAGGAGTCAGGGGTTTCCTCTGGGTCTCCCACATGTGTGGCAGAGCCCCAAGAACTTAGGCCGTCCTCTGCTGCCCTTCCAGGCTCATTAGCAGGGAGCTGAATCAGAAGTGGAGCAGCCAGGACTCAAACAAGCAACCATATGGGATGCTGGCATTACAGGCTGCAGCTTTACCCACTATGCCACAGCACTGGGCCCTGAAATTTATCATTTTAAGCAAAATTGATCTCTAATATCAGGAAGGAAATGTTTGGATATTATACAGTAATTACAATTATTCCAATGATTATCTACTTTAAATTGTCCA
Organism: Lepus europaeus; assembly: GCF_033115175.1. Taxonomy (NCBI): domain Eukaryota; kingdom Metazoa; phylum Chordata; class Mammalia; order Lagomorpha; family Leporidae; genus Lepus; species Lepus europaeus. The sequence continues at coordinate 20,205,966 of NC_084841.1, forward strand.
AAATTCTGCTTTCTATTGATATAGAAACATCCTTTGTTGTGATATGATATGTTATGCATATGTGATATGTTAAATATCTGGCATTTCTGAATATTAAATGTACAATTTTTCATTTATTTCCCTTATTATGAACTTTAAAAGAGTTACCTGAAATTCAGGAATAAAGCCACTATTTCCGTAAGAGTTAAATCAACAACCAATATCCCTAGTTCCATAAAGTGTTCTCTGTGATGCAGTTTAGTTGTTATATAAGAAAAATAGAAGATGAGGAATAATAGAAGAGAGGGAATAAAAGATAGGGATGAGTAAAGGGCCTGTGATTAAATACCTTTCAGAAATATGTGCTAAGCACATGAATTCTTAGTGACCTACACCTACTAATGTTGGCAAAGTTTCCTTGCTTCATGATTGTAAACAATTTTGAATTTCAAAATGCTTCATTGTCATGAGAAACACCATGATTTCTCTGAATATGGAGACATTTGTGATCCACAGAAAGAAAACATTTAAATTGATTGACTCATCACTGTTTTTAAATGCAAGACTTTTGCAGTGTTAACTCAAAGGCAAGAAAATCCCAAATAATATGCTTTTATACATTGTTAATAGCCTAAGCAAGTAAAAATGTCTTTGGCAAGTAAAGAAACCATTTTGTGTTTATATAACCAGAAGCAAAGCCACTATTTTTATTTATGCTACAATTGGTTTGGAGTGCTTTCAGTAAGAGAAACTACCGATGTACCTTACAGTATATAAATTGTTCACAAAATTGATTGCATTTATTTTTCAGTCTAGAAAACAACAAATAACTGATGAGCAAAGTACAATGAGTACTGACTTTGGAATTGCCTCGGGAGAGTGTCTGGTTTTAAGCAAATGAAGGCATAACGTTATGGCTGAAACAGTGAGTTTTCCTTGCCTATTTATTTATGTATTTTGTATTTCTTTGCCAAGTGTCTAGCATATCACTACATTAAGAATGCCTGGGGGCTGGGACTGTGGCTCTGTGGGTTAAGCCGTGGCCTGCAGCACAAGCATCCTATATGGATGCTGGTTTGAGGCCCAGCTGCTCCACTTCTGTTCCAGCTCCCTGCCAATAAGCCAGGGAAAGCATCAGAGGACAGCCCATGTCAGAGACTCAGAGGAAGCTCCTGGCTCCTGTCTTCAGACTGGCCCAACATCAACTGCTGTGGCCGTTTGGAGAGTGAACTGCAGAGGGATGCTTTCTTTCTCTGTGTCTACTCTTCTCTCTCTGTAACTCTGCCTTACAAATAAATAAATCTTAAAACAAAAAGAACACCGTTATTTTTTGACTCTAATATCAAGTTCAATTTTCCTTTGAGTAGGAATGTCCGCATTGTTTTGCCTTTAAGTATGTATTTTAAAAATAGCTTCCAGGAGATGTTAATGGGACATCAAGTGAAACAATTTGGTTGCATGATTTTAAATGTCTGTTTCTAATTAAGCTTTTAGATGTGATTAGGATGTCTTTTCAATAATATAGATGGATGTGGATTTACAGTATATCTTTCTTCTGAGAAAGTAAATTTTATTGCTGTGGGCATTTATTAAGTAATTATGTGTTAATCAATGCTTAAAGAATCTTCAGGAATAAACTAATTGAACGCATACATCACCTTAATAACACTGACACTGTTAGCTCCCTTTTTTTAGTGGATGAGGGCACTGATAAAATTTAAAATTAACTTTAAGACAAAAAATAATATCATGTGAAACTAGATGTTTCTTATTATTCCATAGTTTGAAGTCACTGATTCTAAACAAATGAAAGAAATCTATTCCATTTAGTTTGTACTTTTACAAACAATGGTGAACTTTAAAATTAGATGTAAATTTTCTCTGTATAATTATTTTGTATGTCTTTACATCAGGTGTTGAGGATTACTGTATAAATAGTGAGTTATACTTCAACTGTAATACCCTCCAATTTTTTACCACTTTAAAAAGCAAACACTGTTCTCTAGTGGTAGCTAACATTTTGAAAGTATGACTTTGTCCTTCACATAAACGGTAAATGGCTGTTTTTTCTGCTGATCATTTTTATCTTTGCAGTGTAAGCTAAAGGTGATATGGCTTATTACAAAAGACGAGGGTCATCATGAAAATGAATTTCAATATGCCTTGATGTGTGAGAGCAATCAATTGTGAAGAAAAGCCTTGAGCATGAACAATGAAATCATAAATTCTCTTGCAATCTGTTCTTGTATAAAAGAAAAAATAAAGATAAATGCAACGATAGATTGTATATGATGTCATCAATAATGTAATGTATTCAACCCAAGATAAGGGAAAACTATCTTTGGAATGTTGATAAAAACATACTGCCATTTTATTGAAAATTATTTTAGATATTTGAGGAAACAAACTTACTAAGGACATTCACAATATAATTTATATACAGGTGTAGCCAATAAATAATAGAAAATGAAAGTAAAAGGACTGATGATTTTAAAAAAATTGCAAGGATGAATAATATTGATTCCTTTTCTAAAGTCCTATTTCCAGTCTGCAAGATTTGAGAGTTACCCAATGTGACAATATTTGTCAAATTCAATAAAGAATATACCTTCTTACTCTTCAGAACTCTGAAATAAGTCTATTATCACTGCCATGGTGCTATTATTTTAGCAGTGCCCTCACTTACTGCCTGGGTAACTCATGAATTCAAAATTACTCAATACTTAGATGTTGGTTGGTAATATCCCAAATTCCAGGAAATATCCAACATATTCAGGAGAGGTAGGATTCCCACCAAAATACTGCAATTTCGGTTGGAAACATAAAACTATAATAAGGAAGTATAAGCAAGATTGAAATAATTACTGTTGATTAAGTATCAAATAGTTTATATAACAATGAAAGAATAAGATATAAGTGAAATTCATAGTTTGGCAGATTGTCATGGCTAGAGTATTCATTAAGGAAAATGCAATGGATTAATTGATATTTTTACATAAGGAAGATCAAATAAGAATTGAGGAATATATAAAATTGCTTAAAAGGAAATTCTATGAGCAGTACAGATTTCTACAGCTGAAAGGTCAAGATTCCATATATGAATCTTGCTACCATTGTGTAATATTTGACTATAACAAAACAGTATGCTGGTTTAATTCAATGAAAACTTTAAAAATTCATAGGTATTAGTCTTAAATGCAACAATAATAGATAATTGGATTTGAGTGCAGTTTGAACAAAATCTATTGTGTTAGACATGACTCATCACAGAGCATACGGGATTAGGCTTTTTAAAGTGATTTGCTGGAAAAGTAATCATAAAAATGTTCTGTCTTCATCGTATCCCATTGCCTCTTAGTCTACAGTATAAATGTCTAGTATTTCTTCAGTTAACACACAATTGTAGAATCATTCTTTCACTTCAAGATAAAGATATATTATACTAATTTTCTTCATCTTTGCATACAAAAAATTCAGGAATGATCAGAGTCATTTATGTTAAAACCAGATGATTTAAATTGTTAAGTCCAAAAGGAACACTCCAGAATTGTTTGCACTTTTACCTTGACCGTTAGAATGATAGTGCACTAGTTAGCCTTTCATTAAAACCACAAAATATATGAGACAACTAACTTTATGAAAAGGAAAAAAAAGTGTTTATTTGGTTTACGGTTTGGGAGGGTCAGATTCATTGATTTTCCATCCTGTGAGCATGATATAAGGTAATGGGTGGTTATGCTGGAGGAAAGACCACATGGTTGTTCAAGAAGCAGAATGAATGGCTGGGGACAGCTCAGCCTTTATAACCAACCCTCTTACAAGTACTGTCTTCTGAGGACCCGCCCCTAATGATCTAAGGACTCCCACTAGGCCCACTTTCTTCTAAACATCATAATCGGATTAAATTCCCACTCTGATGGGGCATTTGAGTTTGGAGCTTGAAGTCCTGCATAAGATAGTGAATCAATTTATATTCAAAGCATGGCAGGCAAATTTTCAAAAACAAAAATAATTGAATATTCAGATATTTGTGAATATGATTTTTTCAAGATTCTTTAATGAAATAAACCTAAGAATTGTGTGTCTATACAAATTGTAATATCCATGAATGAGTTATTCTTTGATCCTATAGCACTTTTGATTTAAAAATATTATATAATTTTATCAGGCTTGTTATCATTGGCAATATAGTAAAATTTTGGATCAAATTGTGTTCTGTGGTACAGCTGTGGAAATGTGATTGAGAAAGTGTAATTTAAACTCTGATTTCAGAAATTATTCTGAGGAATAAAATGTGATTTCAGGGAAGAAGTTACATTTTTGCATTGTACCTCAATTTTCTAATGTCTCATTCTTGAAAGTACTTCAAGTGGAATAAGAAGCTAATCTAATCTGTCTGTTTTAGTGATGGAAGGTATTTGTCTTAATTCACAAGCATTTGCTATGATTAAAATATCTCTATAGTAATGTATTTACTTATCACTTAAAGAAGCCTATCACCACTAACTTTCCTCTGATTTGTCTCAGAATATCATCATTTCCCTTCTACCAGTCCATGAGAAAGCCAATGTCTACTTCAAATCATGTCACCATATTCATCAAAGACCCAACCATTAATAATCCTATAATGCATTGACTCTGAAAATGGATGCAGATTTAATAGTACCCCTGTGAAATAGTCAAATATGTCTGAGAAACATCTCATGGAATTTAGTGCAAAATAATTGAAAAGTATAAAAAAGTTGAAATTTCCATTGCTTAATTAAAATCAAATATAAACATATGCAAGCTTTGAAAATATTTCCAGTGATTGATTTGAGGCATATATTTGAAAGGTAATGATAAAAAAATTGATTGTACAATATTGTAGAAATTAAAGTTGCTTTGAAATCTGTGAAGTTTGGTAAAAATGAATTATTTTAATTGAGAAATCAGTCCAGGTTTGTGTCTATGATACTTAGGAAAATGATATCCACATAACATAATCTAAATGCTAGATATGTTTTTATATTGGTTACATTGTGTGTGGCATTTTGTGTGTGTATGGGGGGGGTAAAATTGGAGACCAAAGAAAGAAATTAAAATATTGCAGCATGTTATATTCAGCCTCATATGTAAACTTTCAATTTGGTGATTATCTGATTCAATTTTATATAAAAATTGGAATATAAATGTATACATTGTGGTGAAGGGAAAGGTTCAATCATGTATTCCTGCAACTCATACAAAATTTGACAGATTAAGAGAAACCAAAATCTTAAATAGATTTTAGTTTTATGAGTAGCAAACAGGATCATAAGTGCTCATCACACCACTGTAAACATATGTATAATTATGTTATATGTATATATATAATTTTGAGTCATAACAGATAAAATTATACACATCCTTCATTGACTAAGGCTGTTTATCTATATAACTAAGGACAAATGCCCATTTTAACTTTCAGGTGTAAAGACTGTGCCTGTAAAGAAGGTAAGGATATTCAAAGTGATCTCATCAAGTGGATGTTGCTGTCCATGGTGCTGCTTCCTTGCATTTATACCATCTGTGCTGCAGTGTCCATCCTGTTGGCTCAGAAATATACTGTCTACTCCAGCAAGGGTGCATTCATCACCCCAAAAAACCATCCCTCCTATTAGTTTCATTGATAGCATCTGAAGGATAAAACCAGACTCATAAAGTATTGGTGTGAGCTTTGTTAAAAATTAAATTGTTCCAGAGGAAATACAAATGCTATTTCCTTTCATTATGGTCTATAAATATAAACAATACTTAAGTGAATTCAAATTAGAGGGGTGCCTTTAGATATAAGGAAATAAGGAGCTATTTTTCACTAATAAGGAAACAGCCACTTTTAAAGTTCTCTTGTGGCAAATGTTTGAAGGGATATAACATGTTTCCTGGGCAACTGAATTATTGATGCCTCCATGTACAGATGGGTACTTCTCTAGATAGGCACTTGACCTATAACCTACCGTTTAATTCTGATCTGAAGCCAGGAGCCAGGATCTCCTTCCAGGCCTCTCATGTGGATGCAAGGGCACAAGCACTTGGGTCTTCTGCTGCTGCTTTCCCAGGTGTATTAGTAGGGAGCTACATCAGAAGTGGAGCTACCAGGACAAACTGACACCTACATGGGATGCTGGCTTTGCACAGGTCCCTTACTATTGACATTTTACAGATGAAGAAATTCATTCATGAGTTCAAGAGACTTACCTCAATTCACATAGTTAATAGATGGCATAGTTGCTACAAAAATGCACATTCTGATAAGTTTTCTGACACTGCACTGGCACTTGGTTTCTGTAGTAATCAATTACAGATGTTAATGATTGCAATTCTTTTATGGTTTAAGCTTTATTGTTCTAGAAGCTATTACTTCAGTGTAAGGTAATTTTACCTCTTCTGTAATTCTTTATGGATTAGTTTTATCGTTTAAATTGCAGAGGACAATATACAATTGATTTCATGGGGACATCTAATTGTAACCACCTTCTAAGTTCTTCAAAAATAAAGTGAAGCTTTGCTATTTCAGACTTGCTAACCTGTTAAAAGAACACATTATAAAGTGTGATTTTTCTTCTGAAAAAAAAAAAAACAAACGTAAGCTTCCTAAATATTATAACCTGGAAAATATATTAATGGATTGAAAATTTTCGTTAAATTACTGTCCTCCTGCCTATCATCATCTTTCAATTGCAATACTCTTAAATATTTCTAATTTCTCTTCCAGTGCACATTCTCAGTCTCCCTCCAAACTATAACCCATACTTTCAGAAAAAAAAACCACTTCTAAAAATATTAAAATAATAAGCTTTTAAGTCTTTTAAAATCTTTCAATTAATCTTTCAATTGTCTTTTGAAAAGATCACAAAATTCATAAAATAATTTAAAATATTTCACTGTGTAGCTCCTGACTACATCTCACCATATGCCATAATTTTCTCCACTCTTATTTTTCCTGCTGAGTTTCTTAAACTCAGCAGGTTTTCTCCCGATTTGGAGATATAGGTATGTACTATTCATTCTGGCTGCATTATAAAGTCCATTTAGAGCCAGAATAATTTAAGAATCTTCTTCATGGGTTTGGCACTATAGCACAGCTGTTTAAGCTGCCACCTGTGACATAGCATCCCATAGCAGAGTGCAGGTTCCAGTTCCAGTTGCTCCATTTCCCATCCAACTCCCTGCTAACGTGAAAAAGCAGCAGATGATGGCTCAAGTATCTGAGCCCCTGCCACCCACATGAGAGACCTGGATGGATTCCCAGGCTCCTAGCTTTGGATTTTCCCAGCTCTGCCCATTGTAGTCATTTGCAGAGTGAACAAGAAGATAGAAGAGCTCTTTCTCTCTCTATCACTCTCCCTTTTGAAACAAAAATAAATATTCTTTGTTTCAAAAGAATATTTTCCTATATTTTCTCTCACATTCTCACTGCAAACCTTTAGTGAAATTTAGGAATGACGTAGTTACTTTGCTTTTTTTATACTGCAATAAAATTGAAAGCCCTGTAATCATTTTTAATATTTGTATTTAAACCTTTTTTGGGTTTTTGATTCCCTCCATAGGTTAACTTTCATTTTGAAAGGTACACCTTGGGGCAGATGTTTGGCATAGTGGTTAAGCTGCGGCTTGGGACTCCCAGATTCCCTGCTGGATTCCCTGCTTGGGACTCCCAGATTCCCGCGGCTCAATAGGCTAAAAAGAATTGATAGAAGTGATCCCTGTTAAATATAAGGGTGGGATTAAGAGTGGCAGGAGATGTACAATTTGGGACATGCTCAATCGGACTTCCCCTAAATGCTGGAGTTAGAAACGTGCCAGGGGATTCCAATACAATCCCATCAAGGTTGCCTGTACCAAAGACATCTTACTAGTCCAAGTGATTAATTTCTATTCACAATTGATCACACTGATAGGTCTAAGAGTCAAAGAGATCACACAAACAAGACTAGTGTCTGCTAATACTCACTGATAGAATCAAAAAGGAAGAGAATGATTCATCTTGGGAAGAGGGATACACAGCAGACTCATAGGATGGCAGATGTCCTAAATAGCACTCTGGCCACAGAATCAGCCCTTAAGGCATTCAGATCTGGCTGAAGAGCCCATGAGAGTATTGTAGGCATGGAAAGCCAAGACACTCTGGAAAAAAAAAAGAGGACTTAAATAAAAGATCTCTGCAAGTGAGATCCCAGTGGAAAGAATGGGGCCATCAAAGAAGGAGGTACCTTTCTCTGAAGAGAGGAGAGAACTTCCACTTTGACTATGACCCTGTCGGAATAAGATCAAAGTCAGCAAACTCAAAAGGTTTCCATAGCCTTGGCAACTCATGACTAGAGCCTAGGGAGATCACTGACACCATAAACAAGAGTGTCAAATTGTTAAGTCAACAACAGGAATCACTGTGTACTTACTTCTCATGTGGGATCTGTCCTTAATGGGTTGTCCAATGTGAATTAATGCTATAACTAGTACTCAAACAGTATTTTACACTTTGTGTTTCTGTGTGGGTGCAAACTGATGAAATCTTTACTTAATATATACTAAATCGATCTTCTGTATATGAAGATAACTGAAAATGAATCTTGATGTGAATGGAATGGGAGAGGGAGTGGGAGATGGGAGGGGTGTGAGTGGGAGGGAAATTATGGGGGGGAAAGCAAATGTAATCCATAAACTGTACTTTGGAAATTTATATTTACTAAATAAAAATAGGGAAAAAATGAGAAAAAAAAGAATAGCAGTTTAACAAGTTAAGATTAGAATGAAGAGTAGCTGGAGAAGGACTTAGCAGGAAGGTGGGTAGATTGATATTTCATTACTTTTAAATCACTTGTAGGCTCCATATGAAAATGGAGTTGAATTCCCAAGTCAGAAGCCAAACTGGTACCATGGGGCTTGACATTCAGGAAGTGCCTTTACCTACATCATGATCTGTAGTCTACACGGTAACACTCTATGAAGAAGTTACCCTTGGTTCTCACATTTCACACAGGAAGATAGTTGTGACTCAGAGCGCTCAAGTACTTAACAAGGCAAACCCTGGTGAGTGGCAGAGGAGAGAGTGCTACAAGTTCCCCAGCTCCTAAACCCACCGTCTCACAGTCCTCATAGTTAACTCATGTCCTGAAGTCCCCACACACTTCCCACCCTGGTCTGGAACAAATCTTCTAACAATGGGTTTTCTATATGAAGAAACCAAATCCAAAAATAGATAGAAAATTGAAGCAATGAATTCAAAATATTCTGCATGCTGCCCTGAAAAAAAGACTTATGATTTAAGCTGCATATATTTACATTCTCTTGTCCTGTAAAGATAACAAATCATATAGCCAAGGAGTCGCACATATTAGAACTGTTAATTATAACCAAAATAATGCTTTGATTTAGTTGTGATAGCATTAAGATTCCTGCCATGGATTCTTGATATATTTTCGTTTGAGAAGTTCTTTATTTCTAAAGTACTCTATTGGATTCATAGAGGATTTAAGATACATTTTGATCACACTTCACTTACCCCAAAATAAACATTACTAACCTGAGTAAAAACAAATGTTCTATTTTAGAAAAGAAAATAAATAAAAATAAAAAGCACACATGGTGTGCACTGCAGTTTTTGCATACCCTTGCACTTGATAGATGGAACTTCACTATTCCCTTCATCATGTGTTCTTCATTTATTAAATAATGGGAGAAAGGGTTTCAGATGGGATTTCCCAATTATTTAATGAGAAGCTTCTCCTAGCTACCTCCTGCCAAACCTTGCAGTGACATCTGTCCCATACTGATGACAAAGGAACAAAAGAATGAACCACTGGTGTTTTTTTGTTCTACTTAATACTATTGGTTGAACTCTGTAATTAACACACAGTTATTCTTAGGTGTTTAAATTTAACTGAAAAGTGATCCCTGTTAAATATATGAGTGGGAATAAGAGACGGAGGAGATGTACAAATTGGGATATGCTCAAGCTGACTTGCCCCAAATGGTAGAGTTAGAAATGTATCAGGGGATTCCAATTCAATTTGCATCAATGCCATCTCATTAGTCAAAGTGATCAATTTCTATTCACAATTGATCACACTGATAGGTCTAAGAGTCAAAGGGGTCACACAAACAAGACTACTATCTGCTAATATTAACTGATAGAATTAAAAGGGAGAGAGCGATCCAACATGGGAAGCGGGATACACAGCAGACTCATAGAATGGCAAATGTCCTAAACAGCACTCTGGCCTCAGAATCAGCCCTTAAGGCATTCAGATCTGGCTGAAGAGCCCATGAGAGTATTTTAGGCATGGAAAAAAAAAAAGAGGACCTAAATGAAAGATCTCTGCAAGTGAGATCCCAATGGAAAGAACAGGCCATCAAAGAAGGAGGTACCTTTCTCTGAAGGGAGGAGAGTACTTCCACTTTGACTATGACCTTGTCTAAATATGATCGGAGTCAGTGAACTCAAAAGGCTTCCATAGCCTTGGCAATTCATGACAAGAGCCTAGGGAGATTACTGATGCCATAAACAAGAGTGTCAATTTGTTAAGTCAACAACAGGAGTCACTGTGCACTTACTCCTCATGTAGGATCTCTGTCCTTAATGGGTTGTCTAATGTGAATTAATGCTATAACTAGTACTCAAACAGTATTTTACACTTTGTGTTTCTGTGTGGGTGCAAACTGTTGAAATCTTTTCTTAATATCTACTAAACTGATCTTCTGTATATAAAGATAACTGAAAATGAATCTTGATGTGTATGGAAGGGGAGAGGGAGTGGGAGAGGGGAGGGTTGCTGGTGGGAGGGAAGTTATGTGTGGGAAAGCCATTGTAATCGATAAGCTGTACTTTGGAAATTTATATTTACTAAATAAAAGTTAAAAAAATGAAAAAAAAAGAATTGATAGATATAGAACAGAAGACAGAACCCTGTAAATAACCAGAGATAATGATCATGTGTTCTGCAGACCTTATCTAATACTTTCTTTCAGAAATTATTCACTCTTATTAAAATTTCACTATATCAAGTCTTTGTATTTAATTTTCATTTTGACTTCAGAACACAAACAAAAGCAAAATAATTTGATACTATCAGTCATTGACAGAGAATACAAAAACAAAGTTACTTGATAAGATTGTTAAAAATACAAGTTTCTGAGGCCACTTTAGCACACAAAGATGGATTTATGCAGATCACTCAGGTAACACTGAATCATAAAAACTGACATTCATGATGAAAGCTGATGGATCAGGAGAATAAATGCTTATGGTTTATGTGCATTGTTTACTTGAGGCAATACACAGTAGAATCCATTTCCCAAAAGTATCTCTCCAGATTTGTTAATTTAAGAAAAAGAAGATGCTTATAATGAAACATTTTAGCTAACTGTTTGGCTTTTAATTAATAAAGCTTTCAGAAAACATGATTAAAAAGCAACTTTAATTTCTTAAAGATTCCATATAATTCAAGTTTAACTAAATGATTTAATGAAGTTTTCATATTAGATTAGCTAAGAACAAGAATTAATCACAAAACTCTTTTTAAGGTAATAAGTTAAATCTAGACATAAAATTATAATTGTATCTGCATTCATTCTTTCATTTATTTAAAATATATGTTAAAACTTTATGCAGAACATCCTATTTAATTTTATAAGCAGTGCAAGGAGGAAATTGTTGTAAATCCTTTCTTGAATGAATTTAGTTTTTTAATTAAAATATCTTTTGCTAAGTCTCTGGCACTAATAGTAGGGATTTATATGCTTACAGATGTGACAGTGCTAACACAGTTGATCTCTGTACATAAAGTATTTGTAAAAGAAGGCATTGAAATATGTTCTTGAAGCCAGCATTTGGCTCAGTGGGTTTACCCACAGCCTGTGATGCCAGCATCCTATGAGTGCACTGAGAGTCTTCCCATCCAGCTCCTTGCTAATGTTCCTGAGAAAACAAAGGAGGATGCCCAAGTGTTTCAGCCCCTTCTGCCCACATGGGAGATCGAGATGGCATTCCAGTCTCCTGGATTGAGCCTGGTCTAGCCCTGGGTCATTGCGAACGTTTGGGGAGTGAACCAGCAGATGGATGATCTCTCTGTGTCTCTCCCTTTCTCTCTAACTCTTCGAAATAAATAAAATGAATCTTTTAAACAGCAATAAAGAGACCCACAGCAAAAAAAATCAAAATGCAAATGTACAATGAATGAATAAAACATGATATAAATGATGATATTTAAGCTTCAGAAAGATCAATTTTAGACAAACATAAATTAGTTAGACCGATACAAATGACCATGAAATTATATGATTGGGAGTCAAGAGTACAGGGTTTTAAAAACAACAAAAAAAAATTACAATTCATCTGTGATTGATTTTGTGTATACATAACAGCTTAGCACAATGATTTGACTTTTATGTTGTAAAATCTAAAATGTTTGGATTTTGATTTTTGTTTTGTTTTTATTACTGATTTTAAAAATGTAAGCTATACTGATTTCATTCAGTTGAAACTTTAGCCTTTTTCCACTCCCCTTGGTCATACTTTCTAATATGTCCATGGCATGGCATGACCAACAGTATTTTTGATAACATATAAAGAATACTTTAAGTTGAAGTTGCATTTCTTGTGAGTTTAGTGGAATATAATTATGTGGTCCATAATCATGTCTATCTATATTTTTGTTTTTCTTACCTGTCTTGCTGGAGTAATGGTCTCCTGGAATTTTCATAATTTTTATCATTGTGCTATCCAGAAACATACAAGGATAATGACACTCTGGTAATCCTGTCTCAGTGTAGATCCTATGGCACTAAGAACTGAATATAATGTGTATATATGTATGTGTTAGGCCGGCGCCGTGGCTTAACAGGCTAATCCTCCGCCTTGTGGCGCCGGCACACCGGGTTCTAGTCCTGGTTGGGGCACCGGATTCTATCCCGGTTGCCCCTCTTCCAGGCCAGCTCTCTGCTGTGGCCCGGGGAAGGCAGTGGAGGATGGCCCAAGTCCTTGGGCCTTGCACCCCATGGGAGACCAGGAGAAGCACCTGGCTCCTGGCTTTGGATCAGCGAGATGCGCTGGCCGCAGCGGCCATTGGAGGACGAACCAACGGCAAAAAAGAAGACTTTTCTCTTTGTCTCTCTGTCTCTCTCTCTCTCTCTCTCACTATCCACTCTGCCTGTCCAAAAAAAAAAAATCTATATGTATGTGTCTGTGTGTGTGTGTGTGTACGAAAAATAGACATTAAGTGTTTTAGAATTGCAATTAGTCAAAAAATATATTAGATGTACACAATTTTAGTAAAATATTTGGATTTCATTTTTACCTATTCAAAATAGAAACTTTTCTCTCTTTAAAAAATATTTATTTATTTATTTATTTGGAAGGCAGAGTTGCAGAGAGACACAGAGAGAGAGAGAGAACTTCCATTTGCTGACTAACTTTCCAAATTGGCCAAAGCTGTGCCAGTTTGAAGCCAGGAGCCCAGAGCTTCTTTCAGATCTCCCACATTGGTGCAAGGGCCCAAGTACTTGGGCCAACTTCAGCTGCTGTCCCAGTCTATTAGCATGGAGGTGGATCAGAAGTGGAGCAGTTGGGGCCAGTGCCACATGGGATGTTGGTGTCACAAGTTGAGGCTTTATGTGCTACGCCACAGAATTGGCCCTGAGAAAATTTTATTTTGACAGATCTCTGTCCTTAATGTGTTGTACTACGAAAATTAATGGTAAAACTAGTCTCCAAACAGTACTTTATCCTTTGTGTGTCTGTGTGGGTGCAATCTTTACTTAGTATATACTAAGTTGATCTTCTGTAGATAAAGATAGTTAAAAATTAATCTTGATGAAGAAGGGAATGGGAGAGGGAGTAGGAGATAGGATGATAGGATGGTTTGCAGGTGGGAGGGAGGTTATGGGGGAAAACTTCTATAACCTGAAAATTGTACTTTCGAAATTCATATTTATTAAATAAAATTTAAAAAATAAAACAAAATTTTCACAACCAAAAATACAGTTTCTGGAAAGAAAGAAAGAAATATGAATTAACATGACTTTGTTCACCCTCAAGATTCAAAGTCAAGCTCATCATATGTGGGAACTATCCAAAACTATGAATGATTCTTAATTTTCCTACCTTGGTTTTGTAAGTTTTTTATAATGCATAGTTTTATAATAAAATATTGCTGAATAGAGGTGCAAAGAAACCTCAGCAAGACACCAAGCTAAAAACCTACATTTTTAAAGAAAATACCTCAAAGAGTCCTTACAGAATACAAGGTAATAAGGGAGAGGATGGAGAAGAAACAGTGGAAGGTCTGTGTTTAATGTTCGAATTACATATTTAAAAAAGGTCAAGACTCAGATTAAAGCACAATTAGGTTAAAGGTTTTCAGTAATTTAATTCTCTCCTTCTCTAGACCTTGGACTCCTACTAGAGAAAAATGCATAAGCATACTACTTTTATTTCAAATTACTGACCAATAATCTGCTGAACCCACAGTACTAACTCACTACATTTTCTATGTCTACAAATTGTATAATTTCCTAGTTCACGCATATCCTTACATTTCTATTTAAATATCAAACATCTCTCTATCTTGACTGCCAGCTGGCATCATGACTTCCCTTTCCATTGAGACTAATGAGAAGTTCAAAGAGAACAGCCACATCCGTGTGCTACTGCTTGTATCTACACACCTGGGCCAGGCACAGCCTTCTCTCCTGTTAATACAGAAGGGCCTCCTGTGTTCCCTCTGAAGGTAAGCTTGACAGCTTTGCACTCTTTCCCATACTTTCATTTATTTGTAGTGATGCTGATACAAACAAAGTTACTGTGCTGCTAGTCATAAAAATAGTATAACGCAAACAGTAATACCTAGCACATCATACTTGATGACAATAAATGACTATGCCATTGGTTCATATATTTACTAGACTAGACTAGATTTTTATCATTATTTTAGAGTGTACCCCTTCAAATTATTTTTTAAAGTTTACTGTAGAACAGTGCACTGTGTTATGATAGCAGTAACCTCATACATTTCCTGTTTACTACATCTCTTGATTAAATTATTTTTTTCCTTCTGCTAGTTTTAATCTCATTCTCTTATTCATTACGTTCCCTAAGCATACAAAACCCATGAATATTTTTTCCAGTAAGAGTGTTTGATGAAGAGCTGACTCTCTGATGCAGAGGGTTAAAGCCCCAGTCTGCAGCGTCAGCATCACATATGGGTGCCGGTTCCAGTCCTGGCTGCTTGCTTATGATCCAACTGCCTGATGATTCACCTGAGAAAGCAGTGGAGGATTGCTCAAATTCTTGTGCCCCTGAACTCATGTGGAAGACCTGGAAGAAGCTTCTGGCTTTGGATTCAGCCCCGGTCGTTGGGGCCATTTGGGGAGTGGACCAGCGGATGGAAGACCTCTCTCTCTCTCTGTCTCTACCTCTCTCCATAACTCTTTCAAATAAATAAAATGAGTACTTAAAAAATGAGTACTTGTTGAATGATTTACCTGAATATGAAATCAAAAGTGATTAAGAATTAATGTTATTCCATCTAGGTTTGTGCAAGTACACTGTATAAGGTTTGTACAGTGATGGATTTGCTTAACCATTCACTTCTCAGAAATTTCCCTGTCCTTAAGTGACACATAACTGTATTTTGAGAGTGTCTAGAACTGCTTTAGTAAGTTTAGAGAATCAATTATATCTGGATCAGAAGATAGGAAAGATACGTCTTCATGCATAAACGGCATTGCTTGTAGTGCCCCAAGGAAAGCTATGAATCACGGTATGGGATTCCAGGATCCTAGAATTCTATGGTAATCTCTACTTAACTTCCAAATATTCCAATAAAATGTAAGGGGTAATGTTAGGTTTCTCAAGAAATTGCTTTGGGGAATTCATGAAACCATTGTTTATAAATTCCTCTGAACAGTGCCTGAGTTGATATGCACTGAGCACCAGACATCATTTACTGTTTCTGTATTGTTGAAATTGTTCAGTATGAATTCTAGCGCAAATAACTACAAAAACAAATCATTTAAAGCAGTACACTACAGAAGCTTTTGTCCTATAAGTGTTTGGGGGCATGCTATCTATTGAATACTAATTCCTTGCAAGTGAGGGGGAAAGAAGCTTATGAGATTATGGCAATGGGTGGCTCTAGGGTCAAAGGACACTTTATCACTCTTATTAGTAATCTACTCATTTGAAGACCAATGTCCTGTTTGGTGGTAGACTACTAGCAGTAACCTTTTCAGGAGGAGTTCACACTTTCCTTGTGGAAGAGATCAAGTGTTGTGAAAATGAAGCAAGTGGGAAATGAGTACATTTTCATAATACACTCAGAATAAGGAACCAAGATCATGTCTGGAATTGGAATTTTTATGACAATGAATTACTTTCTCTTTCTTTCCCTTTTTTAAAAGAGTTTATGCAAGAGGGCTTGACCTAAACCCTCCCTATTTGAGGAAGAATCACATTCACCTTGCTAAATAATGGTATAGAGACATCACATGGGGACAATCTTACACAGAAATTTGAAGAAAAGCTTCAATTCATACATTTTCACTTAATTCTTTTGAGCATGGAGGCACCAGAGGTTTTAACAGAAGACTTCAACTTACTAAGTAAGTTATTATAGTCTCTTAGAGTTTTTAAAAAGTCTCTCCTACCCGCCTTCAGTATAAACCTGTTTTAATGAATATTGACTGTCTTTAAAGAATTAATTATGTGTTTGAAAGGCAGGGTAGAGGGAAGGAGAAAGAAAGTGGGAGAGAAAGAGAGACATAGCTTCCATCTTCTGATTCACTCCCCAGATGCTCCCAAAAAACAGAGCTGGCCCTGTCAAACACAAGATCCATTATGTCCATTCAAGTCTCTTAAGTGAGCAGCACAAACCCAAACACTTGGACCATTATCCACTGCCCCACAGGCACATTAGCAGGAAACTGGATTGGAAGCTCAGAATAGCAGAATTTCACACTGGCACTCATATGGAACCCTGCGTTCTAACGAGAGGCTTATCCCAATGCACCACAACATCTGTCATTAGGAAATATATTTTATATTTTGTTTCTGTTTTGGTTTATTTTCAAGGTCCATATATGAGGCAATTAAAAATTTTTGTGGAAAAATGGAATTGGAAGATGTTATTTTGGTGCAAACATTTAAAATATATACATAGCTTTCTAATAAAATGCACTTTCCACGAACTTTTTGAGAACCCAGCATAAGGAACAGGAAGCTTGCCTCACTGTATTTGTAATGTTTTTCTTTAGCTCAGATTTTCCTGTTTGTTTTGTCTTCTATACAGCAATGAATCCCAGCATAAGGATAGACTGGATAGGTAAGATATGATATGCATTCTTGTCCTCTAAGAAAGAAAAAGTAAATTTGCTGCTGTTGTGATTTGATTTGGGCATGTCCTTTGGTCTTCCTGTGGTAGCATGATCAGCCTGCAGTCCTTGGCATGCACACTTTTCAGTTGCCTTTGCATGAAGACTGTTCACATAGGAACCTTGCCTGTCAATTTTCATTACATCTTTCCAGAAGGCCGTAAGTGGTAGATACTGGCCCTCAACTCAGTTATCCTCTGTGTCACTCAGAGAAAAAGTGGCTTCTATATTCGCTATATGCTACCTAATTATTTATTTAAAATGTATTTAGGGCTGGCATTTGGTGCAGTGGTTAAGGTACTGCTGGGGATGCCTACATCCCATATTGGACTGCCTAAAGTGGTTTTGGCTCCTCCCATTCCAATCCTACTTCTTGCTAACGCATTGTCTAGAACTCAGCAGGTGATAGCTCAAGAAATTGCATCCTTATCACCTGCATGTGGCACCCAGATAGAATTCCAGGCTCCTAGCTTCAGCCAGGACTAACTCTATTGCAGGCACTCAAGAAGTATACTAAGAATGGAAGACTTGTCTGTCTGTTTGTTCGTGTGTCCCTCCCTGTTTCTGTGTCTTTTAAATTAAACTAACAATAGTACATTTAACAGATTTTCTAAAATAATAATATTTAGGTTTATTGATTCATTATTTTTATTAGTCACTCAGTTAGTATGGCTATTCTTACTTTGCTATAACTATGTGTTAGATATAGGCCATCTTGATTGGCAATAACAATTTTTTTTAGATTTATAGCAAATCTATATAAAAGTCATCCTCTTCATAACTTAAATATGCAATCTGTAGCCAAGATACAAAGCATTTCATGATTTCCACTGCCTTTCCAAATCTTAGAAGTAAATGAACAACAACAAAAAAGAACAACAACAACAAAAAGAAATAAAGGAACATGCTTTTCTTGGTTTCTAGAAGAATAGAGGTTATTCTTTCCATTAGGAATTGAGAACATCCGGGCCGGTACTGTGGTACAGAGGGTTAAAGCCCTGGTATGCAGCACCGGATCCCATATGGGTGCCCATTCGAGAAGCAGCTGCTCCACTTCTGATCCAGCTTTCTGCTATGGCCTGGGAAAACAGTAGAAAATCGCCCAAGTCCTTGGGTCCCTACACCCATGTGGGAGACCTGGAGAAAGCTCCTGGCTCCTAGCTTCAGACTGGCACAACTCCGGCAATTGCAGCCATCTGGGAAGTGAACCAGCAGATGGAAGACCTTTTTCTCTCTCTTTCTGCCTCTGCCTTTCTGTAACTCTGTCTTTCAAATAAATAAATAAATCCTTAAACAAAAAGGAATTGAGGACATTCAATCTATAGTGTATGATAACACGGAACACCCAATATTCAGGCTTAGGAGTTCAAATATTATTTTAAATAATTTTAAATTGTTTTTTTCAGCAGTTAATTACTACTGGCACTTCATGTGCTTGCTAGAGTGTTTTATAATTAAACAAGCAACTATTCAGTAACTGAAATATGTATTGCTAAAATTCAGATGTGCAGTCAGTAGAATATACACCATATTGTACAGACTTTTTGTTGAAAATATTATTCCAAAAGTAATATAATTAAAATGTAATTTTATATAGATTTGGTTCAATACAATTAGTTTAATGTTTCCATTTACTTTTAAACTTATACCTTCCAGACAATTTAAAATTATTTATATGGCAAACAATAAATTAACTTTAGAATATTCTATTTTAGAGATTGAAATGAACCATCTGTGTATGAAATCAGAACATTAACTCTTCATCTTTCATTTATTTGCCCTGTAACAAATCTAATTTATCCTGTGGCTTGTTTGAAAGAAATAAATACCTTGGGGAAAAAAGCAAACGAAAATTTATTTTTTCTTTAAGTAGTTTATTATTCTTATTGCAAAGATGAGTGAGGGGATTTTTTGAGTATCTGAAGCACCAACAATTTCCCAATAAAGTTTCCTTTAGGGATTTGCTTTTCCAATGAAAGTCATTCACATAGGGGATTCTTGTTGAAAAGTTCAACACAATAGCCTGAAAAAAAAATACAGCATGAAAAGAAAACTATCTGGGCTGGCACTGTGGCATAGCGGGTAAGGTTGCCGCCCACAGTGCTGGCATCCCATCCAGGTGCCAGTTTGAGTCCTGGCTGCTCCAATTCTGATCCAGTTCTCTGCTGCGGCTTGGGAAAGTAGTAAAAGATAGCCCAAGTCCTTGAGCCCCTGAACCCATGTGGGAGACTCAGAAGAAGCTCCTGGCTTCTGGCTTTGGGTCAGCGAAGCTCCGGCAGTTGTGGCCAGTTGGGAAGTGAACCAGCAGATGAAAAACCTCTCTTTCTTTCATTCTCTGCCTCTCCTTCTCTCTTTGTGTAACTCTGACTTTAAAATAAATAAATAAATCTTGAAAAAAAAATAAAAAGAATACTATCGGCTGTTGGAGTCTGAAAACCTTGGCCAAAGCCAGAGGATAAAATTTTTGTTTTAAAGATTTTATTTATTTATTTGAGGGGTAGAGTTATAGAAAGAGAGAGAGAGAGAGAGAGAGGTCTCCCATTTGCTGGCTTACTCCCCAGATGGCCGGAGCTGGGCCGATCCAAAGCCAGGAGCTTCCTCCAGGTCTGCCACATGAGTTCAGGGGCCCATGCATTTGGGACATCTGCTGCTACCTTCCCAGGCCATAACAAAGACCTGGAAGACGAGGAGCCAGGACACGAACCGGTGCCCATATGGAATGCCTGCACTGCAGGCAGAGGCTTAGCCTTCTGTACAACTGTGCTGGATCCAAGGATAAAATCTTCATGGTATTCTATTCCTAATGTTTTAAATGCAAATCAAATTTACAAAACGTAAAACAAACCAGTAATCATCTTAAAGTGTACAAGTCGTTTAGTATACTCACAACTTTGAAAAGCCATCATCTGTACCTGATTCCAGTATGCTTTGGTTACTCCACAGATTTCAAAGCAGACAAACCCTATTCACAAGAATTCCTGTTTGCCAATGGTAGCCTATGCTGTGTGTTTGATTAGCAGGATAACGTTCAGAGTCACATTTTAACTGACCTGCATCAGCAGTACAGAGAACTATGGACATTACTTTTTCATCACTGTTTCCTCTGCAAGCCGGATATAGTCATATTTCACTGCTTTAAATTGCTTGTATATTTATTTTTTAAAAAGATTTATTTTATTTATTTGAAAGACGGAGTTACAGAGAGAGGTAGAGACAGAGAGAGAGGTTTTCCATCAGCTGGTTCACTCCCAAGTTGGCCGCAATGGCCGGAGCTGCACTGATCTGAAGCCAGGAGCCTCTTCCGGGTCTCCCACGTAGGTGCAGGGGTCCAAGGACTTGGACCATCTTCCACTGCTTTCCCAGGTCGTGGAAGGGAGTTGGATCGGAAGAGGAGCAGCCGGGACTAGAACCGGCACCCATATGGGATGCCTGCACTTCAGGCCAGGCCTTTAACCCACTGCGCCACAGCGCTGCCCCGATTGCTTATTTATTTATTCATTCATTCATTCATTCATTCATTTATTTTAGATTCACTTACTTGAAAGCCAGAGTTATAAGAGAGAGTGAAAGACAGAGAAAGAGAGATTTTCAGTCCCCTGGTTCACTCCCCAGATGTCTGCAATGGCTGGGGCTGGGCCAGTCCAAAACTAGGAGCCAGGTGCTTCTTCTAGGTCTTCCACATGGCTGCAGAGGCCCAAACACTTTGAACATTTTCCAATGCATTCCCAGGCTCACAAGCAGGGAGCTGGATGAAGCAGAACAGCCAGGTCTCAAACTGGTGCTCCTGTAGGATGCTGGCATGGCAAGCAATGACTTTACCCACTGCACCACAACACCAGCCCCAAGCAGGTTGTTCTTATTATCAATATCTCCATTACCCTACGGTCTATGTAAAGAATGGTCATTTTAAAATTACTTTTATTCTTTAAAATGAAATCAATTCTTGAGCTTCTAGTTTTATTTACTTCCCTCTTTTAAGATTTATTTGTTTATTTGAAAGGCAGAGTTCCAGAGACAGAAGGAGAGACATGGAGAGAGAGATCTTCCATCTACTGGTGCACTCTCCGAATGGCCACATAGGCAGGGGCTGGGCCAGGCAGAAGCCAGGAGCCAGAAAGTTTATCTGAATCTCCCATGTGGGTGCAGGGGCTCAGGTACTTGCGCCATCTTTCGCTGCTTTCTGAGGTGCTTTAGCAGGGAGCTGGATAGGAAGTAGAGCAGTTGGAACTTGAACTAGCATCCATATGGGATGCTTGCACTTCAAGAAGTGGCCTAGTACGATAATGCAGGTGCCTAACTTTCTCTACATCTTATCGAACGTATCAATAATACACTTTTGTTTCCATGTTACCTGTACACTACCTGAAGTCACTATGCCTTATTATTTTTATGTTGCACACTTTTAGTCTGATCCTTTGTGTATTGAGGAGAACACGGTACATCATGGAATGAATGAATTTATTTTATGAAAAGAAATGCCTCCATTGGAAAAAAAAATAAGCAAAGTGCTCATAAGGATACTTCTTAAAATTAGAATATCATTAACTATCATGAAAAAGATTGACAAGATAATGATGTTCTCCTTAGTATAATCAACAATAGTATGTACTCTATTTTTAACTCCCTTGTTATTAATAGAGTCTCTGTCTTAACTGCTACTTCCTAATAGTCAATTGGAAGTCTAACAAAGATTTCATGATTATATAAAACTCTCTAAAAGTTTCAGTTTAATGAAGATATTGCAGCTTAAAGAGATATATTTTTTAAAATCTCCTACTTCAAAGTTCACAGAATAGAAACAAAATGCTAAAAATAACAAGATCTATGAGCCATTTATGAACAATTTGCACAGAATCACAGTTTCCAAACTGAATAATCCCAATCCTCTGACCCAAGAAAGAGGATAATAAGTACAGGGATAAGACACCAAACAAATGCAAAGGCAAAATGCTTAAGAAATGACAAAATTTCTTTTTGGAAAAAAAAAAGCATTGATTTATCTAAATATTATATAAAAGTAAAAAAAAGTATAATAATAATCATTAAGTATTAAGAGAATAATAAAAAATAAATGCTACTTCTGGAGAACAATAATACATGATGAAAGAGAAGAAAAGTATATTGACACAAAATGTCAATTAATTCTAGACAAATTGACTCTTTTATAAAAATATTTACTTAGTTTTAAAAAATTCATGCCTACCAATGAAATTCGCTGAATTATAAAACTTATGAACTAACATGGAATATGGAAATAACTACAGGATATAGATTCTTAACCTTCTATAAATTACAATTGAGAATTTTCAAAAATATGTTTATTTTTAATATCTTTAAAATATTAATTAATTTATTCTTTTTTTGCACTCACCATGTCATATTGTTATCATAAATCATCTGATCAAGGTGACCCAGTGAGACCCAAGACTTCAGTCACACAAGAACATTCATCACACAGTGTATTAGGACAGAATGATAGACGGAGAGAGAAAGAGGAAGTTTTCCATCTATTGGTTCACTCTCCTCGTACCCAAATCAGTGAGACCTGCAGCATGGCAAAGGCAGGAGTCTGTAACTGCATCTGGAATTCAAGTATGTGAGCCATCATTTGCTGGTTCCCAGGTGCATTAGCAGGGAGCTGTGGAAGTTCAGACAGAACTTGCACATAAGAGGTGTAGGCACCCGAAGCAGTGGCTTAATCCACTGCACCACAATGCGTACCTTAAAATATTTAAGTTCATAATTAATGTTGTAAACACAATCATGTAAAATTATCGGCCACACCCTCCAGTGTAAGATACTACATGCTGCAGCCTGTCAGCTTGTTTTAATAAAAACTCTGAGAGATAAAGTAGTTAGAGCATAATGATATAGCATAAATAAATATTAAATAATTAAATAATAGCTCTGGAAAATATGAGGGACAGATACATGGAATCATTAAATGATGGAAAACAGGTAACATTACGCGGAAGAACAGATTCTGAAAGATCCCTGGAATAATAAATCTGCTAAAGCAGAGAGCTGAATCCACACTAAGAGATGACACCTAAGTGACACAAAACAACCAAGTGATCATAACAGCAAGGCCTTTTTCGCAGGCCAAATAATATATGTGTTCATGACATGTGCAAAAAGACAGACCCAAGTGTATTTGGCTAGGGAAAGTGCAAAGTGTAGACTTAACATCAAAAGTTGTAACTCAAGAAATTGGGAAAGAACGGCTCTGTGTGTGGCCAGGACCGTCTATAAGAAGGGGAGACCCATCTCAGGGCAAAAGTCAACTTAATTACCAGCTGCAGCAGCACCCCTCAGCCTTCAGTCATTGTGGGGTTGCTCAGACAAATTACTGTAGGAAGGTGTACTTTCTACTCCAGATTCTGGGAGTGCTTTCTGAAGACAGGCTTCCCCCTGCATTCTCCTGTGAGAACATCCTTGGAGATGGCTCACTTTGACCAAGGGGATGTGTATTTACTGGTAAAGCCAAAATTGAATGGCTAATAGATGAATAGTATAAAGGTTTATTGCTCATGTACTAAAATTATTTTATTATTTTTAAATTTAATTTTTAAGTTTTAAAATTACTTAAGAGGCAGAGAAACAAGGGTTTGATAGATGAACATAGAAAGAGCATTCATATCTGCTGGTTTGTTTCACAATAACTGGAACAGGGTCAGGACCAAAACAAGGAGCTGGGAACCCAGTCCAGGAGTACCACATGGATAGTGATTACTGGAGTAATCCCAGGGTCTCATTGACAGGAAGTATGAAATAACAGCTGGAGCTGGGACTTGAACCCATGTCCTCCAGTTTGGGATACACATGTCTTTTTTTTTTTTTTTTTTTTTTTTTTGACAGGCAGAGTGGACAGTGAGAGAGAGACCCAGAAAGGTCTTCCTTTGCCGTTGGTTCACCCTCCAATGGCCGCTGCAGACTGTGCACTGCGCTGATCCGAAGGCAGGAGCCAGGTGCTTCTCCTGGTCTCCCATGGGGTACAGGGCCCAAGAACTTGTTCCATCCTCCACTGCACTCCCTGGCCACAGCAGAGAGCTGGCCTGGAAGAGGGGCAACCAGGACAGAATCCAGCGCCCCGACCAGGACTAGAACCCAGTGTGCCGGCGCCACAGGTGGAGGATTAGCCTATTGAGCCGAGGCGCCGGCTGGGATACAGATGTCTTAACAACTTGGCTAAACTCCAGCTCCTAAATTTGTTTAAAATGCTTAAGATTTTTCTATTTTGCTGAAACTAATGTAACATTTAAACATTTTTTCCATTGTTCATTATTCTAAATAAAATTCACAGTAAGTTATTTTTACAATCATTTTAGAAAAATGGAGTGGCGATTATACTGAACAGCAAGATGTATCATGAGTCTAAAACTTTTCAGTTATAACAAGTGTAGAAAATTAATCTGCTGACCAACTGGTTTGAAAAATCACATTCGTCTTCCTTTTATTTATTCAGGCAAAGGATAGAGCTATTTAGAGAGGAAAAATCTGTACAACTTCATTTAAAAAAACTAGTATAGTCTATTTTCTTTACTGCAAATGAATACATAGTTCTGCCTCTCCTACTGTACATTCTGTATTTTCCCCAGATTCCTCGAAACATGAACTGGTTGAGGTTCTTTACTAAACAGAGTTAACTCAAAGCAACTAATAGGTTGATGTAATTTTCCTTTTTCATGCACTACTGGGCATGACAAAATTAAGAGGTGCCAAGAGGACACCTGGTGTTCTTTAACCCACGTTCCATTTAGGAGGCAGAATCAATCACTGACATAAGGATCTGGTAATGGCGAGATCGCATCTCCCAAATTAATAAGATTGTGCTGTATCCTGAAAGAATCTCTCCTTGGAAACTAAGACATTGAAACCAGAACAGCAAAGTTCAGTGACCCCAAAGCAGAAAAACAAATTCTGCAATCTGATTATTAGGTACAGTCTTGAGAAGAGTCACTTCCAACACCTCTCCTTATTTCTTTAATCATTTATTTGCTCTACATAGAGCAAGGTACAGTATAAAGTCTCTGTGAGAAAGACTTTATCTTTTTTTTTTTTTTTTTTTTTTTTTTTTGACAGGCAGAGTGGACAGTGAGAGAGAGAGAGACAGAGAGAAAGGTCTTCCTTTGCCGTTGGTTCACCCTCTAATGGCCGCCGCGGTAGCGCGCTGCGGCCGGCGCACCGCGCTGTTCCGATGGCAGGAGCCAGGTGCTTATCCTGGTCTCCCATGGGGTGCAGAGCCCAAACACTTGGGCCATCCTCCACTGCACTCCCTGGCCACAGCAGAGAGCTGGCCTGGAAGAGGGGCAACCGGGACAGGATCGGTGCCCCGACCGGGACTAGAACCCGGTGTGCTGGCGCCGCAAGGTGGAGGATTAGCCTGTTGAGCCACGGCGCCGGCAAGACTTTATCTTTTAAGGAAGTTGTTTCACAAGTTTTATAGCATCTGAATCTTCGTAAGTGAGTGACAATCTGCCTTGTGGACCGCAGTGAGGTGCTTGATCTCCAGATCGCAGTGCCTACAGCCTAGTGACATCAGAAAGTTCTGAGTTTCGTTTTCCTCAATGTTCTACCATTCCAGTATATAGGCACAGATTGGCACCGGTGTTGTGGTGAAGTGAGCTAAGCTGCTATCTGCAAGCCTGGCATCCTATAACAGACAGCCAGTTTAGTCCTGGCTTCTCTGCTTCCAATTAAACTCTCTTCTAATCTTCCTGGGAAGGTAGTAGATGATGGGCCAAATGCTTGAGACCCACGTGATAGATCCAAATGGAATTCTAGGCTCCTGGCTTCCACCCAGTGATTCCTCACTGTTGTAGTCATTTGGGGAGTGAATCAGTAGGTAAAAAATATCTTTATCTCTCTCTCTCTTAATAAATAAATAAATAAATAAATCTTAAACAATAGCCACAAGCCCCTTTGCAGAAAGCTTGAAGTGAGATTTATATTGTGAAATATGGCAAAGTTATAGGACCAAACATTGTCTTCACTCAAGGGGTTCTGATTCTGTGCACAGACTCAGTACTGGAAGCTATTTAACATTAAGAAGGTGCAATTCTCTATTGTGGTGACTCAAACCAAATTTTTTGGCTATTTGAATCTGTTTTTTTTTTAACTATTATTTAGTAAATATAAATTTTCAAAGTACAGCTTATGGATTACAATGGCTTCCCCCCCACCCCGTAACTTCCCTCCCACCTGCAACCCTTCCCTTTCCCGCTCCCTCTTCCATTCCATTCCCATCAAGATTCATTTTTAATTCTCTTTATATACAGAAGATCAATTTAATATATATTAAGTAAAGGTTCAACAGTTTGTACCCACACAAAACATAAAGTGTAAATACTGTTTGAGTACTAGTTATAGCATTAATTCACATTGAACAACACATTAAGGACAGAGATCCTACATGAGGAGTAAGTGCACAGTGACTCCTGATGTTAACAATTTGACACTCTTGTTTATGGCATCAGTAATCTCCCTAGGCTCTTGTCATGAGTTGCCAAGGTTATGGAAGCCTTTTGAGTTTGCCGACTTCAATCTTATTTAGACAAGGTCATAGTCAAAGTGGAAGTTCTCTCCTCCCTTCAGAGAAAAGTACTTCCTTCTTTGATGGCCCATTCTTTCTACTGGGATTATTATTTCTCTGGAATACGTGTTCATCATTACTCAGGTGGGTTGTGCCCCTATGCCTGGGGACAACATCATAATCTTCTAAGGAATTTGTGGCCTCGTACATGTTGACTAGCAGTTTTCTCTTGCCATTGAAGCTCTTAATGGCATATATGCCCACCCGTGTTGGGTCAATTCATTTTAATCCTTCCTCTAAACACCACTAAAGAAAGGAACCCCTCTTAATGGTGGCAAATGCTATACTTATTCCTTTTATTAAAAGATTGACCATAGAAGTGACCACGGATGTCAATGTTTCCCTAAGTCTTGTACAAGTATTTATCACTTGATTTTATTATGTTTATTATTTTCTCTTGGCTCATATTATTGTTGACTATATTTTAGAATGTTCATGGCAGGCATTTGTTCTAAAAGTTAAGATGCACACATCCAATAGTAAAGTGCCTGTGTTAGAGTCCCAGCTATATTTCTCATATTAACTTCTTGATTATGTGTACCCTAGCAGGCAGCAGGTTATAGCTCAAGTAATTGGGTCCCTCTTTCCATTTGGAAGACCCCAAAATAAATTCTCTGTTCCTCACCTTGACCTGGCCCAGCCCAAATTATTGCAGACATTTGGGAAGTAACCAATGTATGGGAGTTCTCCCCACCCCCATTTCATATCTCTCTCTCTCTCTCTCTCTCTCTCTCTCTTTCTCTCTGCCTCTATCTCTCCTTTTATCAAATAAGAAAATACATTGTAAGTAGAAAATGGTGTGATAAGATAATTTTATTGTGGTACAAGAATTTCTGAAATTCATGCATGGATTTTCATGCTACACATTTTCCATTAACTTTTTGAAGCTGCTTCATGAACTGTAAACATGCTAATTTCACCATAATTATTGTTCTAGTGACCAAAGCATATAGTTATGATGAGTCTTATCATAATTTGTTACCTTGCTTCAAGACACCTGCCCAATCTGAGGTGATAACAAGATTTCCAAGCTAATCCCTCAGATATTTGAAGGCAAAGTATTTTCAACGATAAGTGAGTCTCAAAGAGACTTGGGAGTTCTCTGTGTCAATTGTATGAATCAAGTCAGCTATCTTGTTTCCAACTTTTAGGATCTGATTCCTCGCTAAACAATGCCTAAATTTCCCATGAGAAACTTGGGGAAATTCTAAGTTCAACTTTACATTTGATTCTATAATATATATAACTAAATTGCATGTTTGAGTATCAGCAATGTTAGTCTCATTATTGCAAAAATACTGAATTCTATTAGAGATATCTTGAAAGATGTCCAATTGTTGCACCGTGACTTATTCTGAAGATTAATTTATCTGAGCTTGCCATTTTATCTCCGGAAGCACTCAAGTGTACTCAGAAAAAATCAGACACATTGTTTTACTCAAGTTGATTTCTATAAAGATCATATTGAAAAGCTTGTTGGACCCTGATGGCACACAATTTAGTTGGCACTTCATCACAACAACAAAAAAAAGCATGAAGGATAACTTGATTAATTATGGCGTAATGCATCATTAGCATTCATCTCAGATTGGAATGCAGATTAGCAGTACACTCAAGGCAAATACCGTGACCAAAACAACAAATCCTGAATCTTATGTTTGTAGATAAATCTCTAGGAACCATTGCTATTATATATTCTGTAGTATTGAGGTTCAATAAACATACCAAAACTGGACAGCTAACAAAATGGTATATAAGAATGTATATTCAAGTATGTGTTAAGAATATGTGTTTTGGACCGACCAACCAACTCATAATATATACAGATTTTATTTATGAATAAGAATTTCCAATTCATTATCTTCAGTTATAGAAAATTAACACCTGGCTTATATAACTGAAACCATCTGTTTATGTCAGTAATTGGATGGAGTGAATGATTCAGTAACTGCGGCAGCTAAAGAGCCTATTATACTCATGGTCACTGGAAAACACTTGCCCACAAACACAGAAAAATTGGAATTTTTGATAGGCTATAATTAGTTGAAATTTTTGCGTGAAAGTGGCCTCATCTCTGTAAGTGAGAGACTGATAGTCCTAAATTTTGTATTCAAAAGTGAATTTATTTTTTCTTTTCTCCTTTCGACCTTTCAAATTAATACCTGATATGTGGTCATTTTCATACAAATTTTGATCTCTGTACATATGGATAAAAGAAAGGAAAATTGTGAAATTTGGAGACATACTAGGAAAGCTCTTCTTCTTAGCACCCTTTATTAAGCTTTTAATTAATGTTTCTTTGGATTTTTATCATCAAGTAAGCCAGTACTGTATATGGAAAAAATTGGCAAACATAGTTGTTTATAACAAAGGGAAAAAAATAAGAAAGGGAAGAGATTGACTTTTAGAATGGTAGAGGATGACTTTGGTAAGTTTATTTTCCCAAAACCAGTGAAACTGGCCGGAAATTCAGTTAATTGTAGTCATTTGAGAATTGGAATTAATCAAATCACAGATAGAACTGGAAATCATCTGTTGAAGGAAAACTTCTACAACTCAATTAGAAAACAAAACAAAACAAAACAAACAAACAAACAAAAAAAACCAAAAGAATCCTTGATGCTTGATTCAAAGTGATTCCTATCTTTGTATCCTAAACTCTGTGTTGTGGGAGGGCTACAACATCTCCAGCCTTAAAATCAGCAAAAAATGAGTTCATTTTTATCCTTGTGAAGGTACCACGCTCAAAACACTATTTCCATGTCAGGTCGAAAACAAAGAATCAAACAAGAAACACTCACAGAGTGCCAAGAAAACTAACAGAAATCTTTTGGCAACCACCAAGCTGCCTAACGTCTTGATAACTTGGATAGCCAAGGGCTTTGTCAAATATTTAAAAGAAGATCCTATAGAGTTAGTAAACACTAAGTAAATCTTTGGTGACTGAGTGAAGATGAATGTAAATATTCAAGAGAATTATTTTAAGAGACTCAGACACGTTGCAACCAGCATAGCACAAGGCAGGAGCTTCAGCATAAGTGGCAGGTGTTTCCTGAAGTCACCACCAAATTGTCAAGTGTAAGCCCTTCTCTTCTGCAAGCTGAGCCCAGAGAAGTAGCAGGAAGTTCTGCTGTGGTGATTCAGTACCGGCTTTCTCTCTCTATCCCACCGTCAGATCACTTAGCCAATCTCTCCTGGGAACTGTTTATTACTGTTTCTCCCCTTCCCTGCCCTGCTCGGTTGGCCAGCAGACAGAGCCCAGTGGAGGCCTTCTAGGAGTGCTTGTTTGCGTTCTGGTTGCTGGCTGGGTTCTACCAATGAAAGCTCTAACTAAGGTCAAGACCCAGGAAAAGAGAGAGCTGAGGTATTTCTTTCTCTCTCTTTGCTTTTGAGCCTACTCCATACTAGCTGTGCCCATCCAGGATTATTCAGGGTGATCTCAACAAGTTCATGGAAAATGGAATTAAAAGGTATGGGAATTTCAGTGCAATTAAATTGAAATCCATGCACATGAGAGAGTCTTCAAAAGCTCATGGAAATGGATATTTTAAAAAAAGAATGAATTCCAAACCGGTTTTTTCATCAAAATAAATTTATCTGTTAATTTTATTTTCCATAAACTCCTTGAAG
Organism: Lepus europaeus; assembly: GCF_033115175.1. Lineage (NCBI taxonomy): Eukaryota > Metazoa > Chordata > Mammalia > Lagomorpha > Leporidae > Lepus > Lepus europaeus. Next base: position 20,236,555 of record NC_084841.1, read on the forward strand.
TACCATTGTAGATCCCTGGGAGTCCTTCCTTTGCAGCTCAACTCTTATCAGCTCAAATAACATTTGGTTTCTCCTTTTGCTCTGTCAACCCTGGTAGTGGCAGTAATTCCCCAATCTTGACATTCTGGCTGCCTAATTATCCCCTTCCTCGTCCCTCAATCCTGTCCAGAGTTCTGTCAATGGAGCCCTCATTTATGTGTTTTCCCTGAACCACTGGAAGTTAACTGCTTCCTGAGTTAATATGCCCATCTATAGATAACATTAGGGAAGAGCTACTCTTCTGTTTCATATCGTAGACAGCTTGGAGTCCTCCCAGTTAAAGCCAAATGAAGAAACCACTTATGGGCGAGACCGTGTGATGGAAGTGTAGCAGGGATGAGCAATGACTTGCAGAAGTAGCCCAACAACATTCACAACCTAATGGTTAAACTGAAGTGATTGATTTTGTGTTCCATCTTGGAGTTGGTGAGCGGTTGGAAGGAATGGGTGGAGAGTCAGGAGGAAGATGAAGGAGAAAGCAATTTGGGGAGAAAATGGACAGATGGAGTTTCCCTTCCTGCTTCATTTTCTGGTGGTCATGCAGATCTGATCCTGTATCTGTTTTGGCAGATATTACAGTCATGTGGAAAGAGAATTAATTCTCCAGAGAACAAAGAGATGAGAGTTTAAATGAGACTCAATCACATGCTAGCTATTATTCAGTTTGGATAATCTAAAAAATGGGATAGTGGGGCTGTTCTATGGAATAATTATACAAACCATAATTTATATAAATAGTAAAGAGAAGTAGGTGGTATTGAAATATGTGAGAGAGTCAATTAAGATATAAAAGGTGGTGTTTTGTTCTCATACTCCTGACTCATGAATGTTTATCAGATAATAAATAAACAGATCATCTTTTAACAGCAACAAGGAACTTTAGAAAACTTCTCTATATCTGTAGGGATTTAAATGACTGGGTTCATAAGGAATACTTGCTTATATTTCCAGGAAAGAACAACACGGAGGAAGTCTCAGTAATTCACATCTAGGTGCCTGTAAGACTTGCAGAAGCAAAAAGTGAAAGGTTGGTTTGTCACGTGAATTGCTTGGCATTTGAAATTTTATTTCTTCACAGAGATTTCCTTAGCAACAATAAAGAATACAGATGAGACAATTAAGTAAAAATGTCTGACCAACAATTGCCAGTCCACTGAAATGTACTGAGTTAGAGATTAATTCTAGGAAACTAGATTTAAAAATAAAAAAATAAAAAAATAAAAATGAAACATACCCTCTCTTCCCCCATGTCACCACCCACCTACACAAATTATCAGAGAACTCAGTGTCTGAAGATCACTACATCTACACAATTGGCTTAAAGAAATCATTAATAAATTATCATAATCAGGAAAAGACAACAACAGTAAAAAGCAGCAATAGCAGTAAAATATAGTTGCATCTGATACTAAAGTTGTTATACTATGCTATTTAAAATAAATAAGATTCTCAAATAAATAAAACTTGGCATATTCACTAGCATATATGTCATACAATATAGACGTAGGATCACAGTTGTAGCCAATGTGTTTACCCACCACTTGCCAGGGTGGCACGCCATGTTGGAGTGCTGATTAGAGTTCTTGATGTTGCTCTCATGATCCAGCTACCTGATAATATGCATAGGAAAGCAGCAGATGGTGCTTAATTAGTTGGTTTCCTGTCCATTATTAGGACGCAAATGGACTGTCTAGCAAATGATGTTGGCCTGGCCCATGTCTGCCCAGTGCAGACATTTGAGGAGTGAACCAGCAAATGGAAGATCTCTCTCTTCCTCTGTCACTTTTTCAAAAACTAAGTAAGTCTAAAAAGTACAAAAGAGAATTTTTCAGGTTAGTATAAAGAACACAAAACAGTAGCCCGAATCTACATAAAAATGAAGGCCTCCAGTAGAATTAACCAAATGAATAAAGGTTATATTTCCTTCTATAACTCTTCATGTAACTATTTTGAAAGATAACAGTTTATGGATTATAACCCTGGATTGATGGGAACAATATTGCGTAATGACATAACTTGAATACAAATAGGAGGAAAAGGAGAAAATGGAGGTATATGGGAGCAAAACATTTCTAGAGCTGGCAATATATCCTCAATTGTTGGTATTAATTCCAACTAGATTATATTAATTCGCTGATTTAAATATCCACAATATCTGCTAAAAATTGCTGAAAATACAGAAAAAGTACAAACAAAATTAAAATTATTTGTAGAAAACATTTAAGTCAAGAATGAAAGTAATAGAGAAACATAAAAATGAAAACCGAAATGTAAGACATATTGAAAGTGTCTAGCATTGTGACACAGTGAGTTAAGCCATACTTGCAACCCTTGCATCCTACATTGGAGTTTCAGTTCCAGCCCTGGCTACTCCACTTCCAATCTGGCTTCCTGCTAATATGCCTGGGAAGGCAGCAGAAGATGGAAAAAGCACTTCGGTCTCTGCCACCCACGTATGAAACGAGGATGGAGTTCTTGGCTTCATACAAGCCCAGATGTGTCTACTGTAGACATTTGGGAAGTGAACCAGTGGATGAAATATCTCTCTTTCTCTGTCTGCCTCTACTTTTTTTTTTTTTTGTCACTCTGCCTTTGAAATAAATAAATATTTTAAAAGACATAGAGAAAACAAATAGCAAAACAGCATATATACACATATATAAATAGCAAAATAGCATACTCACAGATACATATATTTATATGTATATTTCTATTAGTAAGAATAATAACTGTAATTGAAGTCTGCAATCCAAACAGATTTTGACAGAATTGGTTACAGAAAAACAAGAGTCCAACCTAGATACTGTCTAAAAAGGCACACTTTGTATGCAAAGACACAAATACTCTGAAAGTAAACAGAAGGGGGAAAGTATCATGCAAATAGGAACCAAAAGAGCTAGAGTAACTCTATTAGCATCATACAAAACATACAGTAAGAAAAATTTACCTATATATAGGAAGAAGGAAATATAATGACAAATACAGCTATTCTATCAGGAAGTTATAACAATTGTAAACATCTATACATTTTATATCAGAGCTCATAAAACACTAAAGATGCTATGAGTAGCATTTAAAAAACAACATTTATATATAATTTATTCTGTTGAAGCAGAATGTTAATATCAATTATAGTGTCATTGATATATAGACTTGCTATTTTATACTTAATGAAGAACAAACTTGCTTTGACACTCATAAATCAAAATACATGAAAATTAAAGGTATTTTGTAATTTTAAGTGAGTGTAATTATAAATTTTAAATCCAAAATGTAATAATCTTATTGAGTGGAAAATTGGAGAGGCTGCCCCAAAAGATCACGTTGAGATTTGAGATAAGGTGGAACAATTCATGCTAAAGTATATAGTCAGATTATTTAATAAGATAAAAAATCATGGCTTTAAAAAATGGTATGAGACCTCACCATAGTTACTGGAAAACCTTGGTTTTGTAAGTTCTCATAGCATTTACTGTATGTAAAATTTGCTGAATAAATTAAAAGCCTTAGAAACATTGTATTATTTTTCTCAGGGAAAAATTTGCAAGTATGGTATTACATATGAAATGGGCAAATGAAGTGAGAAGATTCGTTAGCACAGGAATAAACCATGTTTTTTCCCCTCATTATTAGTGAGAAAACACAGAAACAAAAAATATTGATTAAGCAATCAAACTTGGAACTCAACCTGATGAATATGAATTCAGGCATCAACAGTTTACTAAAGATCTGATTGTACAAAATTATTTAATGATGATTATAGAAAATTGGGGTGGACATCAGATCTAGAAGTTAAGATATCCAAGTCCCATATCGGAATGGGACTAGCTCAGGGGCCAGCTCTCTATCAGTACAGACTCTGATGCAGCCGTGATGGTTCACATGGTTATGTTGCTACCACCCACGTGGGAGATCCGGATTGCACTGCTGGCTTCTGGCTCTCCTCTGGCAGGGTCCTGACTGATGCAGACATCTGGGGAATGACCAAGCAGACAGAAGTGCTCTCTCTCACTCGCTTTCTCTCTCTAACAAATACAATTTTAAAAAAGAATGTTACTCATTACATCATAAGATATTTATAAATATTAAAACACATGGTATTATATACAAACTTCTTAAATGTTACTTTTGCTATTATTAACTGCCAATATTATTGCCAGTACTACAGCCAATAAAATGGAGAAACAGAAGCAGACCTGAAAACAGACATTCAGCTTTCCTTTCTGATTGCTGTTGCCTCTGAATTATTTATTCCTAGTTTGATTGGAATGAACAGGGGATTCGTTGTTTTTCAAAACTGCATAATTCAGAGAAGATTATCACAACAATGCTTAAAAATACATGGTTTGATCTTGTTAAGTGATATACTCAATTGAAAAACCATGGCAGCTGAATCCACTCTTTAATTGTGTGTATTGATTTCTTTTACGATTTTTCAGATTGTCTTTCACCTCCATCGTTAATGAACCACCTGGTAATACCATAGTCTTCCTACAGAAAGGAACAAGAAAATATGAAGAAATGAATGATTATGTCTTAAAAGCACTGGGGAGATATCAAACACACCTAGGAATGTCAATAGGAACTTTTTTTTCTTTTTAAAAAATTGTCATTTATAAATATAAATTGTTATTATATAAATTTTTTATTTATATAAGTTGAACAAATTTCATGTATTTCATATATACAGACTTAGAAGCATAGTGATATTTCTCTCTACTCTCAATCCTGCCCAGGTTTCTACCTTTCCTCTTCCTTCCTTTTTTATTTTTTCTTTTAATTGTTAAATGATATACACTTTCAGTTTATTTTATAGGAATAATCTTAACCCTCCACCAAATAACAAATTCAACAAATAGTAAGAAGAAGAAAGCACTGTTCCTCAACAATACTGACAGGGACTGTAACTATAATTAAATCTCAAAATGTCAATTTCATTCATATGCATTACATTTTTTGGCATGTATGCATCAACTTTCAACAGTTAAATAATATAGTAGTCTTAATCAAAGAAGATTTTCACAAAATATTTACTTTGACATTCCATTTTGAATACACTCTCAAGTTGTCTAGCCCATCAGAATAGAAGATAACTATATACAACAAAAATATACAGGGCCAAGCAATACAATTAATAAGTGTGCACGATTTTAATATTTAATTTTGCTTTCAGTAATGAATTTTTCCTTAAGATAATAATAGACCACATCAAATTTATGCAATGTTTAACTTGAGGTTTCAGGAAAGCTTCTATCCAAAGAAAATCAGCTGTCACACATAAAAATATTTGCAGACATTTATTAAACCTTTCTCTCTAATATGGGAAATGTTCCTGGATTTTATGTGATGTTGACAACCACAAGCTATTCATAATTCTGTGTAAGTACTCCTGTAAGTCTCATTTACAGTCATCTAAACAATTATAGCCAACCAACTTAATGGACCTTTGATATTTTTCTATAAAATTAATTAGCTGAAAAATAGTTAATTCTTGTCTACCACTGGTTACATATGGTAGGCATTCTAGGAATTTCCAATTTAAAAATAAGTAGAAATCCTATCTTTTTAAAGTTTATTTTTTATTATATCTGTTTCTCAAGTTACCAACTTAGGAAGAAATATGTAACAGAACACATGGAATTGTTCCTGGATTTTTTGTTAGCGTCTTATGCATTTTGATGATGCCTATAACTGATCAAAGGGCCAAGCGTCGTAAGCATGAAGATCAATGTCAGAGGAATAGTTATTAAAGATAGAAAAAAATGATTTTCTTTATCATACAGAATATAAATTTCTAACATATCAGCTTCAAAGATGTTTCATAATGCTCATTTTAATTCTATATACATTCACCTTTAATGTAGTTTTTAGTAATTACTCCTCAGTATGATGCATTGTTATTAAAAATCTTGAATCAAAATTTCCAGTTTATGTATCCAAAGCATATTTTATGCATTTAAAATACACTTACTTAACATACAATTTTAGACACAATTAGAAATTTAAATGTAAATCACCAGAATGATTTTTTCATAGTAGCACATCAGTAAAGAAACATGCACATTGATCTTTTTTGTAATTTAGAAATATACTTTTTGAATATGAATAAAATAATTAAAATATTATTTTAAGGAATATACCCTAAAATTTATTTTTTCTTATAATATTTCAATTATATAGTTGCCCCAAAATATGTTCAGGGCTAAGATAATTGTTTTAGGAATTTTCCAAACATTTCTTGGTTAAAAATAGATCAAATTCATGTTATTTAATAAACACCTAGAAAATATTTCTTGACATGTATATGTGTTAGAATCAGAAACACAATCTTAAGTGAAAATTAAAGGTGTTTGCTTTATTACAGATATTATAAAAAAATTCTACCAGAAAAAGCTGAATTGACTTCAATAGTTCAAGCACAGTCCACGTAGTGACATGAGTGCAATAATCTTGCTGTTCAGATAAGTGAAGATATGCCTGTACATATCATGACTGAAAATCACTTGGTTTTACTCAGAAAGTATTTCTAAATATGGCATCCAGATCCCAGCCAAATTTTGACAGACTAGAATTCCAGAAGTTTTGAGTGTCATTGTTCTGTCAAATATATAAATTCTTTCCAAAATATGTAAAATTAAGCAAAGTATGCGTGGGTGTAGATATGTGTGTCTGTACATACTTTGAAAAGTTGTAGAAACTGGATTTAAAAGACAAGTTTATTTTGCTGCAGAAAAAATGACCAATTTTTTTTTATTCTTTAAACACTTAATGGAAATTGTGTATTCTCTGAAAGCTGTGCAAGAATATAACAATTTTTGCAACAAAATAAACTTCTTTGAATTCAGATTTTCTATGTACTATTTGAAGTCCTATCAAATAAGTGAGAATAAAATGTGTATACCTATGAAAGTGAACATGTGGAAATGTTTATTACTTCTCTGCTGCTTTTTTCTCCTGTTCTTTCTAACATTTCAATATCATCTTCATTCTCAACACTGCATCATATTTGCTCTCAATAGTGTCACTAATGCCTGCTAAGATGTCAGCCTAACCTAGTATTCTTGTGCCATCTTATTTGTCAAATGAGCATTTGTCTTAGATGATTGTTAGTTTTGTTTGGAAATATTCCTCCATCCTAACTTCCATGATACCACACAAACTTCTTTCTCTCCTATTTTATGGGTAGACCCTTAACAAATCTTCTTTTTTAGTTCCTCTTGAGTTCCTATTCTCTTATTGTTGGGGTGCTTCAGGGCTCCATATTAAATGTTTGATTTCTTTTTAAATTCTCATTCACTTGATGTTCATCCCTACCGGAATTCGAATGCAGTACAAATGCAGAGCAAAACAAAATGTAGAATGAAGGATCTCCGTGAGTGAGATCTTAGTGGAAAGAAGAGGCCATCAAAAAAGGATGTACTGTTCTTTGAAGGGAGGAGAGAACGTCCACTTTGCCTATGGCTTTGCTTAAATAATGACAGAGACTGTGGATTCATAAGGCTTCCATAGCCTTGGAAGCTCATGTCAAGAGCCTCCTCGGGTGATCAGTGACATCATACATAAGAGTATTAATTATTAAATTAACAGCAGGAGTCTCTGTACACTTACTCCCTATGCAAGATCTCTGTGCTAAATGAGCTGTACTATGGTATTTAACTGTAAAATTTGTTCTCAAAGAGTTTTTTATATTTTGTGTATGTGTGTGTGTCTGTGTGCAAATAGTTGAAAGCTTTACTTAGTATAGAGTTGGTCTGCTGTGTATAAAGTTAATTGAAGGGGCAGGCACCATGGTGCAGTAGGTTAATCCTCTGCCTGCAGCACCAGCATCCCATATTGGTGCCATTTCTTGTCCTGGCTTCTGCTCTTCCAATCCAGCTCCATGCTGTGGCCTGGGAAAGCAGCATAAGATGGCCCAAGTGCTTGGGCAATAAATAAATAAATAAATAAATAAATAAATTATTTTTATTCTTCAAATTCTTTTTATTCTTCAAATAAATAAATAAAATCTTTTGAAAAATAAAGTTAATTGAAAATGATTTTTTTTTTTATTTGACAGGTAGAGCTATAGACAGTGAGAGAGAGACAGAAAGGTCTTTCTTCCATTGGTTCACTCCCCAAATGGCTGCAACGGCTGGAGCTGTGCTGATCCGAAGCCAGGAGCCAGGTGCTTCTTCCTTGTCTCCCATGCGGGTACAGGGGCCCAAGCTCTTGGGCCATCCTCCACTGCCTTACCAGGCCACATCAGAGAGCTGGACTGGAAGAGGAGCAGCCGGGACTAGAACCCCGGGGCCCATATGGGATGCTCGTGCCACAGACGGAGGATTAACCAAGTGAGCCACAGCGCAGGCCCCGAAAATGAATCTTAATAGAGAATAGGTTTAGGAATGGGAGAATGGAGGAAATGGTGAGGGAGTGGGGGTGGGAGGGTAGGTATGGTGGGAAGAATCATTATATTCCTAAAGATGTGTTATGAGATCTATACTCATTAAATAAAAGGTTTCTAAAAATATGTTGAACTATAGCTTAGACATCAGTTCTAAATTTCCAACTACCTACTTAAGCAGTTCATTTTATTTATTTTTAAAGGCTTATTTCTTTGTTTATTTGAAATGCAGAGTGACACAGAGAAAGGGACAATGAGAGAGAGAGAGAGAGAGAGAGAGAGAGAGATAAAGAAGAGAAAAAAAAAAAAAGGGATCTTCCATCTGCTGGTTCAGTACCCAGATGGCCACAACATCCAGAGCAGGGCCAAGCCAGTAGCAGATGCCAGGAGAGTCATTCAGGTCTCCCATATCGGTGGCAGGGGCCCAAACACTTGGGTCTTCTTCCAGTGCTTTTCTCAGGCAATTACCAGGGAGCTGGACTGGTAGTTGAGCATTCAGGACACAAAACAGCACACCTATGGAATGTCAGTGTTGCAGAAAACAGACAAAACACAAGCTGGTGTTGCTACGCTACAACACCAGCTCCATCTGTGATTCTTTTAAAAAATAAAATTTTATTTTTGTTTTAATGTGATATTAATTTAAAGATAACAGATTCAATGTAATTCATAGATAAAATTCTAAAAATATAGTGATGTTTTCTCCCTCTCACTCTCCTCTTTCAGTCTCTCTCTCTTTTGTAACTTTTAATAACATTTTTAATTTATATTTTAGCCAAAAGGTTTAATACTTCATTAAATAAAGAGTTCAACAAGTAAAAAGTTAAAACATTCTAGTTCAGTGGCAATATAGGTAAAGACTCAAAACATTGATCATATGAAAAGATGACCATTTCACTCATGTACAAACATTTTAGCGTGTAATCTAAAATTTCTTGCAATAATTTCAGCCAGAAACTGAGTACTATTTTCATTAAAATAAATATTTCTAAAATTTGTCATTTTATTAAAAGAAGAAATACAAATGTAGTATTGCTTTTTTCCCTCTCTTGTTTTTAAGCAAATGTGTAATAACATATAATGTATCCATATTGCCAAATTATGGGATGGCATTTTTAAATTATACTTACTTTTTGGAAATAAATTATATTTTCACAATTTTCCTTCAGATTTTGTTAATAATTTATAGATCAATATCTAATGAAATAATATAATTCTGTTAATAATATTTCCATTATAATTACATTTTAATATACAGAAATAATATATTTGAATGAAAATTTACCATATTATTCTTTCAGAAGAGTTAGGTTGATTGTTTTACTGATAAATCTAATTATTTGTTTTCTGCCATATTATCTATTGTATTTTAATTTCTCATATTCTATACTTCCAGGATATTACACACTATGAATATGAGGTAATTACACATGATGATGATTGAAGTTCAAACAGTTTCAACTTTTAAATACATTTTTTTTTAATTTATTTGACAGAAGATTTATAGACAGTGAGAGAGAGAGACAAAGAGAAAGGTCTTCCTTTCATTAGTTCACTCCCCAGATGGCCACTATAGTTGGGGCTGTGCCGATCCGAAGCCAGGAGCCCGGTGCTTCTTCCTGATCCCCCATGCTGGTGCAGGGACCCAAGCTCTTGGGCCATCCTCCACTGCACTCCCGGGCCACAGCAGAGAGCTGGACTGGAAGAGGAGCAACTGGGACTAGATCCTGGCGGCCATTTGGGATGCTGGCGCCGCTGGTGGAGGATTAACCAAGTGAGCCATGGCGCCGGCCCCCTAAACAGTTTCAACTTTTAAGCGTGAATGAAGGACAGGCATTAATCTTTTTTCTTTTTCACAATACAATGCTGAACTGGACTGGCACATTGTGCTGTGAGAAGCTGGCCATCTTCAGACTAATTCTTGACACCTCAGCAAAAACAAAATCTAAGACATGATTTTATGTGGACCTACAGTGTCACACCTAACAGTAAACCATGTTCATTTATTTTATCACTTACCTTCTGGATAACAAAAAATTGAATTAATGCCATCATCTCAGGTTTTCATAATTTTTGACAGAAAATAAATGTTAAAATGTAATCATGAAATATACTCAGAAGCATTTGGTTGTGTACTTTAACCTTTTTAGCATTCTGAATTTCAACAGATGGTCATTCTAACTCTTCTCAACAGGGGTTTGAGGTTTTAAATGGGAGAGAAATGTCTATCCAATCAAATTCGGAGTTCTGAAAAGGTCAAATTAGTCTAGTACATGGCAGTTACTCACAGAATGTATTTAACATTAGCAATCCGACAGTTTATTCTTTTGACACAATGTAAGACAACTTTCCACATGAGAAAGCTTTTAACAAGAAAGAAAATGCAGTCATTTGACAATTTTCGTTACAACCTTTACTAACACAGAGATCAAAAGAAAGAACTCAAGTACTGTGCTTCGTTAATCTTTAAAAACATTTTCAACTGTACAGTTTTCATTCTATTTTTATATTTGCCAATACTTATATGTGTATACATATATATATATAAAATTTGATGTATTTTTGTACTTGTTATTCCAACATTGGCAATGATGTACATTGTACATTCAATATCACTTTAGAAACTTTTTAGGAAAAGTTACTTGAAATTTCAAAAAGTCATCATTACTTTTTACAGAAAAATAAATCATATTGAATGTAAATTGTTTTATCTTATATATAAATCTAAAATTTATTTTAAGTTTAGACAACTGTGTGTTTTCCTATTAATTGTTTTCTATCTATTTTTAATTTACTATTATAATAAATCTTATGTTGTAAATTATTTCAAATATCACACGTTTTCTCTCATTTTGAACAAATCCAAAATTTTGGCATCTCCTGAGCCTATGTTCATCATTTATATAATAATATACTGCTAACGTCATCTATTCATCATAAAGACATTATACTTTCTTTTTTTTAATTTTTAAAATTTATTTGACAGAGTTAATGAGAGGAAGAGACAGAGAGAAAGGTCTTCCTTGTGTTGATTCACCCCGCAAATGACCGCCACTGCCAGAGCTACACTGATCTCAAGCCAGGAACCAGGTGCTTCTTCCTTGTCTCCCATGCGGGTGCAGAGCCCAAGCACTTGGGCCATCCTCCACTGCCTTCCTGGGCCACAGCAGAGAGCTGGCCTGGAAGAGGAGCAACCGGGACAGAATCTGGCGCCCATATGGGATGGCGGCGCCGCAGGCGGAGGATTAACCAAGTGAGCCATGGGGCTGGCCCAATACTTTCAATAATAATCCTTATGATGCTAACTAGGAGCAAAAATCAAAACAGATATAATTCTTGTCATCCACAAATAAAATATATAGTAAGATGTATCTCATAGGAGGTTAAGTGTACAAAATATGTTGAAAAAGTAAATAGGTTGATAAAGTAGTATCTGAAATACTGTTGGCATTTTATAGGGCTGTTGGAAAGAAAAGAAAGTTTCATGGTCATTTTCCAAGTTATTCTTCACTTTTTCTTTTTGTTGTTTTTACTTCACATTTCACTGCCTGATGTCAACAAAGTATAGCAAGTCCTGCCATGTTTAAGTAATGCATATATGTATATATGTTTAATTATCTGAGCATATATGCATATATCTGTATATATGTTTCCACATATTTGTATTTGTATAAATGTGTGAGCACTTGTGTGTCCAAAACATTCAGACAAAACTTGCTATAAATACACTAAAGTCAGAATGTGCCAATCTGAACAGACCTATTCCCTAGAGAATCTATTAAAAAGACAGCACACACACACACACACACCACATACAAAATTAGTATATATACACTTCCTATTTTGGTGTTTTTGACACTATAATAAAATCAAAGATATATAAAGAAACAAAATAAATCTGATATACTTATAACCACATCTGGTTTCTTTGCTTTAGAACTAGAAAATCAGAACATTGGGATGAGACTGGGTATAATTTAAGTCTGACTTTTATAATATAGGCAAACACTTTCTAGCTAGTATGGTATAGATAATTTTTGAAATAATAGGTTTAGTGGCTGCAGTTGAGGTGCAGCAGGTTAAGTAGCGCTGTGCAATGCTCCTATTCCATACTGGAGAGCCAGTTTGAGTCCTGGATGTCCTGCCTCACAACCAGCTCCCCGCATAAGAAGATAGTCCAAGTTTTGGGCTTCTGCCCACTATTGGAGCTAATCTTGTTCAGTTTCCTCTCTCTGCAGGTAAAGCATTGTTGCACAGAACTCTTGACTATGTTGTGCATTCTGTGGATGCTGTAATACTGAGGCACAATGAAAGAATTTCTCAGATTTCTACCTCTTTTAATTGGAACAAGATGACATTTGTTCAAAACTTACTCCTAACCATGTTGGTTCCAATATCGAATATAAATCTTCATTTCTCTAATTGTCTAAAGCCTGAGAGATACTGAAGAGTTAACTCAATCCTCAGTTATTGTATGCCATATCATGGCTTTAAATGTTCCATCGATGCTAATAAGTTTAGTTTTATCATTGTACTCTTGGATTTAGCACTCGAGTACAAGAAATTTACTCAAAACCAAACCCAAACATACTGCAACTTCATTTTAGTTTGTAAAAGACACCTCAAGTCTGCACATCAGGCACAAAACTTTTGATTTCTCTTCCATACTAAACATATACTTTGCAGATTACTCTATTTCAGTAAATGCATGCCCTGATCATCTATATATGGTTCTCCATAGTCTATAGGGAAACTATAGAAACACTGTTGTGTTTGTCTTATATTAACTTGCAATATAGTACATTCATAAGTTCTGTTCTGGATTGTACCACTTCTAGTCACCTTTATGGCCAACACCTTGCTTCAGGCTCAAACTGTTATCACAATTATTATTAAAATAGTTTATTAAACATTCTCCCTGCAAACCACTTGCCACTATTATAACCAATCTCAACCTACATTTAAACATTTATTTATAATATACAGATCAATTAACATCAAAATTGATAAATATGTAATATAATAGAAAATTTTAAAAATAGCATTCATATAATGAGTTAGGACACTATAAATTATTTTACTACTTCCAATTCTCCATCCCTTTCTCTAAGTCTTTCACTTCCCTCGTAATACTGTGTAGACATCAATCTCATTACTATTCCTTGAACATGTTAATAATTAAATTAAAAACTTTTCATGACATTTCACATTTGGTTCCTGCATTACCCTCCCATACATCTTTTTATTCTCTACTCCAACATAAGCTTTTTAGTTCAGCTTAATCACTTATGAATAGCATTACAGTCATCCAAATTATCAATATGTCTTTGTTTTTCTCTACTTGGGATTTGCTTATTTCATTAAGCGTAATTGTCTGCAGTAGCAACAGTTTTGTTGTTATGTCCATAATCATCACAGATAAAATAATGTATATTTTAAAATAATATCTATTTTATCTGTGACTCATATCTTCAGTCTTTACTCATAGAATTCAACTTCCACAAAAGTAGAATTTTTCTGTGCTGTGCACATACTAATTTATCAATAATTTAATGAAAACATAAGTGAGTGATGTAATCTCATAGACATAGGTCATTCAAAGTCTAATCTTTAGGCTGTCATTCCATAAATGAGTTCAACTAACAAGCATTTGTTTCCGATGAGAAGCAAAACATCATTTAAATTAACAGAATCCTAACGCTGAGCAAGAGTACAGCACTCATTTTTTTTGTATTCTAAATTTTTTAAAAGAACAAAACAGGTGAATGAAAAATTGAGAATGCTCATATGGAAATGAAGAATATTTCAATATCAGATCTTTTAGCTTATACATCTATGAAGTTATGAAAATTAAGCTAAGAAGAATGTGCAAGTGTTTCCCAGAGAAAAACAAAACAAGTATGACTATCTTGAAGCAGAAAGTACCCAAATGTTAAAAAAAAAGTTAGTTCTAATGTAGCACCTTAGATTTAGTGAATCCTCAAGAAAAACTCAATCCTCAGATACTATTGTTCTTTTATTTTATATTTGAATATGAAACACAAATCATTTCAATATAGTATGAGGAAGAAGCACAGAAGATACTCAGTGTTATTATGGTATACCAAAAAAGCACTGTGATAAAACTATGAGCTTGACATAAGGTTACAAGTGCTTAGATAATGTGCATGCTATTTTAGTTCTCATACATTTTTATGTAGTAGTGAAAATGAAAGTGAACAATGCAAGATACTCATGTAGTTCTGCAGGGTCATTACTGGGTTTGGTCCCATCTACCCTATCATGCTGTCATAAACTAGGATATTATTCTTGTATCCATAACCAGAGTATTTGGACAAATGGAGAGGAAGCAGTGTTATTTTAAGAAAATAAGGTAGGAAATGAAAGCATTTATTTTGTTTCACATTCCATTGGTCAAACTCAATATAAACCAGGTTATGATAGAGAATCAGTTTATTGGTGGTCACATGCAAAGCTAAAAGTTAACAGTTTTTAATAAAGTTATTAAATATAGGTATTGTAAAACAATTAACTATTTCTGACAAACCATCACTCATCACCGCTGTTATGATACAGTTTCCAACATGGCAAATGAGTTTCTATAAACCCATTTGCAGTCAGCTCCGCCTTCCCCAACTGCACCTTGGAGATAAGTACTTTTTCATCATTATAGTTTTTGCTTTTTTAGAATGTCAATTAAATGAACTCACGCATCTAGAATAACTGTGACTAAACCCTCTTCATGGGAATGTGCATTTGATGCTTATATATGTTTGTGCCTGCATGAAACCATTTTTTGGTCTACTGAGTGATTTTCTATTGCCTGTAAAACACCTTCTTTCCAAAACAGCTTCTTTCCATTGTGGTCTTGTATTTG
The DNA here is from genome assembly GCF_033115175.1 of Lepus europaeus. NCBI lineage: Eukaryota > Metazoa > Chordata > Mammalia > Lagomorpha > Leporidae > Lepus > Lepus europaeus. Next base: position 20,251,854 of record NC_084841.1, read on the forward strand.
TCATTTTTTTTTTTGACAGGCAGAGTTAGACAGTGAGAGAGACAGAGAGAGGTCTTCCTACTGTTGGTTCACCCCCCAAATGGCCGCTAAGGCCGGCGCGCTGCACCGATCCGAAGCCAGGAGTCAGGTGCTTCCTCCTGGTCTCCCATGCAGGTGCAGGGTCTCCCACGTGGGTGCAGAGCCCAAGCACTTGGGCCATCCTCCACTGCCTTCCCAGGCCACAGCAGAGAGCTGAACTAGAAGAGGAGCAACCAGGACAGAATCCGGCGCCCCAACCGGGACTAGAACCCCGGGAGCCAGTGCTGCAGGCGGAGGATTAGCATAGTGAGCCGTGGAGCCTGCCAACATTTGTCTTTTTATAATAACTGATTTCAATAATTAAAATGTTCTCCAGGTTCATCAAGGTTATCACAAATCACAGAAATCACTTCCTTTTAAGGCTGAATAATATTGTATGGCATATAATATATATATATGTGTGTGTGTGTGTATATATTATATTCCACAATTCGTTTATTCATTCACCCCTTAATCATAGAAACATAAGTTGCTTCCATATCTTGCCTGTTGTGAATAATGCTGGAATAAACGTGAGAATCCATATATCTCTTAGACATACTCATTTCATTTCTTTTGGATATGTACCTAACATAGGTGTTGCTTGATCATATGGAGTGCTATTTTTAATTTTTTGAGGAAATTCCATACTGTGTTTCATAGTGGCTGCACTAATTTATGTGCCTATTCAAAGTATGTATGAGGTTCATTTCTCCACATCCTTGCCAATACTTATCTTTTGTTGTTTTAATCATAGACATTACAACAGATGTGTATTGTTATCTCACTGTGGTTGGTGTTTTTGACCGTCATTTGAGAAATATTTGTGCAACCCAAGATAACCAGGATTTTATGCTGTGTTTTTCTATGATGTTTTACACTGTTAGCTCATTATATTTAGGTCAATGATTGCATAAATATAATTTTTGTATGATATGAGTTTTTTTAAGATTTGTTTATTTATTTGAAAGGCAGAATTATACAGAGAGAGGAGAGGCAGAGAGAGAGAGAGAGAGAGAGAGAGAGAGAGAGAGAGAGAGACTCTTCCATCCATTGGTTCATTCCCCAGATGGCCACAATGGCCAGAGCTGTGCCGATCTGAAGCTAGGAGCCAGGAGCCTCCTCCAGGTCTCCCACTTATGTGAAGGGGCCCAAGCACTTGGACCATCTTCTACTGCTTTCCCAGGCCACAGCAGAGAGCTGGATCGGCAGTGGAGTTGGGATGCTGACACTGCAGGCGGAAGCTTTCCACACTATGCCACAGTGTCAGCCCAATGATATGAGTTGTAAGATTTATTTTTGCATTTGACTAGCAATTGGTGCCAGCCTCTTTCTTGACAGTGCCATCCCTTCCCTGTTGAACTGCTTTAGAACTTTTGTTCAAAATCAATTGACCACTTATGTGTGAGGACTATTTATAAATTACCTGCTGTACTTCGGTGATCTTTAGCTCTACTTTTTCCAGTGCTGCACTGGGACAGATACCCTAGTATAATATGGCTTTAAAAAGAGAAAACTCCAGACTTCATAAATTGTTAAGCAATTCATTTGCTTCCATATAACAAGGTTATCACATTGTGAGAATTAAGCAAGTCTATCACATTTTGATCCCAGGATTTGTTCCCTACCTTCTTCACTTTGCATAATGCCCGCTAGATGAGGACATTTACAGAATCAGCTATGTGGAACTTCAAAGCAACCGCAGAACATTAGGAGCGAAGTCTGATTATTCTTCTCATCTCCATCCTTGACTTTTCAGTGCAAGAAGATGCTATATTCATCCGACAACTCTTAGACAATCTTCTGGGGTTCTAGAATGTGAGCCCATATATTTCCATCCCATCCTTTTGTCTGCCATGTCCATAGTGTTGATGACTTCCCATGTTGCTATTTCATGAGTACCTCAATATGCATTTCTGTTTTCATTATTCTAATCTCTTATCTTTCTAAAAGGTCCTTTTGAAAATCCAATGTTTTCTGATGGGCCCCTGATTTGATAAACTTGGAGAGCCAAAAATATAGAAATAGATTGTTTTAAAATGGCTGACTTTGAAAAATTCATCTAGAATATGTACATAAATTAGCTCAATGGTTGGTCAATTGACCACTTGCCATCTATCTAAAGACAGGAAATCAGTCATTCAGCAATAATGAGTCCCAGAGCTAATATTGGAAACTCCAGTGGGGCTGACCAGCAGCAGTTCTAGGAATTGAAGGTAGGGTTTTGCCTACTTTAATATTTTCTGTGAGTGAACATTTTTGACATATGATGAAACTTAGTTCTGGCTTCCTTGGTCTTGAATTGGAATGAAAGATGACATATTTCTTATAAATGTATATATAGAGATAGAGTTAATATCAAATATTAAAATACAAACAATCCTGACCCATGAAGAATGAGACTTTATAGATGCAATATGCATAAAATCTATATTTTAAGAAATATAACAGTCACCTTACCGATGTGGCCAAGTCAGCAACGTGGACATTCAAAACTAAATCCAAGTCCCCTTCATTTAAATCACATAAAATACTGAGCATGCTAGATACACATTCTAACAGACTTCTGTTCCTGGAACAGAGAAAAGGAAATATCCAGAGAAAACAAGGCCTGTGTAGCAAATTGTGAACATATGCAGTTTTATTCAACTGCCAGAGAAACTTCAATTTATATTGAAAATGCTTATGACTGCTTTCATAGCTTCAGTTGAAATTTTTCTAAAATATTATCCAGTTTTTTCAGTAAAGCACATAATAATCTTGTTAAATAAGCATTTCTGTATCTTGAATGTCATTACATTAAGTTGGTGAATTTTGTTAATAAATCTATATGTATTCATAATAATTCTTAGCCTGTTAGCATTTATACTTACTTTGAATTAGTATGTTATAATTATTTTTCTTGAAATTACAATTTAATCTGTTGTATCAAATACTTTTACCATTAATGACAATTATTTCTATATGTTTCATTTTTGTTTTGTTCTAGCAAACCTGCTACTTTTTATGTTTTTTCTTAATTGTTTAAAAAAGTTTTATACACTGTTGATAATCTCATTCTTCTTAAATTCTTACTAAACTTCTTTCAATTACATGGATTAATCCTACTCTTTTTTTTCTGTTAGTCTTTCTCAACATGTGGTTATAATTATTTTTCAGCTTTTCTGAATATTTTTATATTTTTATATTTTATATGAATATCTTAATATAACATAAGTTTGTGGCAATTCTGTTAGCTGTTAACATAATTTTTATTCCTTCTACTTGTTTCACATAGAGAAACATCAGTTACATAGCCATGGTACCAAATTTCAGCCAATGGGATACAAATGGAAATGTGTATCATTACAGGTTCAAGAGCACAAACAGCTGATCTTCTGGGGTCTGTTCCAAGAACTTTTTGCCTATGCCAGTGTCTTGCAGGGTTTCCTCAATGGTCTCTAATCACTTGATGGTATTGGGTCATGGATTTAGGTCCTTGAGCCATTTTGAGTGGATTTTTGTGTAAAGTGTAATGTAGGGGTCTTGCTCCATACTTTGCATGTGGAGTTTTAGTTTTCCCAACACTATTACTGAAGACACTGTCCTTGCTCCAGGGATTGATGTTATCTCCTTTGTCAGATTGGTTGTAGATTAATGGGTGGACTTCTGGAGTTTCTATTCTGTTCCATTGTTCTATCCATCTGTTTTTGCATCACTTACCAGTCTGTTTTGATTACAACTGCCCTGTATCTTGAAATCTGGTGTTGTGATGCCTCTGGCTTTTTTGTTTGTTTGTTTGTTTGTATAAGATTGCTTTAGCTATTCATGGTATCTTGTATTTACATATGAATTTCAACATTGTTTTTTCTATATCTAAAAAGAATATTCTTGGCATTTTGATTGGGGTTGCATTGAATCTGTAAATTGTTTTTGGTAGTATGGACATTTTGATAATATTGGTCCTTCCAACTCGTGAACATGGAAGATTTTTTTGATTTTTTTGCTTGTCTCCTTCTATTTCTTTCTTTAATGTTTTGTAATTTTCAGCATAGTGATCTTTGAAGTCCTTGGTTAAATTTATTTTAAGGTATTTAATTTTTGTAGCAATTGTGAATGAATTTTTTTTTTTTTTTTGACAGGCAGAGTGGATAGTGAGAGAGAGAGACAGAGGGAAAGGTCTTCCTTTGCCGTTGGTTCACCCTCCAATGGCCGCCGCGGCCGGCATATCTCACTGATCCGAAGCCAGGAGGCAGGTGCTTATCCTGGTCTCCCACGGGGTGTAGGGCCCAAGCATTTGGGCCATCCTCCACTGCACTCCTTGGCCACAGCAGAGAGCTGGCCTGGAAGAGGAGCAACCGGGACAGAATCCGACGCCCCGACCGGGACTAGAACCCGGTGTGCCGGCGCCGCAAGGCGGAGGATTAGCTTAGTGAGCCGCAGTGCCGACATGAATGAATTTTTAAAGTTCTTTCTCAGCCATAGCATTGTCTGTGTATACAAAGGCTATTGATTTTTGTGTGTTAATTTTATATCCTGCCACTTTACCAAACTCTTTTATGAGTTCCAATAGTCTCTTAGCAGAGTCTTTTGGATCCCTGATATATAAAATCATGTCCTCTGCAAATAGGGATAGTTTGACTTCTGTCCCAATTTGCATCACTTTGATTCCTTCCTTCCTTCCTTCCTTCCTTCCTTCCTTCCTTCCTTCCTTCCTTCCTTCCTCTCTCTCTCTCTCTCTCTCTCTCTCTCTCTCTCTCTCTCTTTCTTTCTTTCTTTCTTTCTTTCTTTCTTTCTTTCTTTCTTTCTTTCTTTCTTTCTTTCTTTCTTTCTTTCTTTCTTTCCTAATGGAAAAATGCTCAGGATCATTATCATCAGGGAAATGCAAATCAAAACCACAATGAGGTTTCACCTGACTCCTTTTAGAATGGCTTTCATATAGAAATCAACATGGAACAAATGCTGGTGAGGATATGGGGGAAAAGTACCCTAATAGTCACTGTTTGTGGGAATGCAAACTGGTGCAGCCACTGTGAAAAATAGTAGATACCTCAGAAATCTGAATATAGACCTACTACATGACCCAGCCATCACACTCCTGGGAACTTACCCAAAGGAAATGAAATCAGCATATGAAAGAGTTATCTGTACTCCTATATTTTTGCATCTCAATTTACAATAGCCATGTTACAGAATCAACCCAAATGCCCTGAAGACTGGATAAAGATTGGATAAAAAAAATTATGGCATATACACACCATGGAATGCCACACCCTGGTAAAAATAATGAAATCCTGTCTTTTGCAACAAAATGGATGCTACTGGAAAACATACTTAATGAAATAAGCCAATCCCAAAAAGATAGATATCATATATTCACCCTGATCTGTGGTAGCTCTATTAGAACCTAAAAGATAATCTATAAAAATGAAATTGACACTTTGAGATGCAATAACTTTGAATATATGGAACTCAGTACTTAGTGTAGGGTTAATCTTCTATGTATAAAGTTAATTGAAAATAGATCTTAGTAAAAGAATAAGAATAGGAATAGGAAAGGGATCAGGAAGAAGGATGGGAGTACAAGTGGGAGGAAGGGTAGAGAGAGGAGAATCACTATTCCTAAATTTGTGTTTATGAAATCCACAAAGTTTTTATATCTTAAATAAAAGATTTCTGGGATAAACAAATGAATATATAACTTGTTGTTATGCTTAGCAAGGACACAAATTAAACTCAAGACAGAAGCTAGGCATGGGTGACTGTTATCAGCACTGTTAATTTTGTTTTTAAAAATAACTTATAATGCACTATTCTATGCAAATATATACTATAAGTACACTGTATATAGAAAAACAAATAATACAAAATAAATACTATCTGAACCTTAAAGTTGGTATATTTTTATCATTTTTAGATATTACTGTTACACACTCTCTCTCTCTCTCACACACACACATAGAAAAAAAAAGCCCATGAGAATTTCTTAGGCCTGGAAAGCCAAGACACTGTGGTGAAAAAAAAAATGATGTAAATGAAAGATCTCTGTGAGATCCCAGAGGAAAGAACGGGCCATCAAATAAGGAAGTACCTTTCTCTTAAGGGAGGAGAGAACTTCCACTTTGATTATGGCCTTGTCTAAATAAGGTCAGAGTTTGTGGACTCAAGAGGCTTCCATAGCCTTGGCAACTCATGACAAGAGCCTCTGGTGATCACTGAAGTCATAAATAAGAGTGTCAATTGTTAAATCAACAGCCGGAGTCACTGTGCACCTGCTCCCAATGTGTCTATCTAAATGTGTTGTGCTATGCGAATTAACAGTAAAACTACTACCCAAACAGTACACTATAATTTGTGTGTCTGTGTGGGTAGTCTATTGAAATCTTTACTTAGTATATACTAAGCATATATCTTATATATATCTTACATGATCTTATATATCTTATATGATCTTCTGTATATAAAGATAATTGAAAATGAATCTTGATGAAGAATGGGATGGGAGAGGGAGTGGGAGATGGGATGATTGCTGGTGAGAGGGAGGTAAATTATTTTAATGCAATATATATGGTTTTACAAAAGTCAAAATTTTTGTATACTACAAATAAACAAAAAAAGGAAATATTTGAAATGCATATAAGCATTAACAAATATTTGCATACAATTATCAAGAAAACTGTAGATGATCTAAGAGAGGTTATTCAAAATCCAATAACAGGGCCGGCGCCGTGGCTTAACAAGCTAATCCTCTGCCTTGCGGCGCCGGCACACCGGGTTCTAGTCCCAGTTGGGGCACCGGACTCTATCCCTGTTGCCCGTCTTCCAGGCCAGCTCTCTGCTATGGCCCGGGAAGGCAGTGGAGGATGGCCCAAGTCCTTGGGCTCTGCACCCGCGTGGCAGACAAGGAGAAGCACCTGGCTCCTGGCTTTGGATCAGCGAGATGCACTGGCTGCAGCGGCCATTGGAGGGTGAACCAACGGCAAAAAAGGAAGACCTTCCTCTCTGTCTCTCTCTCTCACTATCCACTCTGCCTGTCAAAAAAAAAAAAAAATCCAATAACAACTAAAACTTTTAGGATCTAAAGAGAAATTACATATATTAGTCTATATTTGGACAATTATTCATAGTGTTGATAATTCTGATCTAGTGGTAAGGAAATTCACTCTTTTTCTAAGAATATAAATTAACATTGATATTTTACAGTATAAAATACATCTATCAGAGAAAATTTAGGTTTTAAAATATTTATAGGATATTATATTACTGATAGTCTTAGCTGTATGGGAAAAGTTTTTCAAACTCTATATTACTATAATAAATCAAATCAAATATGGATATATAGTTACTGATTTAGTTACACGTAGTTCTATCAATCTAAAGATATTAGTATTAATATATTAATTTAATATCAGGAAAATTATTACATATGTGAGCTCCAAGTAAGCAGTGAGGGGAAGAAAAATCATTGTCACTTGAGCATTTAATTTACTAGGAAGAATATTTTAACCAAAGCAAAAGGAGAAAGGCCAGAGCACAGTTTGATATCAACACTGATCAACAAGAGCAAAGGACAAGGAGAACTGTTTTTTGAAGGTGTGGTTAGAGGGAGATCCTGGGTCCTCAGTTTCCTAACTGAATTTACCCCAAGGAAAAATAACTTATTACTATCGTTACAATAAGTGGTCTATTGCTTAGAGAAAGAAACACATCTAAGTTTGCTTCCTCAGCTCATTGCAAAGAAATGTCCTCAGGGTCCTTGAGAAATGGTCTTCTTAGCTGTGAAACTGAAAAGAGGCTTTTAAAAAGATTTGTATTCTAGAGAACATAAAAAGCACAATTACAGTGTTTTTAAAGACAATTATCTCGAATATGGAGGGGAGCACCTTCAGGTAGGAAGAAGAGTCTGAAGTTGATAGGCTGAGGGAAAAGTTAAGTCTATCTTGGCAAGTATCCCCTTTTGTTCAGTGAAAACCAGGTTTTCCTTGGAACCCACTGAACATTGTAGGAAACCTTGTCCACATGTTTTTGTTTCAGATTTCTGTGGTTGAAGGGTTAATTGAATCATCTGTCTCAAGGTGCAGGATACTTGCTAGATAATACAGACAATTAGGCACCTAATATAGAAAATTCCTGTGAGAATAAATATAATAGCCTGATATCAGTTTTGGGGAAGACTGAAAACTCAGTTTCTGAATCCACATGTTGGCCAGTTGAGATTTCTAGTTTTGAGGCTCAAAGTCTCTTTAGAAGGTGGAACGCAGATTGCAATGGCAATCTGCACAGTCATTTCAGCAAAGTCCAGCTAGGTTTAAAAACTCCAGTCCATTTCTAGTACCTTTTTCAATCTCAGGTAGTTGTTTTGAGTTTCAAGTGGTCATTTTTTGGGCTCACTGAGCCCACAAGAGATCATGGATTGATGTGAAGTACCCACAGTTCCAGTAACATAGGGATTTTGAAAAGCTCTTGTGGGAAGGGAAAGGTAGGGCAAAGACAGATAACCATGTTTTTCAAGGAGAAATAAAATGATTTAAGGAAGTTAAGAGATAAAAAGAGTGAAAGGGAGAAGTTATAGATGAAACGTTTTAGAAAGGTCTCATGCTTCCTTAAGAAGCCAAGGAAGTTCCTAAATTTCCATGGTGATATCACAACATTAGAAAGCAAATGGATAGATACAGCAGAAGGGTAAAGGAGCACACAGTAAAAAATCCCCATGGCGAAAGGGGCACCAAAGTAACAGATTAAAGGAAATTCAAAGAAGATATCAGCAAGGAAAGAATACAGATTTCCCTTGATTATAATAGGGTCACGTTGTAATAAACACATGGTAAGTTGATTATATCATACGTTGAAAATCTATTGAATACACTATTTATAGGATAAATACAAATGATTTAGACACACACATGATTGCACGGCTGAATGAGAATTGTGTCATTGATTCTCACCAGCAACATGAGATACTATCATCATATACACCTACTGTTAGCCATGGGAAATATCCAAATTCAAAATCTGAAACACAGGCCGGTGCCATGGCTCACTTGGCTAATCCTCTGCTTGTGGCGCTGGCACCGCAGGTTATAGTCCAGATTGCGGCATGGGATTCTGTCCTGGTTGCTCCTCTTCTAGTCCAGCTCTCTGCTGCGGCCCAGGAAGGAAGTGGAGGATGGCCCAAGTGCTTGGGCCCTGTAACCACATGGGAGACCAGGAGGAAGCACCTAGCTTCGGATCGGTGCAGCACACCAGCCTTAGCCACCATTTGGGGGGTGAATCAATAGTTGGAAGACCTTTCTCTCTCTCTCTCTCCCTCTCACTGTCTAACTCTGCCTGTCAAAAAAAAAAAAATCTGAAACACAATTTTTAATATGTAAAATCCAAAAACTTGTAAGGGGTATTTTTATCAATCTAGAAGTGTCTGTATTCAAAATTCAATGATAATAAATGAGATCTCACTCCTAGTAAGAGTGTTTGGAGAATCAAAGAGAATCCGGGGCCAGCGCCTTGGCTCACTTGGTTAATCCTCCACCTTCAGCACCGGCATCAAATATGGGCGCCGGGTTCTAGTCCTGGTTGCTCCTCTTCCAGTCCAGCTCTCTGATGTGGCCCAGGAGGGCAGTGGAAGATGGCCCAAGTGCGTGGGCCCCTGTGCCCACATGGGAGACCAGGAGAAAGCACCTGGTTCCTGGCTTCAGATCAGCACAGTGCCTGCCATAGCGGCCATTTGGGGAGTGAACCAATGGAAGGAAGACCTTTCTCTCTCTCTCTCTCTCTTTCTCTCTCTCTCTCTCACTGTCTATTACTCTACCTGTCAAATAAAAAAAAATCAAAATTTTTACTGTGCTTCACTAGGGAAGGGTCCAGAGAACAGTACTAGAATCTATGAGTGTTTTATTTTTTCTTTCTTTTTATTTACAACTATGTTATAGAGAGCTTTTTATGAAAACAGATAGAGGTCTGATTCATTCAAATATTGAAACATTGTTTTTTTATTTTTTATTTTTTTTAACTTTTATTTAATGAATATAAATTTCCAATGTACAGCTTATGGATTACAATGGCTTCCCACTCCCATAACTTCCCTCCCACATGCAACCCTCCCCTTTCCCGCTCCCTCTCCCCTTCCATTCACATCAAGATTCATTTTCAATTCTCTTTATATACAGAAGATCAATTTAGTATATATTAAGTAAAGATTTCAACAGTTTGCACCCACATAGAAACACAAACTGAAACATACTGTTTGAGTACTATTTATAGCATTAAGTCCCAATGAACAGCACATTAAGGACAGAGATCCCACATGAGGAGCAAGTACACAGTGACTCCTGTTGTTGACCCAACAAATTGACATTCTAGTTTATGGCGCCAGTAACCACCCTAGGCTCTTGTCATGAGTTACCAAGGCTATGGAAGCCTTCCAAGTTCGCCAACTCTGATCATATTTAGACAAGATCATAAAAGACAGGGTGAGGATAGTAACCAATGATCCTAAGAGTGGCATTAACCAGGTCTGAACAATTATACAGCATTAAGTGGGGAAGAGGACCATCAGTACACACAGATTGGGAGTAGAGCCATTGGTGGTAGAGTAGAGGTTATGATTACGAAGGAATGAGGCCCAAGTGCACTAGACCTTACATAAGAGATGGAAACATCAATATTTAACCTTTATTGATAACATAAATGTTGATGACATCTAGGAAAATTATTAAACTACATACACATGACATATATCATCATGTGATGCAATGGAAAGTCATGATCATGGCTGCTACAGAAGAAAATTTCAAGTTGTTGAAGACAAAGAAATCTTATTTTAACTTTTGTCATATAAATAACAATGTAAAAAATGTAAATTGTACATAAGCTAATTATGAATAGAGTGCAGGTTATGGATGGTTGCTATGTTTTTCCTTTAATGCATACGGTTAAAGTAACTTTCTCACAAGTGAGTAATAAAACAAGCAATACAGTTGATTATGTTTACAACTGCACTCTCCATGGCTATTTTTTTTTTTTTTTTTTGACAGGCAGAGTGGACAGTGAGAGAGAGAGACAGAGAGAAAGGTCTTCCTTTGCCATTGGTTCACCCTCCAATGGCCGCCGCGGCCGGCATGCTGCTGCTGGTACACCATGCTGATCCGAAGGCAGGAGCCAGGTGCTCTCCTGGTCTCCCATGGGGTGCAGGGCCCAAGCACTTGGGCTGTCCTCCACTGCACTCCCTGGCCACAGCAGAGAGCTGGCCTGGAAGAGGAGCAACCAGGACAGAATCCGGCGCCCTGACTGGGACTAGAACCCGGTGTGCCGGCGCCGCAAGGCAGAAGATTAGCCTATTGAGCTGCGGCGCCGGCCCTCCATGGCTATTTCTACATCATTCTGCTAGAAAAATCAGGAGCCTAGAATTGTTTGATGACTAAGCAGCTCGTTAAAGTAGCACAAGTTCTTTACGAATAACACTTCTTGCCTGTTTTTTGTTGTCGTTTTTGTTGCTGTCGCTCTAACCCCTGTGGGTATGACAGTTACAGTTCCATGGTTCCTCAAGTATGACATTCTTGATTGAATAAATGAATATATTAATGAATTTCATATTCCAGAACATGTGAGGTATTGTGTTAGTTTTCACTTAACTTGCCTACTGGATCGTTTTCTTCCTCTAGACTCCTTCATCTTTTTATATGTGCCTTTATAAAAAGCTATTCTCTTTGTCTTTATGAGTAATACATAGAATAGTTTTCAGGAAATCACTGCCCATGGACGAAATATAGCCTATATTTCTTGTTGTATGACTATGTGCCACAAAGAAATAAGCTTTACATTACAGATGATTGAAAAAACTCAGAAGAAAATGTTTTATCACACATGAGAATTATATAAAATCCATTATTTTATCATCAATATTTTTTTTTCTCATGAATTATTGGGCTAATGTAATATTCAAGCAGAAAACAGAGCAGTTTCAGTGTAGTTCATAGATAAAATTCTAAGAATAAAATAATACTTCCTCCCTTCCTCTTTTTTTCTCTATATTCCTTTCTTTTGTTCTTTCTTTCTTTCTTTTTAAGATTTATTTCACTTATTTGAAAGAATTACAGGGAGAGGTAAAGATAAAAAGAGAGAGAGGTCTTCCATCCACTGATTCACTCCGCAAATGGCTGCAACGGCTGGAGCTGAGCTGATCTGAAGTCAGGAACCAGGAGGTTCTTCCAGGTTTCTCACATGGGTACAGGGGCCCAAGGACTTCAGCCAACTTCCACTACTTTCCCAGCTGTAGCAGAGAGCTGGATCAGACGTGGAGCAGCCGGGACTTGAATCGGCGCCCATATGGGATGCTGGCACCATAGGCGGTGGATTTACCTGCTTTGCCACAAAGCTGGCCCCATCCTAAGTAAGTTTTTCCTTGGTTGATATACTCTCTAAGACTACCTCCACTTTCCCCTTCTGCATAAGCATTCATCACATTTTGTTATGTATATTTATGTATGTAATTGTGTTTGTATGCATGTAATTTTCTCCTTGTTCTGTCAAATCAGGAGGTCAGATAGTTTATCTTATCTGATAATTGCCTTAGTAGTTGGTAGAGAATCTCCCACATTACAGGAAATGTAAATATGAATTAAGGAATGGCTATATATGCACCATAATTTGCTCTTTAATGAAGTTCTCTGCGAATTTTACTAGCCACCTAGAGAAAGATCCATTTCTGTACCAGTTTTTTATATATGCAGGTTTAATTCTATGACAGATGAATAATTGTTGAGGATAAATTATGTGTTAAAGTTATTGCAAGGAAATTGTATCTCTAAATATCTAACTTACACATGAATTGCTAAGAGGAAAAAACACTTTCTATTTTTACTTTTGATGTTTGAGATAGTAATGCACAATTATAATATTCAGAACACTGTGTTTATTGAATTCTTATTCTAAAATGCAAATAGGAAAAGTTTTAGAAATTTTAAGGAAGTTAATCAGAGCTAACAAAGTGCAAGGAATCATTGTAGGAATGCATTAAGTATTATGTTATGTGTTTCAGTAAAGCCAAGGCTTAAGATTTTCAGCTGTAGATACTGCTCAGACATCAGCGTCTACTTTAAAGAATTTTTCCATTATATAAGGTGAGAGAGTTTTTAAAAATAATTTTGAAAAGGAGTTGCTTAAAAATTTTTAAGCAATGACTCATTTTAAAATTTTTATTAATATAAAGACAACAAATTTTTAAAGGACTGTAGGAAATGCCTTAGGCATAGAGTGTTTTTGAAAAACAAGAATACTATTCTCTGATATTTCTACTTAGCTGTTTTTGCAATAAATAGCTCAGGTGTCATGTCTTCTTTCTAAATTATGGTTCCTAGATAAAAACCAGTGTTAGTTTCACTGCTTCCTGAAGCACTTAATAAGCTTCTTGGGATTCCTGTATCCCATAGAGTAGAGAGTTTGATTGAGTTCCAGCTGCTGCATTTCTGATTCAGGTTCTTGTAATGTGTTGGAAAGTATATGTGTTCATAAAATACTTTCAATTTCTCATACCAGGGTGTGTATAGCAAGATGGTATCATGAATATTTAAAATGGAAAAATATAATTAGTTCTGGAAAGTTATAAAAATGAGCAAGATTTAAAGAAAATCTTAGCTATTAGAAAATTTAATTCATAAGTATAAAATCATTTAAATAAAAAAATAAGAAGAAGAGTTCTTTGGAGATTCCCTTAAGGCAGGTGTGGTTAAGGACAAGAGTGTCCTTTAGAAGGTTCAAAGTTAATATATCACCCAAATTTTTATATCTAAAGCTAATCACTGCTTTCAACAATGAGAATTTAATGTAGGGATTTTTTCCATAAATGTTGGAGAGTTGAGCTACAAAACTTTTAACCAGGAAGTAAATTGAAGATTGCCAGGAACCAGTTACCACCCTTTGGAATGCAGCCACAGAAGGGAAGGTAATGGAGTTCAGAAACAGCAATGGGGAACTGGGACATGGAGGGAGAGAGAGGAGGAAGGCGGATGTGGTCTCAAATCCTGGTAAATGGGGCCTTGCTGGCTGTGTGCCTGACAGAATGATGAAGATGAATTTGGGGAGTGCTAGCCAAGGTGGAAGAACATAACCAACTGTCATTTCTATAGGGAAATGCTTCTGCTGAGCCAGAGAACCATAAGATTAAATTATCCTATAGAAACTATGGCAGAGATAGTACTTGATATGATTGTCAAAGACAATCAATAAGTTTGTAGTCAATAACTCAGTTTTATTCGAAGTTCTATCTGTTCACAGCTTGTTTCCCCATAACAAAAACACTATGAGCCAAAACATCACCTAAAGTGGTATTCAGTAGGCATTCCATCATCTTTGTTTTTCACCTTTTAAGTACAGACAGAACTGCAATATGATTGTATGAGTTTTTGTATTTATACCAGGGGAGTACACCCAAATTTATTTTAGCAGTAGAATGTTTATTATTTTGCACTAAATTCTGTATCTGTACTACATCAGAAATGATGATATTCTAGATAATGTCAACTATGATGCTCCATGTAGATATCTGAGGTAGGGTAGACATACACAAAATACATGCAGAAAAGGAGCTCTCAGTCTTTATGTGTCGAAGAGGGTGCCTATGTGTTGTTTATTCCTGTGATATGAAATACTACATATCCCTCCAAAAAACATACTACATACCCATAAAATGTTGCCTGACAACACCCCATTTACATTCCATGAATAATTTATGCGACGGGATAAAAATGTGCTTTTGCAAATTTGTTTTAAAATTTTGGATGCATATTGAAACCTAGGTGTGTTTAAAACAATTTTAAAGTCTTTATATTTTACTTGGCCTCATACCTATGTTTTATTTCATAGATATATTTACCATTCACTGTAAATGTATTACTTAAGATGTACTTAATTACTATGTTATGGATTTTGTTCTTTCAGTTTATAAAATATCATCCATGCATAAAGTAAGAACTGTTTTATCCAAGTAAAATGTGAGTGCATTTTTTAAAGAATAGGTTGAAGTTTTTGGAATGTCTCTAATTGTTTGATGATAGAAGTGTTAGAAAAAAAATCTACTATTGTTTTTCTGTAAAATTGAAAATTATTTACAGAGGACTTCTATTTCATAGTGCTATAGGGCCTTGAAACTATTATCAATATGTTTGTTGAAATATGTGCTTGGATTTTGACATGTATCTGGAACACGGTTTTGGTCCAGGATGCTTCTTTTTGGTTGAGCATCAGAATGAGTCTTTCTGTGCTTATTTATCATGGAATGATGGAAGTTCTGCGAGATGTTACATTGGACCACTCAAATATATTGGATGAAAAAATTTCTCAAGTGACGTGTTTGGAGAAACTGTACCTGAATCAATGAATGAATTCAAGCAATGCAGTCTTTTATAGTATGTAGTCGTGTATATCATATATTCAGTCTGATGTGTTCCATGTTTCCTGAGTTCAAGAAAACTAATAGTGTGCCCTTGGGTGGGAAGAATCACTATGTTCCTAAATTTGTATTTTTAAATGCATGAAGTCTGTATACCTTAAATAAAAGGTTTCTGGGGAATAAAAAAAGAAAGTCAATAGTGTAAATGAGTATTCAAATTTGGTCAAAACCATTATAGAATTCTGTTTTGTGAAGATTAATGTATTTATTTATTTGAGAAAGAGAGAGAGAAAGATCTCTCTGCTGGTTTGATCTCCAAATAGGTTCAAGAACCAGGTCTCAGCAAGGCCGAAGCCAGGAGCCAGGAACTCCATACTGGCCCCCCCCCCCCCCATGGGTGGAAGGGATCTGAGTGTCTGTGCCATCTTCTGTTGCCATGCCAGGCATAGTATCAGGAAGCTGAATCAGAAGCAGAGTAGTCAGGATCTGCACTGGTACTTCAAAAGAGAATGTCAGCATTGCAAGTGACAGCTCAACCTGCTGCAAAGGCCTGCATTACTGACCATTAAAAAACAAAACAACAAAAAAAAAATCAAATAATATCCTCTTTACATCCTGAGTATCGAACAGTTATAAAATAGTTTGAAGAATATAAAGGCATCATTATTTTTAATCCAAAGGGCCACAGAATCACAGTGTGGATTTCTGAACAAATCAGACTAATTTAGTTTACTCCCAACTCTTGACTTTGAATGGTGGGCTGTCAGGAGTGCTTAAATTTGTGGAGAAGACAGATCAAGTCTTGTTGACTCATGCTCCTCTATTCACATTATTTGTGATAGAAACAGCTTCTGGATATGATTCCAAAAGGATGTCTTTGTTCCAGACATCCATCTACATCCACTTAACACATAAAAGTGAGAGTGGTTTCAACATCTATCATTCTGATCTGCAGACAGGAGAGTAGTACATATGTGGCCAGTTCCTAATATCTGCCACAAAGATACAATATTTCATATCTGTTCCAATAGAATATGACAAAGAAGCATACAGAGGGAGACACAAGAGTTACTAATACGTAATATTGATAAAAGCATCAAAATTTACCATAATCAATCAAGAATTTTGTTCAGATATTTTCTTCCAGTGGACAAGAGACCTGCCCTACAAAAAATATTCTATTGCTGAAGTTTTGCATTCATTTGTAGGCTATCTTCTATTTAACTCTAAGAAAACTTTTAAGATTTTCAGGGCTTTGTGCTAGGTGTATTGAAATTTCAGTAGAACATACTTATTCGCTAATGATTCAAACAACTCTAGTTGTTTTTTCACAAGAAGATATTTCAGCATATTTTATTTTTAAAATCTCCTATTACTCTGTATATTCTTGCATATTTCTACAACTGCCACATAAACATCAAAGATATTAATTTATCTTTTAATACTAATTTATGGTTGCATGCATGATTGCATAGATGATAGATAAATGGCTTTTGAATTATCCTTTTGGCCATTTCCTGGGTTTGCCACACAACCTCAAAGTCGACATTGTTAAACCTGAACATATTACATATGTTTCTAAATACACACAAATAGTGGTATTCTAAGAGGTAGAAAAAAGAAATTGGAAGTACACTATTTTCTTCTTCTTCCTCCTATATCTCTCAAAATGAATATTTTTATTTTAGCCCCCATATACATTTCATAGCCAAAATATCCGTAATGATCCTAAAGATATATTATTATGTCAGTAATAAGTAATTACTACTCTCCTGGGTATTAGGTAAAATTTAATGAGAAAATAAAATCTCTCAATGAACTTCACCTAAATAAATAAATCTTTCAAAATGTCCTCCAGAGGTAGAATTGAAGCAATCCATTAATTTGGAAAAATTGCAGCAGAATATAGAGTTGACTGCTAATCACATTTTCTCTTATTTATTCAATCTGAACAAAACTGTGATACATTTATGAGTCCTACATAATTATTTTGTGATTATGAAGTAAGCTAGCTGTCCATGGAACTAACTAATGATAAAGTAGTCACAATTACATATTCAAAGGTATCACACACATATCAATAAAATAATGATTGATTATATGTAGAAGAGATTATATAATCTTAAGCAATTTTACATAGCAACTTTTAAGCAGTAATGTACTGAAGACACCATATGCTGGCTAACAGAAAGCTTGAAAGAATCTTAGTCCGCATTCAGAGAGGATACGTTGGAGGCTAAATCATCCATGTATTATTTGTATCATGAAATGTGACATAATACTATATAATACTATATATTTATAATAATATAATACTATAATCAACATTTCTTTCCACCCCTGAAAAGCAAAAGAACCTGGTTTTTAAGTGCTTACCATAGCCCTACTTCTTAAAATCCAAATAAAAATATTATCTGGTTCATAAGAACACATTGTTTTGTGCAAAAAAGCAGACCAAAAATATTCAAACCTGTTAATGTTTAGTCTAGGACTGATTTTAACTCGGCTGACATTTAAGTGTACCATATATCTCTTTTTCCTTTGACAGCAAGTGCAAAGGCCTAAGAGTTGAATTTTGTTATGAATTTTCAAGAAAATATTTCTTCGTTCACCTTTATATCTAGTTGCTTGTTTTTAACCTTTCAAGGTGAATGATAAATTGTATCTCCCAGTGAACCAACTCACTCTTCAGCTAATATAATCTTTGGTTAAGATCAAAGAGGCAGTGATCATTTAGCAGATTTTGTTTTATTACTGTCAGTTGGGTCATACATTTTTCTGAAGTGAAAGAAAAAATTATGGTTGAAATATTTTGAAGGATAATGTTCTGGAAGTAACAATTCACTGCTGTAAACCATAGTGAGATTGTTGACAAAGGATCAACTGTGTGTCAATGCAAACAATTTGCTTTTTGTTCCGTACAATTACTCTTTTGTCTAATGTGTAGATTTTTTTCCCTTTTATTAAGGAAATAATCTTCCCTTTTCTGCATCTTTTGGGCATTAATACTTAATATACAATGTAAGTAGAGTTTAAGTTATATTAAATAGACAATTTATTTTAAATACATTCATTTAGAAATACAACTACTTCCTACTTAATTAGTCTCTAAGATTGGGTGAAAAGCTATAATTCTCCCTTATGGTCATTGAAAGATCAAAAATTCCATAAGTATAAATATGCAGCAAAATCTATACACAGACATATTTTCCTATAAAGTTTACAGATTTTAAAGGCCTTCTTTCAGATATTATGAGAATCAACATTTTAACCTTGGAAGTTTTCTTAGAAATTTTCAGTGATTTTAACAGGCTAGTCCTCCGCCTTGCGGCGCCGGCACACCGGGTTCTAGTCCCAGTTAGGGTGCCGGATTCTATCCTGGTTGCCCCTCTTCCAGGCCAGCTCTCTGCTATGGCCCGGGAAGGCAGTGGAGGATGGCCCAAGTCCTTGGGCCCTGCACCCGCATGGGAGACCAGGAGAAGTGCCTGGCTCCTGGCTTTGGATCAGCGTGATGCGCCAGCTGCAGCGGCCCTTGGAGGGTGAACCAACGGCAAAAAGGAAGACCTTTTTCTCTGTCTCTCTCTCTCACTATACACTCTGCCTGTCAAAAAAAAAAAAAAAAAAAAAAGAAAGAAAGAAATTTTCAGTGATTTAAAGTTTTCAAAAATTTGGTAAGACAAAACATTTACAGCATCTTGTATTGGGTTTATGGGAGCTGGAAAAAGTGCTGGTGTGATATTTCTGTAACAGCCTTTACTGAAGGAGAGGTGATAGTTAATATTCACGATAGTATAACAGAGAGACACTGAGTTCAAAGCAGATGCATGTGAAAAAAATGACTAGAATAAAAGCAATAAAAACCATTTTTATTGATGATCCCCAAACGGACTACTATTCCACCTAGGGACTGTTTTTATTTATTAAGGGAAGCAGCATAAGCCTCTGGGAGGAAATGGAGGTGTTCTCTTAATAAATTGAATGACTGTCTAGAAAATCTAATGTTATTAGCTTGGATTTATAGCAGCAGAGTAAATTCACAGAACTCTCAATTTTTTGAGACTTTATGATCAAGCAATTGAGAAAAATAAAGCACAAGAGAAAACCCAGATGAAAAATAGTAACAATAAACTGACCAGAGAATAGACAATTGAGAAACATTGAAGCACATAAATATTACAAAATTGTAAAATTCTGAATGAAGATATTCAGGGTGTCAGGAAGATATTTTATTCATAACTTAAGTAACCTAATGTATTATTTTACAATAATAATGTTTTGTAGGTGGTATAATTCTTGAACCCCAAAATAAAATTGAATGAAGAATGAAAATGTGGAGCAGTCTTTACTGAAAAATTAAAAATAACTAAAAAGAAGCATATGGAAATACAGGAAAATTATAAGATATACACAGGAGATTTAAGATGTCTAATAATATAAGGAAAATGTATAGTATAAGGGAATAGTATGCTAAATATTAACCAATAAAAAGAATTAGGGGATATCATAAAACTGTATTTAAAATTTTGATTTATTGTCATTATATTTGAAAAGCAGAGGGGGGAGAGAGAGAGAATGAGAGAGAGAGAGAGAGAAAGAGCAATGGGCAGGAGAGAGAAAAAAGAAAGTGAGAGATCTTTCATTCATTGATTCACTCCCCTAATAAGTGCAAGAGCTGGGATTGGGAAAGGCCAAAGCCAGGAACTCAAATCCAGGTCTTCAATATAGATGGTAAAACAGTTCTTGAGCCATCATCTGCTGTCTCCCAGGGTGTGCATTAGAAACAAGCTGGAAATGGAAGTGGAGCCAGGACTTCAATATGAGCGGCAGGTGTCTGAGTCATTTCCCAGGTGTCTGAAGTCATTTCTCATCCAAACTGCCAACCGAATCATGAAAATTTAAAACCGAAAAACAATAAAACAAGATTTACAGTGTCTTACTTTCAAAGACAAAACCAATCAATATTATTTCACAATCCCAGAGGCAAATAAAGCAAAAAATAAAGAAAAGGACATAAATAAGGCAAACCACAAAGAGAACTAGAATAGCATTATAGCTTGAAATATCAGTAATAAATAGCAGGGACTAGGGCCAGAGCTGTGGTGTAGCGAGTAAACCTGCCGCCTGCAGTGCCAGATCCTGTATGGGCATAGGTCTGAGACCTGGCTGCTCGACTTCCGATCCAGCTCTCTGCTGTGGCTTGGGAAATTAATAGAAGATGGCAAGTCCTGGGCTCCTGCACCAGTGTGGGAAGACCCAGAGGAAGCTCCTGGCTCCTGGCTTCTGGTAGGTTGTGGCCATCTGGGGAGTGTACCACTGGATAGAAGACCATTCTCTCTCTCTGCCTCTCCTCTCTCTGTGTAACTCTGACTTTCAAGTAAATAGATAAATCTTTTAAAAAAAAGCAACAGGAACTGGCATTGTGGTAAAGCATGTTAGACAACTACTTGGAATTCCCTCATCCTATATGGAAGTTTTTGTTGGAGTCCTGGCTCTCCACTTCCAGTCCAGCTCCCGACTAATGTGCCTGAGAAGCAGCAGATGATGACTCAAGTATTAATGCCTCTATCACCCATGTGGGAGGGAGACTGGATGGGAGCATGGATTCCTAGATTCAGCCCAGCCTAACCCTAGATGTTATATCCATCTGGGGACTGAACCAATTAGTGGAAGATATTATCGCTCTCTCTCTCTCTCCCTATCATTATGCTTCTCAAATAAATAAATAAATCTTAAAAATATTAAATCCTTCTTAAAAATCAACAAATAATAGAAAATAATAATATAATATTTTGAATGATTTAAATGCAAATATTTTAAGACTTTATTATATACAACCTAACAATTCATACAGGGCGTCAACACATTTTTATACAACTAAGCATGTCCTGTCCCGTGGGACATCAACTAGGAACCGAGCACCTAGGAGAGATGAGGGGACAGGAGACACAAAGACGGCAGCAAGACAAGGGTCCTGATCAAGTTGCAATTTTTATTTTTCAGCCACACACTTATATACCATAAAGGCAGGGTGTCGGGCGGGGGAAGGAGGGATGTTTAGGAGGGCAAGGACATTGGGCGGGGGAAGGAGGCAGAGCTTATCTTGTAGTTGCAATGCTTGTGCAAGTAGGGGAAAGGTTACAAGGTCTTAAGGCACAAGGTCACACAAGGTTGAATTATCAGTACTCTCCGGCCTTGGCTGTTTTAGCCCTGCCTCAGTAGTTTTCCACTAAGAGGCCACATGCTGCGTGGTGCCTGACATAAGCACACTGCACATTTATCCCACCTGGCATCCAAATTTCAGAAATGTATATATGACGTTATTCAGAAGAAAAAAGGTATAATCCAAGAGGGAGAAGACTGTGATATCCAGCTAATAATATTTAAAACCAGTGGAACCACAGATATGTCCTGCAGGTATCACCCATACAATGACTTCATTCCCTTCAGACACATACCCAGAAGAGGAATAGCTGTTAAAATGGAAGATCTATTTTTTTGTGCATTGAGGAACGCCATAGCATTGTTTATCTTAGCTGTCTTAATTCTTATTAGGATTATTTTGATCTGTTTTATGTTGCTACAACAGCATAGCAATTTACTTAACTCACAGTTCTAGGAACTAGGAAGTCCAAACTCATGGCACTAATATCTGCTGAGAGCTTTTGCTACATCATAAGAGGGCATCACATGACAAGATAGAGTTTGCATGCCAGAGAGAGTCACTTTTAAAGTAATACTACTGCCACGTCAACCCATTAGTCCTTGCATGGATCAATTCATGATGGCAAAACCCTCAGAACTCTCAGGACTTCCTAATGCTCTGCATCATTGGGAACCAACTTTCCGACAGATGAGATTTGAAGACAGATTCAAACCATAAGAAAGATTAAATGAGATACATGATATAAAGCTCTAGAATGATGCTTAATATAAATGCTCTGTATATATTACTTTCCTTTTTTTTTTTTTTTTCAAAAAGTTTCTTTTACTTGAAAGGCAGAGAGGGAGGGAAAGAAGAAGGGAGAGAGAGAGACAGAGAGAGAGAGTTAACTCACCAAATACTTGTATGAGACAGGACTGGATCAGGCGGAATCCAGGTGCCCACAATCTATTCAAGTTAACTATGTGAGTGTCATAGAACCACCTACCTCAGCCATTATCTGTTGCGTCCCAGAGTACACATTGGAATTGGAATTAGTCAGGTCTCTGACCCAGATACTCCCATGTGAGAATGAGATCATCATAAGCAACTTCTTAGCTGCTTCACCAAAATCCTTCCCCTGTTACCTACCAATACTTGATCAGAATTACTGAGTAGTGATCCTGGTGAAGTTATGTTTCTGTTCAATACATTAAAATGATAGCATGCTTTAATGTGAGGGTACTCTGCACCTCAAGAATTGTTAATTGTTTCTTTGTGCTCCTCCAAGCAACAGCCTGACCAAGAGTTGCATGATCAAACAAATTAATCCACTACTATAGGACTTTTCGATATCTACAACAAAGTAAGGAGAGGTATCCACACTGAGCCAAACCAAGGCAATGATGGCTGAATGCATTGAAATGCACTGGGACATTTGTGTCCCTGACCTTTGACAAATTATCTCTTCCCAGAGGCACATTGAGCTGGAAATTTCTATTCACTCTGATACCTTGGTTATTGGATAAAGGATGCCCATAATCCTACAAAAATAGTATAATGTTGCTGCAGCATTACTTCTTAAATTTAAGAGTGTTCTGAAATCCTTTAATAATTCGATGGTATCTCTTGTCCCTATACCAATCTATAAGCATTCACATTCATACAAGGCTACTTCTATAGTTTCAAATGATTCATACATCTCTGAAACCTGTTAATCATTTGCAATCAAAAAGCTTTAGTCTAGAGATTTAGCATAAGGGACATTTCCCTATTTTGCTTATGTAAAGAAGAGAATTCTAATTTCCAACAGCACAAATTTTCACTGATGAATTTAAATACTGTGACTTAAGAGTCAAGAGATTGTTGTAGAAGAACAAAGCCAAGAGATGATTATTTTGATACAGTTACATTTCAAATAAATAACACTCATTTTAACTCTATTTTATGAAAGTGAATTGGAACAGTGTAAGGATTTTTATTTTAATAAAATTTCAAAATTATCCAAAATTAATGTAAGGGAAATTCATTTTAATGAAAGAATATACAGATTTATTTGGGAGCTTATAAATTGTCTTACTATAAGTGTAATATTATAATAACCTTATATAAATGAAATAACATAATTTTACAGATAAAAAAAGGAATCAGGGGTTGTGGTGCTTGTGTAATGGTTAAGCTACTGTTTGGGACTCCCTCAGCCCATATTGGAATTGCTGGATTGGAGTCCTGGCTCTGCCCACAGTTCCAGCTTTCTGCTAATGCCTATCTTTGGAGGCACCAGGTGATGACCCCTGTAGTTGACTCCCTGCCACCCCTGAGCGAGATCCAGACTGAGTTCCTGACTCCTGGTTTTCACCTGACCCAGCCCTGTCCGTTGCAGGCAAGTGCAGATTGATCAAAAGATGGAAAAATCTTAGTCTATCTGTCTGTCTATTTCTCTCTTTCTCTGTCACTCAACTAAAAAGAAAGAAAAAAAAGAATAAATAATTAAATGTGTTAAAGTCACTGTGGCCTATATTACAGTTTCTTCACATTTACAAACTTATTTTAAATATCCTGTTATCTGGAACAGTTTTTTTTTAAATGAATCTATGTACTTTTGTTGCATATCTATATATTATTTATTGTATTAAAATTTATTAAAATCATTTATTATTTATTAAATAATAAATGCAAACACTGTTAAATAAATGTGATGATTTATCATAAACCACAAACTTCCAGATATTGAGAATATAATAGATAAAGTCAAAACAATATCTGCTGTTTTAGAGCTTTCCTTCTAGTGGCTCAAACAGTGAAGTTCAAATGACTGCTGAAATCAGCCTAATAAAGCTTATACTTTGCATATTATAAAATATAATAGAGAGTTTAAACTGCACTGGGACTGTGCAAGGAAAATCTCTTGAAAATTGATACCTTAAAGTAAACAAAGATCAATATCTTTACACATAATCAAGTCAATAAGTTCTTATTTCATTCTCTTACTGCAGTCATACTTAGAGATTATTATAGCACAGTCTTTAAATAGAGACAAAAATGGTAACACATATTTTTCCTTAAAGTTGGTTCTTAGTTTGGTTTTTATCACCTTGCAATTATAATAAGATTATTAAATACACCCTGTAGATATGCATCGCATAGACCATCATCTTGTGATTTCAGTACTTTACTGAGGTATAAAATGAAAAAAGAAATACTGTCATGAGTTTGATTGCAACAGTCAAAAAATAGTTAGCTTCCATAGAATAATAGGCTCCCAAGGATTCAATCTTGATGTTAAAGAAGGGTAAATGTTAACTATTTTGATTTGGTCAGTACAATTGTATACATGTACTGAAATGTTACATAAATATGTACAATTATTGTTAGTGATGGAACAAGGACATAAGCCTCAGCCATTCTTGCTCATTGCCCAAAAGAGATGCACATTGGACTGTATTCCTTGCCTTTGGACCTCAGTTGGGTCTAACACCTTCATACCCCACTCAGCAAGGCCACCTGAAAGACCAGTTGCTCAGAACACTTGAAAGACCAGTTCCAGGAATTCCCCTCCACCTGCTGCTCCCTACCTCTCCCCATCCCTAGCCTTCCTAAA
This sequence comes from Lepus europaeus, assembly GCF_033115175.1. Lineage (NCBI taxonomy): Eukaryota > Metazoa > Chordata > Mammalia > Lagomorpha > Leporidae > Lepus > Lepus europaeus. The sequence continues at coordinate 20,277,012 of NC_084841.1, forward strand.
ATATAAAAATGCCCAGCCCCTGGGGGTCGGGGCCTTTTGCCAAGTGTTCCATCAGTGTGCACGCGGGCAATTGGTCTATGAATTTATTTTCTCTCTATAAATTCAGTCTGGCTGTAAATTCATACACTACGTCCTCTCTAAACTGTGCCTTTTTTCCTAACATTCTGGTGCCTGGTGTGAGGAGGCACCGATCTGCAACACTTTTCCTAATAGTAAAGTGTTTTAAAAGAATTATATTCTTGGAAACAGATGAATTTATATTGGAAACTGAAAAGTTAGAAGAAATCAGTTGCTGTATTTTAGAAAAATAAGAATTCTATGGTGAAATAATTTATGATCATTATCTGATTTTATTTAGTGACTATGTCTTCTATGGTTTATGAATTTTCTCTGTTTCATAACGAAGTCTAAATGCCAAGTAGAAAGTTTACAAACTTACAGTATTAAGGCCTTATATTCAAGAGAGGGAGCATATAATTATATCATGACTTTCTAGACTGTTTGAAAGGATATTCTCTCAAAATTTTCATAAGATATAACATGATTTGACTTTGTTCACTTGAGATTCAGCTAAAATATAAGAAGTACTGAAAGAACCAATCAATTTTTGAAATAGGATGGTAATGATGGGATTGTTAGAAGCGCATGGTGTTCACATTGAAGATAAATGACTGTAGGGAACAGTTTCAGTAATGATAATAGAAGGAGTTAAATTAAAATGATACATTTCTTCCATTGTACAATGTCTTATATTTAGTGGGATATAACCATTTCATTCCTTGGTGAATGTTTTAAATGAGAATGAATCAAAAATGGAATTCAATCTCTCATCAGAATATAGTAAGAAGCTAATTCAAAGCATAAGAAATATCTTGTGTTTCAGTAGAGAATGGACGTACTATGACATTAATGAAAGCATTGTCATCGAGCTATCTCAAGTTATAATACTTATTGAAAACACAGAACATAAAAAGTGATTTGCTTAGTACAAAGGTAACATAAGTCCTATTCTTGGAGAAGCTTTCAAAGACCAAAATAATTTTGTATTGCATCAAAGAGCAAAAGTTGTCAATAATGAGTTTATTTTCCCTACCTCCTTTGTACACACACATATATACACACACAGGAGTGTACTTCAAATTTCATAGAAAAGTGAAATCTAAAAAGTTTTCCTGAGGTAAAAAATAAATGGAAATACATGAATAGTTTTTCATTATATATTCCATGAAATTTATGAAGACTTCTCCTGTGACTGGTAATATTTCCTTTAGACACTAATGAAGCAACAAGCAGGATATTGCTAATTCTGTTAATATTCAATAATTATAATTTAGATTTATGCAAATAAAATAATTAGACTCAATCAGCAATTATTTACTGGAGAATTGCCAAAAACTATAAAACGCTATTATTGTTATTCTCATATCTTTTGCATCCCATTTAAATCAAAAACATCAACCACGTGTATATTAAATGTATATAGCAAAATAATGGTGATCTCAACCCCTGCCACTTTGAGCCCTACAGGCATCACAGAGTTGATTCCAAGAGAAGTAGAGGATACAGAGGGAGTTAGGAAACAGAAATGGGCTAATTGCAGACAACCAATTTCTGCCTGACCCAGAACATCTCAGCATTTAACCATGTACATTGAACATACATTTTAGCTTTTGCTGAAAACACGTAACTGAAACATCTCCCCTTGTATAAAGATTATCATTTAAGTTGTACAGTTTCACCCCTTCCTCATTTAGTTCTATTTCTTTTTTAATTCAGTAAAAAGGGTTTATATGGAAACTTTAAAAATCATGTTGAGAAATATAAAGCCACAAGTAACCATAAATTGTAGCTATTACAGTGATTAGTTCCTTTTGGTCTTTTATTTCACATTACATTCAGTCATCAGTTCATTTGGCAGATCAAATATCCATTAACAAGGGGATGAAGGAATCAGAAAATATAAAAAAGACATTGTATTGTGAAATAAACATTCTTTGGAAAAAAATTGATCTATAAATTGGATACATTATAGAAGACATATTAAAAGGAAGATTTAACAGAACAATATATAGCTGAGCTGGATTATGCTATATAGATATAAAGTGATTCGGAAAGAAATTAATAGAAAATTTAGGATATAAATAACAGAATCTCTAAATATCTAACATCTTATTTTGATATATTCTTGTCCAATTCTCATGTACAAGAATATAATTCATAAATAGGAAACATACATGAATTTATATGATATATTGTCATATGTATGAAATCAGTGGGTATTACATATTTTAGGAAATGCCCACTTAGATAATGAATTATTGTGGACTATTTTACTATAATCTAAAGAATTAAGATTTCTGTACTGCTCAAGATATCTAGTATAATTTTCTATTGACTAATATATAAATAAGTATATTTTCTTCATGCACATTATCACTGTAATTTTCAATATTACTAAGGCTGCATTCCATTGATAGGAATTATATTTTAAATATATTATCCATATAATTTGTGTATACTTGTGTAGAGAGAAGCTTTGTAGAATGCCTTGTTTGGAGCTGAATTTATTTTTCTTTTCCTTCTCTTTCTTTCTCGTCTTTCTACCTCTATTTTCCATTCCTTCAGATTTGCCATCTAAATATTAGCATAGGTGAGAATAGGAAATGCTTTGAGCATCATTAAGAAATTTCTTAATTAAGAAAATTAAGAAAAACAGACCACACTGCAGTCAAACAGGTGGCTTCAGTGTCTTTCTGGAACTGGAACACAACCTATCAGAAATATTTGTTATATTTTCTTGAATTTTATGAGTTTGTTATCAGCAAAGCAAGTATTAACAATTAAATCATAAAACTTACAATTTAATAAATTATATTTAAAACAATTATGATACATACTTGGCAATAAGAAATCCTTATTATTACCTTTTAGTATGGTTTACAAGGTTGGGATTAATTCCATTGATTGTATGTTTAGAGTGGAGATATTGTGGAAGGGTGCTCCACTAAAACCTCTTCCCAATTCTGCATTGCCAGATTAGAAGTTTGAAATTAGCCATGAGGGAAGCTTTCACACTACAGATATGAACAAATGATACAAATTAGGATTTTATTTGTTTTGTTGATTGTCTAGACTTAATAAGTTACTGAAGATATAAGACTTATGTTTATTAAACAAAATTGCCTTGAGCCTCGGTATTAATCTTGAATATCCCGAAAGTTTGAGAAATAGTAAGAGGCAAGTTCATCCAGGAGACAGAGACAGAGACAGAGACAAAGAAGGAAGTTTGCTTTAGGAAATTGTGGATCATGCTCACAGGATAGAAGTTCAGGTTTTCTATTTCAGAGGGTAAGCTGCTCCACTTACAGACTACTGATTTAAATGCTAAGTTCACCTGAAAAATATCATCACTGAAACACCTAGAGGGTGTTTGACAAAACAACTGGAAACCATAGCCTTACCAAAGTAATAATCACAGAAATGTTTGAATATGCCCAAACAAGTTTACTCACTTGTAAAGAAATTTCTGACTTCTTTTAGGAATGTGTGAATTTGCAAATTAAGCGTGTATTATTTCGCTTTCAACTTACTAGTTGATATACATAAAAACAGATAACAAGGCTTAATTTGTTAAGCTGCCATTAGGACACTCGCATCCTGTACTGGAGTGCTGATTTCAGTCCTCACTGCTCTTCTGATCTAGCTTCCTGCTAATGAGCCTGGGAAGGATGGGCTGATGGCCAACTACAGGGCCATCACTCTTGTGTGAGACCCAGATAGAGTTCCAGGCTCCTAGCTTCTGTCTGGCCCAGCCTGGAATGTATGGCTATTTGGGTAATGAAACAATAGATGACAGATTATCTCTCTCTCTCTCTTTCTCTCTCTCTCTCTCTCTCTCTGACATTTTGCATTTCAAATAAATGAATAAATCTTTAAAAATGACAACATTAATGTTAACTGGTGGGGGAATGGGACAGCCTATGTGTAATATGTCATCTATATGAAAGGATAAAGGCCTGGTTGTTCAATTCTTCCCTCAAATTTTCTGAGAGAGAGAGAGAGAGAAACATGGGGGCTGGGCCAGGCTAAAGCCAGTAGACTAAAACTTCAACCCTGCCTCCCATATGCAGTCCAACCATTTAATGGACCCATTAACTGGGTCCAACCACTTTAAACCATCATCTGCAGTCCCCTGGAATGCATTATTAGGACCCTGAATTAGAAGCAGAGTTGGCTGGATCGAACCATCACTCCACTATGAGATGCTAATGTTCCAAGATGCAGTTTAACATGCTATGCCACAACACCCAACCCATGTTACAACAATTAATTTGTTAGTGCCAAGACACTTAAATATTTTAAAAATTATTTAGGTACTCTTTCCTCTCCTTAATAAAATAAAAAATAATAATGTTAACAAATTATTTTATAGTTCTTCTTATCTCTGGGCATTGTGAGTTAAACTTTCCCTGGTTGTGAATGACATTTCTTTGTTTCTGTATAAGAATTTGTAGCAGTAGGTAAGGAAAACAACTCTTCTAATAAAATAGAAGTGTAGTGCTTACTTGAATGCTTGCTGAAATGAGCTACTTAAATGTTCAAGAATAAAATATTTAAAAATGAAAACAAGGATATCAGAGCAATCAATTTTTATGTGAGATTTATGTTAAAATTCAAGTTTTCAGTTTGACAATAAGAAATCTGTACCTTATATTCTTATGCACATGACAGCATACACTGTATATTCCATGGTGTAGTAAACTCTTTTGAAAATGGAACGTATTTACCACAATTACAGTTTTTGTACATAGGCTTTCATTTGCTAATGCCAGTAGAATGCACTAACCATATACATCTCAAGATTTAATCTTCACCTGCTTTCTTTAGTTGCTAGTTTCCTGAGATGTTATTAAAGACAAATGGATCATAATTTTAGGTTCACTTAATAAAAAAAAAGGTAACAAATAATTCAACAGATAAAAATAAGCACATCACTTGACAAAGATATGTTTTATATTTTTATGAGAATACATTAATGTATTTAATAAACAAAACTGTAAATATGTGCTTTCTCATGTTTCAAGATTTCTTTGTTTTCTCTCTAGTATTTAGAATCATTATTTTTTCCATTAAATATTTAAATATTCATATTCTTGCAAAAATCAATAGATTCGGTTTAGAACATTCATTAGAATGAGGAAAAAGGAGTTGTACAACTTTTGAATGTTAAATAGGAGATCCTACACTTTGTAATTTATATTTTGCATAAGTTATGTATAGTGTTACATGTGACAGTTGACTCTAAGTCACCTGTTGTCAAAGATTTGTCAAAAGCCTTTTTGTGGTTTTTTATTGCATCAATTTACTCAGGCTGGGCTATTTTCCAAGATTATTATCATGCTTGAAATATATTAAGATTTGACACAAAAGATATTTGTCTATGATTTAAATGCAAGAGTGCAAAACTGCAACTGTCACTCCTTGAAAATTAAACTTACAGAATTTAGATTGGCATTTCAGTTTCGTGGTTTTCTGGCTGTCCTTATCTCTTTCTGGGTTTCTGCCTGAGTGCCTAAACTGCTGACCTGTGGACAATTCTGCACTTCTCCAACAATTGTGTAAGGTAGAGTAGATCGGTCTTGAGTACCACTCAAGGAACATCTGCTTACCTCACTGAAACCTATCTGTGCTACCTGCTGCACTAACATTTCTAGACACTAAAAACAATGTTTTGTTAATTATATTTATAGGTACTGATCTAATTACATACTGTTCTTTAGAAATCAAGGAAATTCTAAATGACCTGTTCAGCAATAGAAAGTCTAAATAATAATTCCTTCATATTTATTTTGTATTATTTAAAATATATAACTGATAATTGACATCTTGGCAAAATTCAGAATGTAAATTACCTTATAAAAGTATAATTATAGGGACCAGCACTGTGATTTAGCAGGTAAAGCCAACTCCTGCAGTGCCGGCATCCCATATGGGCGGCCGGTTCTAGTCCCGGCTGCTCCACTTCCAGTCCAGCTCTCTGCTATGGCCTGGAAAAGCAGTGGAAGATGGCTCAAGTCCCACATGGGAGATTTAGAGGAAGCTCCTGGCTTCTGGCTTCGGATTGGCGCAACTCTGGCCCTTGTGGCCAATTGGGAGTACACCAGTGGATGGAAGACCTCTCTCTGCCCTGCCTCTCCTTCTCTCTCTGTGTACCTCTGCCTTTCAAATAAAGAGATCTTTTAAAAAAAAGTATAATTGTAGATCATTCTATTTTTAAATGGATAAGGAATCAATAACATAACTAAATCAAAAACCCACACTTTCCTGATAATTGCATCGAGAATACTTTAAAATTATGGACAATTTTCATTAATTTTAATATAAATAAAAATACATAAAAACCAAAAGTTAATACATAATGAAAGTTTTAACTGATATGTTCAGTCCATCCACCATGTGGATTTCTGTTACAAATTAGTTTTCATACTTTATTTTTACTCCCCACATAATTTTCCAACCTATATTTACAGAAATAACTTGCTCTTTACTGCTTGTTCTTCAAAACTATACTTTCCTTTCTACACTGATGACTGTAAAACAAGAAGAAAAAAATAAAAAACCTATTCTTCTTTGTGATTTTTCTCTACTGCATTTTGATCAAATAGTTTTAAGGTGCCTCTCTACTTATTCCTCAATAAAGCTTTCAAGTTCCAGTCCTAGATTCTATTTTTGACTTCCATTTCCAGTTCTTTGGGGCTTTTATTTAATCTTCTTTCAGTCTACTTCTTCCATGAGTAAACTAATGGATAAACTTAATGTGTTTTACGATATAGCCTATCTTAAAGTCTCCTTCTCCCCTTCTAAAAGCACATAATCTATTTTTATTCTTCAGGGAAATAAGGAAAAGAAATAAAGGAATTTTGAAGTAAAGAGGAATGAAAGAAAAATGAGTAATAAGCAAAGTATTTTAAGAGAAAGTGCAATACTATCATAAAAAAAGAGAGGGACATAAACTCCTGGTATTATTATATTCTTGTATACTCCCAGAAACCCATAATTCCACAAAAATGGAAAAATACATTTTTATGCTGAAACTTATATATATATATGTGTGTGTGTGTGTGTATGTATATGTATATATGTGTGTGTATGTATATGTATGTGTGTATATATATGTATATGTGTGTATGTATATGTATGTGTGTGTATGTATATATATATGTGTGTGTGTGTGTGTATATGTATATATATATATATAAGCTTTTCAAAACAACTGAAGTGGATGTTTGGTGCAGCAGTTAAGATGCCACTTAAGCTCTATCTCTCTCTGTAACTGTCTTTCAAATAAATAAAATAAATCTTAAAAATAAAGATGCTACTTAAGTATTCAGTATTGTAGAGCTTAGATTAGATTCCCACCTTCGCTTCTGATCCAGCTTCCTGCTGATGATGCAGTAGGTGATGACTCAAGTAACTGTACCCCTGCCACCCACCTGGGAGGCCTGGATTGATTTCTGGCTCCTGGATAGGCCTGCATTAGCCTGAAATCTTACAGCATTTGAAGAGTGAAAGAGCAGATGAACAATCTCTTTCTGTCTCTCTTTCTCTTTGTCTCCCTGCCTTTCTAATTAGTAAATAAAAAATTTAAAAAGTCGGCCGGCGCCGTGGCTCAACAGGCTAATCCTCCGCCTTGCGGCGCCGGCACACCGGGTTCTAGTCCCGGTCGGGGCACCGATCCTGTCCCGGTTGCCCCTCTTCCAGGCCAGCTCTCTGCTGTGGCCAGGGAGTGCAGTGGAGGATGGCCCAAGTGTTTGGGCTCTGCACCCCATGGGAGACCAGGAGAAGCACCTGGCTCCTGCCATCGGAACAGCGCGGTGCGCCGGCCGCAGCGCGCCAACCGCGGCGGCCATTGGAGGGTGAACCAACGGCAAAGGAAGACCTTTCTCTCTGTCTCTCTCTCTCTCTCATTGTCCACTCTGCCTGTCAAAAATAAAAAAAAAATTAAAAAGTAATATAAAAATTATTAGGGACCAGTGTAGTGGTGTAGCAGATAAAGTTGCTGCCTGCAACCTCAGCATCCCATATGGGCGCTGTTTCGTGTCTCAGCTGCTACTCTTCTAATCCAGCTCCCTGCTTTTGATCTGGGAAAAGCAGAAGAGGATGGCCCAAGTCCCTGGGAAACCTAGAAGAAACTCTCAGCTTCTGGCTTTGGCCTGGCCCATTCCTGGACATTGTGACCATCTGGGGAGTGAACCAGAGGTAGGAAGATCTCTCTTTCTCTCTCTCTTTCTCTCTCTCTCTCTCTCTCTCTCTCTCTCTCTCTCTCTGTGTGTGCATGTGCATGTGTCTGTCTTTCCTTCTCTCTCTTTAATTCTGATTTTCAAATAAATAACTAAATCTTTAAAAACAGAAGTATTTGTCATACCGTGTTCATCAGCTGAACATGCATAAATCACCAGGATTTTTTTTCTTCATTTAACAATTCACTACATTAATAGGCTATCTCCTTCAACTGTACATGCTTGCTAAGGGATTTCTGGATTGTGAACAGCTATCAGAATGTTAAATCGAATTGAACAACTATTGATAGAATGAAAAATCAGTAATGGGAAGTGACATGCAGTTGTCCTTGACAGTGAACAAGCATGACAGATGTGTGAAGTTAGAAGCATAATTTTGTAATGGTTTGTTTCTTCTTCTCAATTGACTTTCAGAAAATATTTTAAAAAAACAATGCAATGTTATCGTCCACGAGTGGAAAGATGACAAGGTTGTTTCCTTAGTAGTAGATCAAAGACAAAGCATATGGTGTCTAAAGACTTACAAACTTCTTTTTTATGTGTGGATAATTTGCAAGGATTCTAACAGGGTGAAGTAGCATCTACTATATGTTAAAAATCCCATAGATAACCCTTCTAATAATTGCTTTCATTAAAACTAGTTTGTTTTCTTCAAACTGGGCAAGAAACCAAATGATGCTTTGAGAATGTCCGTGTTTCTCATATGACATCTCCTGTAGAGATTCTCTTCTCTTTCCCATCCTTCAGCTGCTATTGTTGTGAACACAAAAGGAAATCCTAAAAGGAGATGGAAAGTCAGAGTTTTGTTTTGTTTTGTTTTGTTTCTAAGCCAATTATATTGCTATAATGTAATTTTCTTTCTTTTTTTTTCTTTTTTTTTTTTGTTTTGTTTTTTGACAGGCACAGTGGAAAGTGAGAGAGAGAGAGAGAGGTCTTCCTTTGCTTATAATGCAATTTTCATATCCAGTACTTCAGGACAAACTTTATTTAAGAGGTTTTACAAATCACAAAGTGTATGCAAAAGTAGTAGGGGAAAATAGTGATTATTTTAATATGGCTCAAAAGTTTACAAATGACATTTTAAATAAGTGCACCAAGTATCACTTTATGAATCTCCAATAACTAGCACCACTGCATTGGTTTATAAAACATCAAACACAAATAACTTCACCAACAGCTAAATCTTCAATTCTGAGAATTAAAAGAATAGATAGGACATTGTCTCAGTATTAAAGGGGAAAAAAGAAAAATGACTTTATAACCATATCATTATAATCAACATTACCCATCTCTGATGGAAGTGACTCTTTATGGAATAAAGATTGTTAACATTCAGCAACCTGGTCATTCTTCAGAACACCTCAAGGATTTCATGTTCCTGTAAGGGTTCTAGGTAATAAGATTTGAGGGACATGATGTGTGAGATTCCTGGGCCAAAATGTGTAACTGATTATGTGAGACACTCATCCTCTGTTACAATAAATACCTTACTAGATTGCTTTTTTTTTTTTTTTTTTTTTTTTTGACAGGCAGAGTGGACAGTGAGAGAGAGAGAGAGACAGAGAGAAAGGTCTTCCTTTGCCGTTGGTTCACCCTCCAATGGCCGCCGCGGTAGCGCGCTGCGGCCAGCGCACCGCGCTGTTCCGATGGCAGGAGCCAGGTGCTTCTCCTGGTCTCCCATGGGGTGCAAGGCCCAAGAACTTGGGCCATCCTCCACTGCACTCCCTGGCCACAGCAGAGAGCTGGCCTGGAAGAGGGGCAACCGGGACAGGATCGGTGCCCCGACTGGGACTAGAACCCGGTGTGCCGGCACCGCAAGGCGGAGGATTAGCCTGTTGAGTCACGGCGCCGGCCACTAGATTGCTTTTTAATATGGCAAGCTAGCAATTCCCTCATCCTTGCATGCACTCACCACTCCCCTGATCCAGCAGTGGATACTATTTATTTCTTGTCCCCTAGAATTTGAGAGTTTTTTTATCTTTCTTTTCCAATATAACACAGTTAAAGTAATTCTGTGACAGTTTCAGGACTACTATATAAGAGTCCTAGGTATTCTGCTGTTCTTTCCTAATCCACATACTATGGGAAAATGCTCAGGACAAACTATTAAATATCAGGTAGTCACTCAGGGGCTGGGACACATGCAGTGTAAATGAATCAACATTAACTAACATAAAACATCAATTTCAAAGATTTCTATTTGAAGCTAATGCTAATATTTCTGTAATAAATAATTATTTTTGAATTTTATTTATTTTTTAGAGAGAGAGAGAGAGAGATCTTAATGCTCTTGTTCTACATACTTTCATTCACTCCTCAAATACCCATAACAGGGTGACTGGGCTGGAGCCAAATTCAGAAGCTGTGAACTCAATTCAGGTCTCCCACATGGGTAGCACAGACCCAGTTACTTGAAACCATCACCACTACCTCCCAGGACCTCTATTAAGTAGGAAGCTGGAGCCAGAAGACAAAGCTGGCAACTGAATTCAGTTAGTATGCTGTGGAATACGGATGCCTTAATCAACGTCTTAATTGCTAGGTTAAACACCTACTCCTAATGTCAGACTTTTAAATATCCAATAACTTTTTCAATAGTGCAATCACAATTCATTTTTATTAAAATTTCAAATGTGCTTAAATACCTGAAAAATGTATTTTATCACAGTTATATTTATTATCTTATAGTTCCTGGGGGTGAAAAATTTGGAACCAACCTAGCGAGATTCTCTGCTTCAGAGTCTCCCCAAAATACAGTGTCTCTCCAGGTTCTGTGATCTCATGTAAAAAGCCTTGGCTTAGGAAAGATACCTTCAAATTGACAGGATTCAGTTCCTTGTGGATTATTGGTCTGAGGGCCTCCACTTCTTATTAGCTGTCAGCTAGATGCTTCCAATAGGTTCCTGACAAATAAAACACAAAAACTCCAGAAAGAGAATGTAAACAAGATGGAAGCCATGTTGTTTTAAAATTTAAATTTAATCTTAAAAATGACATCCTATCACATCTGCCACATTCTTTTCAGTCTGAGCAAGTTAACAGGCCCAGTCAACACAGTAAGGAGGGATTTTATAAAACGTGAATACCAAGAGGTGCATGTAATTGTGATTCAGGGTAAAACTTGCTAAACATATGCAGAAGCAGAATTTGCCAAAATGTGCCTAAGAAATCATCACATGTATGGATGGGCTTTGTGTACAGTGCTTGAGCTGCTGGTTGAGACATTCTCATCCTACATCAAAGTGCCTGGACGTCCTACTTCACTCCCAGTTCTAGTTTCCTGCTAATGTACACCCTGGATGGATAGGTGAAGGTTCAGTTAGGTACTTGCCATTCATACTGGTCATCTGGTCTGAGTTGCAGGCTGCTGGCTTCAGCCTGGCCCTGTCCCAGCCACTGCGGGGATCTGAAGACTGAACCAGAGGTTGGGAGCTTTCTGTTTGTGTGTGTCTCTCCCTGACTTTTAAATAAAAGTGTTTATTTATTATTTAAAAATAATAGAACAATAAATAGTAGAAAATAACATTTGTTTTAACAGGAGCAAATGTTTTCATTTGTAATAAGATGAACTTTTATGCTATTAATGGAAACAGAGCTTATTTTAAGAAATAAGTTTAAGAATAGAGAAAATACAACTTTCTCATAGAGTAAATAACTGTGTTTTTATTCAAATATGCCTTATAAACATTTTTATAAACATTTTTTATTTATTTGAAAGTCAGATTTACAGCGAGGGAGAGACAGAGATCTTCCATCAGCTGGTTTACTCCCCAATTGCCCTCAATGGGCAAAGCTGGAACAGAAGCCAGGGGCTTCATCAGGTCTCCCATGTGGGTGCAGAGGCTTAAGGACTTGGGCCATCTTTTTCTTTCCCAGGCACATTTGCAGGGAGCTAGATGGAAGTGGAGCAGCCAGGACTTGAACCAGTGCCTTTATGGGATGCAGACACTGGGTCTAAGCCCCTGCACCACAGTGCTGGCCCCCTGAATATACATCTATTTAGCACAACAGTACATATACCTACACACTTATATACCCCATTCTGTTAAGGAGTTGTGCCATTTTACAAATGATGATAAATCTTTGAGTTCATTTCCTATCACTGCAGATGTGCATTGTTCTTTTATTATCTTTTAATATTGATGATGTAATATTTTATGATTTGAAAATACTATAGTTAAAATCATTTATTATCAATAGTCAATAGTTCCCAGTGTTGTTATTTTATGGAATTTTATGTCCAAATTCAAGTAAGCTACTGGAATAAATGCTGAAAAGTGCAAATTTTGGGAATAACAAAAAGTACATTTTTTAATTTTGTAAACTACTGCCAAATGTCCTGCAAGGATAATTTACCTGATCTAGCATGTGATTCAATAATGTAGAAGACTATATTTTTTCTAAATTTTTCCGATTCTGTGCATTTTATAAATATTTCACAAATCACAAAACTTTTTGCTAAAAATTGGCAACTCATTAAAGCTTTTTTCTTTTTTGAATAAAATTATTTATTTGAAAGGTAGGGTGACACACACACAGAAACAGAGACAGATAAAGATATTCCACCCACTGGTTCATGCTCCAAATGGTCACAACAGCCAGGTCTGGGCCAGGCCAAGGCCAGTAGCCAGAAACTCCACTTGATTATCCCATGTAGGCGGCCATAAGCTGCCACCTTCCCAAGAACATTAATAGGAAGCTGGAATGGAATCTGAGTAACCAGGACTTGAACTGGCACTGTGATATGGAAGCTGGTGTTCCAACCAGTGGTTTAAACTTCTGGACCATAATACCTGTCCCTGTTTTTGCTTTTTCTTTTCATTACTGGGTAGTTGATTTTCTCTACTAGATTTATCAATTTTTTTATAAACATTTTATCAAAAGAATCAATATTTTTTTGCAATATGTATATTTTTCTTAGTTGATTCTCCCCCTATCGCCAAGAGAAAATTTTTAAATTATATGCACTTAAATAGTTCCAAATTGCAATGATAATGCCGGATACTTAATCTTCAAATTGCAGCTCTGCTTTGACATGTGGTAGAACTACATTCCTCTAGAGAAGAATTTGGCTGCCCATATAAATGTTGGTAGGTAGCGGAGTCAGCAGGCAGCCTCCAGCCTTCTGTCAGCTCTCTAAAGGTCTGGCGTAGCTGCAAAGAGACCCTTGCCAAAAGTTATTCTCTTTGCAGAGGAGCTTGGACAAATGACTGAGTGAAACACGGCTATAAACGCCTGTCCATTTCTCCTGACGCAGCGTAACTCGGACAGGCTCTAGTGCTACCTGCTCCCTAGGCTGTGTGTCAAGCTGACATTGACTGACTTCTCTCTCTGCCTAGCACTACATTTCATTATTACACTGGTGTAATATAAATTGTTGCACTCCAAATTGTGTCTCAAGCTCTGTTACCTAAGAACTGAACTGTGCTAGGTGACAGTTTTTAACCACAACAATTCAGGATTAATCCCCAGCAGATATTTTTATCAGCCTTCTATGTCATTTGCTTAAATCACCAAATCCACTGTACTTTGTTAAGACAGCTCTAGCAAACCAGTAAAACAACCAATTAGCCTTGCTTAGTCCCTCTCATACTCTCCCTCTCACCCCCTTCTGCCTCCTATTCTCTTCCCCTCCTCCTTTTTCTCCTTCTCTTCCTTCTCATTCTCTCTTCTCTTTCCCTCTTCCTCTCCATTTATAAATCTTACTCTTTTTGATTTGAATTAGAATATTTATTTTTCGAAGATACTTTGTTACATCTCCACAAAGTTCAGCAGTGTCTTTTTTTTTAAAGGGACTTTTTTTTAAAGATCTATTTATTTATTTATTTATTTGAAAGGCAGAGCTACAGAGAGGCAGAGCTGGGGGAGAGAGAGAGAGAAATCTTCCATCCGCTGGTTCATTCTCCAAGTAGCTGCAACGGCTGGAGCTTCACTGACCCAAATCAGGAGCCAGGAGCTTCTTCTGGGTCTCCCACATGGGGGCAGGGGCCCAAGGACCTGGGCCATCTTCTACTGCTTTCCCAGGCCATAGCAGAGAGCCTGATCCGAAGTAGAGCATCCGGAATTGAACCAGAGCCCAAATAGAATGCGGGCACTGCAAGTGGTGGCTTTACCCGCTATGCCCCGCAATGTCTTGTTAAGAATGTGTTGTGCTTGACCCCACCATAATCTAATTCTTGAACTGCAATTTGAAATTTGGATCCTGCTGCTGAGTAAAACTTTGATTTCTTCTCATATGCTTAAAGATTTAAGAGGATGAAAGTCTGGTATTTAAATGTATATTTTGTCATGCTGCTTCTAGCTTGTTGTTTTTCTCTTCCTCTAAGTTCCATGATGTGAGCTCATGACCTTCTATTGGAAAACTTATACGACATAAAATGACATAAACAAGTTTGTTATAAAAATCAGTTATTCAAATAAACAGTGTGAGGTTTTTGTTTTGTTTTGTTTTACCAGGTGCTTGAGCCTTGAACTCAGGATCTGGTATTACCACCTATTTTCTTACCATGTGAATAGTTGAAGTTGATTAACATCTTTGAAACATTTTAACATTTTCTTTACCTGGAAAGTAGAGGTACAATACATGCTCTCCTCCGCTCACAAGGTTGCCTTGATGCCGAAATAAGAACATACTTAACATATATTTTATTCTTGCAAAATCTTAAGATAGATACTATGTTCTCAGAAAAATGAAAACTATATTAGGGGATGTATGTGCTCATTAGCTGGACTTAAACAATCTACAATGTATGTATACTGGTTAAAAAAATAATAAAATCTATCTATCACCATGATGGTGAACTTTCTAGCTTTTAAAGCTTTGAAAATTTTTTTTTGTCATTTAAATCATTAAAATTGAAAAGATTAGGACTACAGATCAAAAGTCATAAAAAAGTGGGAAGTGTCAATTTATGCAAATGCGTTAAAAATCACAAAAAAGTATACAAAGTTCTTTAAAGGCATAAAATAGCAAACTGACACAAAAATAAATAATCCGAATAGTGATGTATTTATTTAAGAAATTGAATTCTTTACCAAAGCTATTCCATGAGGAAATTTTCCAACATAAATGGTTGCGTGATTTCTGATTGTTGCTGATATATGTCTGTAAGCAAAAGGGTTGCTCAATGTTTAACATATCTATTCTATTTATTTAATATTAATATAGTATTTATTATGTGCCAGGTATTTTTTATAAGTGCTCCACAAATAATAAGTCACTTCTGAGAGTTATCCAACATAGCAAAGACTTTGAAGAGATGGAGGAATGATTACAATATATGCCAAGTAGTATATATTCAATCAATTTTCTTCCCACTGGTGACAGAATTTTTGAGCAAACTGGAGCACACATCCAAAAGTTTACTTTGATGGCATAACCAGTGCCTTACTCTCAGTTTCTCTCTGGACACATAGTGGAAAATATTTGTTAAAACCCAGACTATGAGGCCAAGTTTGAATACTTTCTGTTCTCTGGTTTTGCATCATGATTTTTTGCCTTTGAAATTCCTCATATTTGTTTTCTTGTATCTCCACATTTCAAATTTTGTTGATCCTTCAAAATTTTTTCAAGTATTACTCCTTGATTTGATTTTGTATAAGTTCTCATCATCTTGCATATTTCAGGGGTTTAATACATATTTATTAAATGGATTTCATGAAAAGATAAATGAATGAAGAAGTTTATTGTGTTTGACAATGCGAAAGAGCAGTCTTCTCATTGTAGATTAATACTCACTGGTACCACGATTTCGTCATTAGAAATTAATTCAGAATAAAGAATTTATCTTTGGATGTCTTCAAAAGCAAATGAATGAATGAATTAATTAATTAATAAGGTATACTTTACACTATGTGGTATGTAATGTATTATCAAGTTATTATGTCTATCATAAAAAGTATTCATGTGGTATACATATCACAGTTCCTGGGGGATCAATATAACAGTTAGAAATGGTAGCTAATATTTGACTGATAAATTGACTGGAAAAGATAGAAATGGGACCCAAGAGAAATGCAATGCCTCTTTTCAAATAAAAAAATTATTATGATTTTCATTGAAATCACTACAGACTCAAGTGAAATTCATTTCTAGAGCTAAACATGAATGATAAATATAAATAAATGATATACACAATATTAGTTGATTTTAAATGAATTATGCTTTTTTCAATCTAATGTTTAAATAATATTAGCATGCATTTTTGGGTAAGAATTAATGTTCAAATAATTTTTCAAGTTAATAATTAGCATAGTATATGAATACATTTTCTTTCTTAAATGACCATAGTATTTGCCACCATACCATAAGACAGTTATGTCCATAAAATACAAACATATTTTCAACTAGAATTCAGCATATATAGGTTAATCATTAAAAGAATATGTTGCTCATTAAAGCAAACATAAATTAAAAAATATAATCTCTTCAGGAATTATGTGGTGTGCAACTTATTACTTTATTAATTATTTGGATCTACATATATGATAAAAAGTTTCAATATTTTGAATGCAGGATTATTCAGAAACCAAATATAGTTATGTTTAGATGTTAAAGTATCATTTAAAATAAAACAATATTACAATTACAATATTTAAATGAAATATTTAAGTTTAAAATAAGGTTGGCAAGTCTGAATGTTAATCAGTTTCAGAAAGAAGAGCTTTAAAAATAAAGCATACCTAATAATTAACATAGGAAACTATAAAATTGTCAAAATTAATTGAATAAAAACCTTAAAAAAAGGATATTATTTTCATAAAAATAAAATAAGTAAAATTTCCAATTTGCATATATATTAGGGGTAAGGTTTGTACTTATGTCTGAATGTACAAAATTGGAAATTATTAAAATTCTCCAACAAAATTATGTGGTGTTTTTCTTTTCCATAAACTCATAGAATTCAATAATCTCCACCTAGCCTTATAATTAATCAATGTGGGAATACCATACTATTTCATATCCATAGTTAATTAGGCAAAGCAACTTTTATTATTTCTGAAGTTCATATTTTGAAAGCAATTTCTTTTGATTTGACTTTCTTTTTCTATCAATTATGAGAAATAAAGTGAAAAAACAGATTGCCTTTTTTTCTGTACTGTTTCGTTGACAAAATTCTCCAGCTTGTCATTTTAAATAAAGGGATCCGGGTAATCACTATGCAGGTAATGTAACCTCTAAGGATTCTGGCACAGAGAAGTGTAAGGAACTGTGCAACAGGAATTCTTGCACCTAAATGAAATGGCAGTGAGTGTCTTTGCTGCTCATACATGGTAGAGTCCCACTTTTCTTGGTAGTTCAGGGCTCTATTAGTAGAGTTGCTCCATTCTCCAGTTCTTGTGACACACACTGGCTTTGTTAGGCGCTTTTGTCCCAGCGTGCTGCAGCCTGCAATTAAGAAACAGAATCGAAGAATATGTCAGAGGAAAATTGCAACCTAAATGCTTCTAACAGATAATTAGGGGTAAAACATGACTAGATCCAAGATTGCCCAAAATCCTACACCGAATTAGAATGTTTTTTTAAATGTCAAAGGCTCGCTCAAATGTTTTCCCAATTACACCATTTCTGAAACACCTTCACTAATACTCCTTAATGAGATATGAAAAATTCTTTGAGGATCAGCATTAAAGCAGTAAATTAAAGGAAGAAAAAAAAAAAGCTTCTGAAGTTTTGCACATACCTTTCATCTTATCTTCTATCTCTCAGTGCTAGGCCTATGCTCTGAGTATAAAAATATTTCTCTTCATTAATAGAACGTTATCCTTCAAGGAGGGTAAGGTTTCTGCTTTGGAGCTAATAGATAATCCTGAAGATAGTAGCTTCTTGGCATTCAAAGTCAGTAATACTAATGCTAATAGCAGTCAGGAAACTATTCAATATATTAATTGAACAGAAAGAAAACGACATTGGCATGCTAGGTTTTACTTCAGGTCGAAGTTATGCCATGTGTACTTAACAACTAGATAGTGCAACCTTTACACACAGCAAAACTTTTCTTGTAATGACATAAATATATCTATCCATCTACCTATCATATATGGATGTAAATACTAACATAACTTTTTTGATCAACTAGGATATTTCAATGACTAAATGTTGAAAATAACTCCTAACAATAAACATTTCTTTATTAACTGATTAATAGATTTTACTTTAATTTAACGTAGATCCATTTATGCACTGCTAGGATTTGTAACCAATATTGGTGAATAAAATGACAGTTTTTAATAAATAAAGTGTTAATGCATAGACTTAGAATAAAATCTTTCAATGTTTTATACAGAAAAAAAAGGAAACATGTTGACAAAGTGTTCAAATTAAATTTTAAGAGTTCTACATTGTAATATGTTGGGGTAAGCCACTGCCTGCAATGGCAGCATCCCATGCATGTGCTGGTTTGCATCTTGGCTGGTCTACTTTCAATTTAACTCCCTGCTAATGTGCCTGGGAGAGCAGTGGAAGATGGCCCAAGCGCCTGGGCCCCTGCACTCTTGTGGGAGACCCAGAAAGTCTCCTGGCTCCTGCCTTTGGATGGGCCCAGCTTTAACAGTTGCATCCATGTGGCGAGTGAACCAGTGCATAGAAGATCTCTCTGTATATAACACTGTCTTTCAAATAAATAAAATAAATACTTAAAAATTAAAATTTAAAATATTTAATAAAAGATTGATGGATATAGCAGAATGTGCATCTATGTATACATACACAGACCTATAAATAAGAAAACTAAAAATACATAGATAATAGAGAGAAAGATGCAGATAAACACACATTGGTACACATTCATACATCCTAGATGCCTTGCATTGTATTCCTTTTAAAATAGCTTTGCTGATAACTAATCCACACAATATACAACTGATCCATGGAAAAGGTACATTAGTGGTTTTCAATTAACTCAGGTTGTATAATTTTCATTTTAACCACCTCAAAAAGAACCTATTGGTCAGACCTCGTAGGGCAGCAGGTTAAGAAGCTGCTCGGGTTGTCTTCATGCCATATTAGCCAGTTCAGGCCCCACTGCTCCCAGTTCTAGTTATTTCAGAACCCTCTCCCACAGAGTGTTAACCCTCTGATTTCCGGTAAGGCACAGCTTTGGGCTACAATGACAGTGATCATGTAACGTTCCTTCTCATTCTTTCCCCAAAAACATTCCTCTAATGAGAGGATGGTTACTATTAGTTTCAAAATTGTTCTGAGGCATAAATACACATATAATTTAATGTAATACTATTGTTAGTCTTCAGAGGAATTGGTTTTTGAGGTCATCTTTGAAGTGTTTTGGCCCAGGGAGTAGTTTCTTAGCTTATTTTCTGGTTCTGTCCTGCAAACTATTAAGAACACAGTCTAGACTATACTTCCATTTGGTCCATAATTTTCATCCCACTTTTCACCACAACTCCAGTGAATTTGAGAGAATGTTTAAGTTTTTAAATTTTTCTATGCTCTGTGTCCACTCACCGCTGTCGTCTAGGAATAAAGCAGGAAATGTTTGTATGACAGTCGATTCTACCCTAAGCCACACCTCTGATCTATGGCTCTGGAGCTCGGATTGGGGTTGATGATAAAGTTTTATCCAGGTGCTGAGTGCTCAGTGGAAGGGGCTGCAGTCCAGCAGCCAGGAGTCCCTTCTGCTTGCCAGTCAGACTGCACAGTTATCATTGCAAAAGCAGGGAATTCCAGGAGAGCTTCTGGGCACAACACATCCACTGTAGAGCCTCTTCTCGGCAAGTGGGGATGATTTGGGACTTAACCTTTGTCATAGGTGATGGGTGAAAACTGCTGAGGTCCTACTCATTTTGGAAGAAAGACTTCTAGATACAAGCAGAGTGGAGAGGTAAGCTTGTATATTTAGCTACAGCATTGGAATGAAGTCAGCCTCACTGAGCTCAGAGAAAGACCATATTGGTTCAATCCATAGCATTCATCTTTTTTTTTTTTTTTTACCAATTTTTATGTCATCTAAAATAACTTTTTAATATAAATGGTAATTTATTTATTTTATACCATTTTCATCAGTTTCACTAAAGATTAACTCACAGGACTTCCTCTTGATTGTCTTTCCAGAACTTTATCTTTCTATTGCTTCTAAAATTTAATAATATGTAAAATTTGCAGGTGGATCTTTGAAAATTATGAATACATAGTTCATACTGTTGATCCTTCTTTTTTAATTTGTATAGGATTGATCTAGAAATTGACAACATTTAAAACTTCCTGATGATTCTCAATATATACAGCCAAAGTTAAAACCTATTGTTCTTGTCACAGGAGAATTAATATCATCTCTTCTCTGTCTTAACATTTTTTTAAATTATTTTTTGAGGCCAGCACTCTTGGGCCTCTGTCTATGGCACCTGAATCCCATATAAGTGTCTGTTTGTGTCCTGGATGATCAACTTTTAATCCAAGTCTCTGTTTATGGCCTGGAAATGCAATAAAGATGGCCCAAGTTTTGGGGTCCCTGGGTCCACATGGGAGACCCAGGAGAAGCTCATGGCTTCTGGCTTCAGATCAAACCAGCTCCAGCCATTGCAGCCATTTGGGGAGTAAAACAGCAAATGGAAGACCTTTCTCTCTGTCTTTCCCTCTCTGTCTATAACTGTACCTCACAAATAAATAAATAAAATCTTTAAAAAATTATTTTGGGACAATATTTTCACTATTTGAGTCAATCTACTCTTGATAGTTTTTTTAGATGACTTATACTTTTCTGCTCCTTTGCTTATATTAAATTTAAATGTTCCATATTCAAGACAAATGTATAAGTCATTACATATAATTCTATAATATAAATATTGTGTATCTGTATACATTAACATATAAATTACATTAAAATAATAATAAATTGAATTTAAAGTATTACTATAAAACTGGAAAGTAAATATACCATTAGATAAATCAAAGATTTGTTTTCTTCAAGAATATTATATATTTTTTTCATCATAGGCCAAACTATAATGAGGCTTTTTGGATGTAGAAACAATATTATCTTTGTTTTGTAGGTCAAAGATTTTGGCTGAAATAAAAAGTTTTGATAATAATTTTCACTCATAGATCATTTAAAGAACCCTACAAATTAGGACAAGAATGAAGAGATATGACAGATTATTGCATTTTTGAAATAAATTGATTATAACTGACTAAAAAAGATGAACATCACCTAAAAGTTTCATCAGCCATTTTATTTTGTCTTACATAATTTTTGTCTTACATAATTTTTTACATTTTTTTAGATTTTCAGTTTTAATTTGGAAATATAAATATTCCAAGTAAAGGCTATTAAAATATGTACATGGCATGTAATTAGGGACCATTATGCTTAGTGACATAAGCCAGTCTCAAAAAGACAAACATGTTTTCTCTGATTTGTGGTAAGAAATATATGGGGTACAAAAAAATTAATGTTTATGAGTGAAGCTGACATCTTCAAATTTGATTATTGTTTATTTTCCTTGTCTATACTCCTGAGGAACAATGATCTCTCTACTTGCTACCTGTTGAATTCTTTATTTTGTGCAGGATTAAGTTTGTGATTATAAAGTAAATTGAAGGTTTGCCAAAGCAAAACATAAAAGAAGATAAGAAAGGAAGGAGGAAGGAGAGTGGGAGCAATGGAGGGATGGGGGAGAATGGGAAGTATCATATTGTTCTTAGAACTATATATATGACATAAGTGAAATTTGCTCCCTTCCTATAAAGAACAAAGAATTTTTAGCTAAATACAAATAAATTATGTCCATCATCAACAATAACTTAAGTATCTATAAACTAAAATAATACATGTACATAAGCCAAAGTTTTATTGACATCCATTTAAAAATAAGATAATTTAAATTTTATAGCGATATGTTGAGCAAATTCACATGGTTAAAATCAGAGTAAGTGGCAAAGCTTGTGCTACACCTGTCCTCTTCAGACTCTTGGAGCTCACTTTGAGTTCTGAGAGCCAAAGGATTTGCAGTTCCTCCCTCTGCTGGAAGAAACACAAGAAGGTGTACAGACCTTACTTCCCTGCTGTGAAGTTATGAGGCTTCAGGTAACCTGCACTGCTTACATCAGACTTTGCTGAGAACGACTGCTTCTTACCTTAAGGACTTGTTCCTAAGATGACTAACTGACAGGCTCATCTACTTATTTAGTATTCGAGTCATGAAAATAAACGTAACATATAGGTGAATAAGATATTTGTGATTATCAATGTCCATTTCCATACAGTTGATCAACATGGAGTCTAGGAAAATGGATAAAACATGCATTTATATTTGAAGAAATCCATATCTTAAATTTTAACTATTTTTCACTGTTACATTTTGATTATGTAAAGGAAAGTCATGCTTGTTATAGTGCTATGTCTGAAACTGTGAAGAATATAAGATATTACTCTATTTATATAGATAATAACAAGAAGGCTTCAAAAATTCATGCAAATGTGTATTATGAACAAACTATGAATGGACTACAGAGTTTTTGGTAGAAAAATAAACCTATTTTTTAACTCCATGATCCACCTGTATCCCTAGAAAACCAGATTGCTGGATTAGGAAAATATATTTTATTCTCAGATAATTTTATTTATTTTTAAAAAGGTTCACTTATTTATTTGAAAGGCAAGTTAACAGAGTGAGAGGAAAAGACAGACAGATCTTCCATCTGCTGGTTTACTCCCCAAGATGGAGCAACAGATAGGACCAGCCCAGGCCCAAACCAGGAGCTTCTTCCAGATCTCCCAAGTGGGTACATGGATGCAAGGACTTGGACAATCCTCTGCTGCTTTCTCAGGTGTGCTAGCATGGAGCTGCATCTGAAGTGGAGCAGGGATGTCATGAAATGGCACCCATACCGGCTGCTGACATTGCAGGTAGTGTCTTAACCCAATGTGCCACAATGCTGGTCCCTCACAGACCATTGTAGTGTTTGTTTCACAAGTCCCAAACCCTCACAGACTAACAGAATAAATCTTGATTGGGTAAGTGACTTCTGATTTTTTTTCTTTTTCTTGTCAGGCAGAGTGGACAGTGAGAGAGAGAGACAGAGAGAAAGGTCTTCCTTTTGTCATTGGTTCACTCTCCAATGGCCACCGCAGCCGGCGCGCTGCGGCCGGCACACCACGCTGATCCGAAGCCAGGAGCTAGGTGCTTATCCTGGTCTCCATGCGGGTGCAGGGCCCAAGAATTTGGGCCATCCTCCACTGCACTCCTGGGCCACAGCAGAGAGCTGGCCTGGAAGAGGGGCAACCGGGACAGAATCTGGCGCCCCGACCAGGACTAGAACCTGGTGTGCTGGCACTGCAGTTGGAGGATTAGCCTATTGAGCCATGGCGCCAGCCATGACTTCTAATTTTATGAGAGGAAATCATGAGTTCTCTACTACAGGAAAGGAAAAATGAAATTATGAATCTTGATGCTTATAGAGGAGCTTCTTGCACAATACATATCTGGTTAGAAAGATGGTGACCTTCAAAATTCTTTAAATTGGTCATTTGGTTTAGGGAGAGAAGAAAAGTTGTGTCACCCTTGGAATAGAGCAAATTGCTCTGGGTCTATCATGGTTAGAATAAAATCAGTGTCTCTATGGAGATACATAGTCTCTAACCTCCAAGGAAAGGCTGATGATCAACATCTCTTAACCCATATTGTCAATTTAAATGATTTGTCTTCCTCAGAAAGCTGTGATCCTCTATAAATGTGGAAATGTTCATGGAGCATGGTTTCTTGAAAGACATGCATTTAAGATGTCAAATCTTGTAACTGAGGGATATGTATACAATGACACATTTAAATTTTAAAATTTTACATATAGTAACACAATCATTTCATTTGCTGGTAAGGACAACTATTTCTTCAAATATTCTTTTTATCTAGATAGTTCAGAAATATCTTAATCCCAAATTTTTGATTACTTTCATTGAGAAAAGCCAGTGAAATTATTTGAAAACTGGTTTACTTCATTTAATATTTATAGAAGTTTTTCCAAGATGTTTCCCATAAGAAAAATATTTATAAATGCTGCCACTATTAATGAATGAATAACAACATATATTCATCTATTAAAGCTAGATATGTTTATGGAAAATATTATGTAAATTTTAAGAGGGATTGCAAAAATTAATTTTAGTAGAAAAATGGCAAGAGGCAGTTTTTTTAAAAAAGACTTATTTATTTATTTGAAAGGTAGAGTTACAGGGGTGCAGAGGCAGAGAGAGAGAGAGAGAGAGGTCTTCCATCCACTGGTTCACTCCCCAAATGGCCGCAACATCCAGAGCTGGTCTGATCCAAAGTCAGGAGCCATGAGCTTCTTCTAGGTCTGCTATGCGGGTGCAGGGACCCAAAGACTTGGGCCATCTTCTGCTTTCTCAGGCCATAGCAGAGAGCTGGAATGGAAAAGGAGCAACTGAGACTCAAACCAGCGTCCAGATGGGATGCAAGCACTCCAGGAGGGGCTTTACCCGCTAATTCACAGTGCCAGTCCCAAAGCAGTTTTTTAAAAATATTTTTATTTGATGTCTTCAAATACATGAAAAATTTTTCTTTTCAGAACTGTGAGAGCTTGTTTTTGTATGACTTTTTGTTTATGAAATTTAACTTACAATATTTTTAAGCCCGTAGAATATTTCTGTTATTCAGTTAAATATACCATGTACATTATAATGTGAGAATATATTAAGGCAGAATTAATGGCAATTGACTTTGATGCAACAAATTCTTCTATGTTTTAACAGAAAGGTAACTCATATTTTTCACATAAAGATCCTGAAAGCAATTCTTATGAGACTAAGCTACGGCCATGTACTAAGGTGGATCTGTTTTCGTTGATATATTTGGAAAGATTAAAGAAACACTTAGTAAACCCAGGCATGGCTTTCTTTTACATAAAATGTTATTTATAACATAGCATCATGAATTATTTACCAGCGCTGGAGTCACTTGCAACAGGAGTAAACAGAATTGATGGTGACCTTCAGTTCACGGAACTGCAGAGAAAGCTATTCTCTCATTAGGTTTACACTAGAGAATAAAAGAAACCTTTGCCTCATGAAAAAATCACTGCTTTCTCCCACATTCCCTTTGTATCACCATGCAGTTGAAAATAGGAGTGTTTCTTACTTAGGTTGCCTCTAAATATAATGAGAAAAGCAATTGCAAATGACTCAAATCCCATCTCACTGTTAAATAGATCTGACTGTGCCCTCTTCGTTGGTACATCAGTTTGAAAAATCCAGATAGACTCTTGATCTGAGAGTAAATGTCAGATAAATGAGTTGACATTCCTGACATTGTTAATGAGCCTTTGGGGGCTGTTCATTGACTGCAGTGTTAAGATGCTAAAGAAACAAATTTTCTATAAGTGTCTCAATCATTATTATGATGAGATATTTTCCTCCTAGGTAAGAATGATTGTCACAAACACATATTTCTGTTTATAAACTCTGTAAATTTATAGTCAATTATTCCAAACAACTTTCTTATTATTGCTTATTAATAGTTGGTCTAGTGGAAAATTTTAATGTTAGGAAAGTTAAAAAGTAGCATGCTTTTCTATTTTTTACATTATAGCCCTCTGAATAGTCGCTATGAGGTTTAAATGAGACGGTGTGTCAATAACAACAACAAACCATGAAAGAGTTTCTGGTTCTTAAGAAGAACACGGTAAATTTTATATATTAGCTGAATTCCTTTCTTTTGCTCAAATTAAAGTAGCTAAATGGGGTGGGAGTATGATCCAGGGGTTAAGATGATGCTTGGAATGCCTGCATGCCATCATGGAGTTCCTGGATTCAAATTCTGCTTAACTCCCAGTTCCAGCTTCCTGCTAATGTTCACTCCGGGAAGCAGCAGATTATGGCTCAAGTACATGTGCCCTTTCACCCACATGTGCGACATGAATTGGATCCATGCCTCCTAGCAGGTACCTGACCCTACCCTGCCTGTGTGTGCATTTGAGGAATGAACCAGAGGATGGGAATTCCCCCTACCCTGTCTCTCAAATAAATCTATACATCAGTAAACATTAAAGAAAATAAAAATGAAGGCTATTTCTAATTAAAAATATAGTATTTAGAAATACAAAACTTATCACCTCGGACATTATGAACAGATTTCCAGGGAATATAAAATTTAAGTAAGAATACACACATACACAACATATTTTGGTTTGAATTAAATTGATTTCATGGGTTATACATGTACTTTAGACACAGATAATGTTAATATTTTAATAATAGGCATTGACTCATAACTACAAAATTGTCCAAATCTCCACAAAAATGTTATCTAATAATCAAATCACAGGGTAGTTTTTTTCTTGAAAATATTTATGTATGTATCTAATCTCTACACAAAGTTAGAGAACATAAGAAGAGAAACTTTAACTACCAAGGTTGTCATTTGTTGATAGACCTTGTATATGTAACATTCAAGCTTTTAATTATTATGTGGGCAGGTAGGGAAAATGAGGGAGAGGAAGAGACAGTGGCAGAGGCAGAGGAGAAAGTGTGTGTGGGGAAAACAGAGAGAGAAAAGAAAGTACCCATCCATTGGTTCACTTATCTAATGCTCATGATAGTAGAGACTCGCCTGGGGCTGAGGCTGCAACCAGGAATTCAACCAAGATATCCCACAAGGTGTCGTAGACTCAGTTAGTTCAGCCATCACTGCTGCTTCCCATGGTCTGCATTAGCAGGAAGCTGGAGTCAATAGCCGAAGGCAAGAATTGTACCCATGCTCTACAAAGTGGGAGGCAAGTGTCTTAATTATCAGGCTAAATATTTACTCTTGATACCCAAAGAAATAATATCTGAACACCATGAACCGTAGCAGAAACGAGCTCGAAAACACAAGATTTTACTTTTAGGAAAATAAACCTTTTACAAACAAGAAGGTTGGACTTGTTATCTTCTAAAACTTGGTGTCCTCCTTGGGTTTATTTCTAATCTACTATGCTTTTGCATATGTTTGTATTCTTATTTTGTTGGTGGTGCACATACATTCACATAAATAATAGGAGAAGTATGCTATAATGTTTGTATTGAACAAGGGCAAAAAGTGATTTTTACCATGTGGCTGTAACATTGACAAGGACTCAATAGATGCAATAGATGCAGATCTCAATAGATGCAGAGAAAGCATTCCATAAAATTCAACTACCTTTCATGATGAAAACTCTAAGCAAATGGGGTATAGAAGGAACGTTCCTCAATACAATCAAAGCAATTTATGAAAAACCCACGGCCAGCATCCTATTGAATGGGGAAAAGTTGGAAGCATTTCCACTGAGATCTGGTACCAGACAGGGATGCCCACTCTCACCACTGCTATTCAACATAGTTCTGGAAGTTTTAGCTAGAGCCATCAGGCAAGAAAAAGAAATTAAAGGGATACAAATTGGGAAGGAAGAAGTCAAACTATCCTTCCTTGCAGATGATATGATTCTTTATTTAGGGGACCCAAAGAACTCTACTAAGAGACTGCTGGAACTCATTGAAGAGTTTGGCAAAGTAGCAGGATATAAAATCAATGCACAAAAATCAACAGCCTTTGTATACACAGGCAATGCCACGGCTGAGGAAGAACTGCTAAGAACAATCCCATTCACAATAGCTACAAAAACAATCACATACCTTGGAATAAACTTAACCAAGGAAGTTAAAGGTCTCTATGATGAAAATTACAAAACCTTAAAGAAAGAAATAGAAGAGGATACCAAAAAATGGAGAAATCTTCCATGCTCATGGATTGGAAGAATCAACATCATCAAAATGTCCATTCTCCCAAAAGCAATGTATATATTCAATGCAATACCAATCAAGATACCAAAGACATTCTTCTCAGATCTGGAAAAAATGATGCTGAAATTCATATGGAGACACAGGAGACCTCGAATAGCTAAAGCAATCTTGCACAACAAAAACAAAGCCGGAGGCATCACAATACCAGATTTCAGGACATACTACAGGGCAGTTGTTATCAAAACAGCATGGTACTGGTACAGAAACAGATGGATAGACCAATGGAACAGAATATAAAACACCAGAAATCAACCCAAACATCTACAGCCAACTTATATTTAATCAAGGATCCAAAACCAATTCCTGGTTCAAGGACAGTCTATTCAATAAATGGTGCTGGGAAAACTGGATTTCCATGTACAGAAGCTTGAAACAAGACCCCTACCTTACACCTTACACAAAAATCCACTCAGCATGGATTAAAGACCTAAATCTATGAACCGACACCATCAAATTATTAGACAAAATTGGAGACACCCTGCAAGATATTGACACCGGCAAAGACTTTGTGGAAAAGACCCTAGAGGCGCAGGCAGTCAAAGTCAAAATTAACTATTGGGATTGCATCAAATTGAGAAGTTTCTGTACTGCAAAAGAAACAGGAGAGTGAAGAGGCAACCGACAGAATGGGAAAAAATATTTGCAAAGTATGCTACAGATAAAGGATTAATAACCAGGATTTACAAAGAGATCAAGAAACTCCACAACATCAAAATAAACAACCCACTTAAGAGATGGGCCAAGGACCTCAATAGACATTTTTCCAAAGAGGAAATCCAAATGGCCAACAGACACATGAAAAAATGCTCAAGATCACTAGCAATCAGGGAAATGCAAATCAAAACCACAATGAGGTTTCACCTCACTCCAGTAAGAATGGCTCACATTCAGAAATCTACCAACAACAGATGCTGGCAAGGATGTGGGGAAAAAGGGACACTAACCCACTGTTGATGGGAATGTAAACTTGTAAAGCCACTGTGGAAGTCAGTCTGGAGATTCCTCAGAAACCTGAATATAACCCTACCATTCAAACCAGCCATCCCACTCCTTGGAATTTACCCAAAGGAAATTAAATTGGCAAACAAAAAAGGGTCTGCACCTTAATGTTTATTGCAGCTCAATTCACAATAGCTAAGACCTAGAATCAACCTAAATGCCCATCAACAGTAGACTGGATAAAGAAATTATGGGATATGTTCTCTACAGAATACTATACAGCAGTTAAAAACAGTGAAATCTGGTCATTTGCAACAAAATGGATGAATCTGGAAAACATCATACTGAGTGAAATAAGCCAGTCCCAGAGGGACAAATATCATATGTTCTCCCTGATCGGTGACAACTAACTGAGCACCAAAAAGGAAAACTGTTGAAGTGAAATGGAAACTATGAGAAACGGTGACTTGATCAGCCCTTGCCCTGACTGTTGATGAACAACTTAATCCTTTATCCCTCCTAGTATTATTTTGTTTGTTCTACTTAATACTATAGGTTGAATTCTGTAATTAACACACAATTATTCTTAAGCATTGAAACTTAATTGAAAAGTGATCCCTGTTAAATATAAGAGTGGGAATAAGAGAGGGAAGAGATGTACAATTTGGGACATGCTCAACCAGACTTGCCCCAAACAGTAGAGTTAGAAACATAACAGGGTATTCCAATTCAATCCCGTCAAGGTGGCAAGTATCAATGCCATCTCACTAGTCCAAGTGATCAATTTCAGTTCACAATTGATCACACTGATAGGTCTAAGAGTCAAAGGGATCACATAAACAAGACTAGTGTCTGAAAATACTAACTGATAGAATAAAAAGGGAGAGAACGATCCAACATGGGGAGCAGGATACACAGCAGACTCATAGAATGGCAGATGTCCTAAATAGCACTCTGGCCTCAGAATCAGCCCTTAAGGCATTCAGATCTGGCTGAAGAGCACAGATGAGTATTTCAGGCATGGAAAGCCAAGACACTCTGGCAAAAAAAAAAAAAAAAAAAAAAAAAAAAAAAAAGAAGAAGAAGAAGACCTAAATGAAAGATCTCTGCGAGTGAGATTCCAGTGGAAAGAACGGGGCCATCAAAGAAGGAGGTACCTTTCTCTGAAGGGAGGAGAGAACTTCCACTTTGACTATGTCCTTGTCTAAATATGGTAAGAGTTAGTGAACTCAAAAGGCTTCCATAGCTTTGGCAACTCATGACAAGAGCCTAGGTTGATTACTGATGCCATAAACAAGAGTGTCAAATTGTTAAGTCAACAACAGGAGTCACTGTGCACTTACTCCTCATGTAGGATCTGTGTCCTTAATGTGCTCTACATTGTGATTTAATGCTATAACTAATACTGAAACAGTATTTTACATTTTGTGTTTCTATGTGGGTGCAAACTGTTGAAATCTACTTAATATATGCTAAATTGATCTTCTGTATATAAACAGAATTGAAAATGAATCTTGATGTGAATGGAAGGGGTGAGGGAGCGGGAGAGGGGAGGGTTGCTGGTGGGAGGGAAGTTATAGGGGGGGCGAGCCATAGTAATCCATAAGCTGTACTTTGGAAATTTATATTCATTAAATAAAAGTTAAAAAAAGTGAATTTTACCATGTGGCTGTAACATCGACAAGGACCTAAAACAGAGTATACTTTTGTATTCAAAGGTAAAAGCTTAATTTATTCTGAATTAAAAATGATAATGTTAATTTATTTTCATCAACATATTTGGAAAAAGGTATATAAATAAAAATCAATTTTGAATTTGTACAGTGAATTTTGGAAAATATCATATACTATAATTAACAGTAAAGAGTTCTGAACTCATATTTTAGTAATACTATCCTTCACACACACATTTTTAAAAAGCAAAAGTCTAGTTTCTTAATTGAATGTAATCAAACCATTAAACTACATTTAAAATCAATTCACAGTAAAATAATGTGATCAAATTCTTAAAATTCTTACGTATGTGCATTTCTACAATTCATTTTATGACAGGAAAAGCAATCTCAAATGTGCTAAAATTAAATGTCCATTTTTCAAGCGAAAAAACAAATTCTTTATTAAAGAATTGTCTACTAGATATTTTCTCAAATGGTTCATAAAATGAACTTCTCTTTGTGTGTTAACTAGAAATTATGACACTCAAAAAAATTCTCCTGAAAATAATTGCCATTCCTATTTGCAGTCATATTAATATAATTTGTATTTTTACAAGCATAAAAATATGATGTCTGATTTAGGTATAGTTTTATAAATGCATATTTTAAATAACTGGTAGATATCTCTTAAGTTTGCCATACTCTTTATTATTTTTCTGATTTCTTTTCATAATCCTTATAAAACAAGGTTATAGTGGGATGTGGAATAGATAAAGATTGTGAGCAAAGAAAGATTTCCATCCCAATGGAGGTCAGTAACCTCAGGAGAGATTAGTCTTTGAGCAGGAATGGAATGCTTGCAAGAAAATACAGGGTCAAAAATTTTATTTAGTTAAGATTGAGCTTTCTAATCCATGAAAACATAAAGTGACTGTTCTCTTAGCTGGCAGTAGTGGGGAAAGTTGTGTAGTTTTTCTATTGTTCAATAAGTCATTGACATATTTTCTAGTTAAGAATAAGGATTCCATTCAAGATGAATGTATGCATTTTAAATTTTCTCAAAAATCTCTTTTCCTAAAAACAAATACAGTTTCTGTTCCCATATTTTTTTTTACTTACCTCATGACTTCTAGTTATTTATTTATACATCTGTTTATTTTTGAAGTATGATTGGATATTGTGGGCATTTGGAAAGGAAATCAACAGATAGGAGATCTCTGTCTCTTCTCTGTTTCTATGGGTGTGTCTCTGTCTGTTTGTTTTTCAAAAAATAAATTTAAAAAGTTACACAGGTTGGTATGCATATTAAGCTGTATATATTTAGTGTATATACATCTTGATAAATTAAAGATAAGTATACACCAGGGAAGTAATTACAAAAATAGTATTATAATTAACATGAACATGATCTTTAAAAACTCTTTCCTCCTTTTTGTTTTTACAGGAAGCTTTATAAAAATATCTATCATCTTAAAAATTTATCTTTACAATATCTTATGATTTAACTCTATTCATTATGCTGTAGAGTAGATCTCCAAAACATTTTCATCTTGATAAACAGAACCACATTCCCTTTTGCCAACACCTTGCTAAAACACCCCCCTCTTAGTTCATGGTGAAGTAGCCAGGCATACAGGTTAAAATCAATTAGGTTTGTGAGCTGGAAGACCATGCCTTTGCCAGGCCCCTGTGTGACCTCAGGCTCCTACCTGGCCACACCTGAGTGCCCACCAGCCAATCAGTTTAATTAACCACTCCCCTTTGGAAGTGGGTTAAAAGCCTGGGACATGGTGTGTCCATCCTTATTTTTCCCTGGTCTCTTGCCCAGAGTGGGGGGGGGGGGGTGTAGCCCTGTGCCTCCACCCTAGGCTTTCTGGCCTAGATACTCCTCTAGGTGGTTGGTTTCTGGTGCTTGGTATGAACGCAGATTTACCTCTCTCTCTTAAATAAAAGCTCTCACTTTCCTATGCATCTTTCGTACTAAATAAAAGTCTAAAATGTACCATGCTGCCTCTTTTATTATACAGAAGATTGATTTAGTATACATTAAGTAAAGATTTCATCAGTTAGCACCCACACAGAACATAAAGTGTAAAATACTGTTTCAGTACAAGGTATAGCATTGCTTCAGATTGGACAACACATTAAGGGCAGAGATCCTACATGAGGAGTAAGCCCACAGTGACTCCTATTGTTGACTTCATTATTTGACACTCTTGTTTATGGCGTCAGTAATCTCCCTAGGTTCTAGTCATGAGTTGCCAAGGCTATGAAAGCCTTTTGAGTTTGCTGACTTCGATCTTATTCCGACAGGGTCATAGTCAAAGTGGAAGTTCTCTCGTCCCTTCAGAGAAAGGTACCTCCTTCTTTGATGACCTGTTCTTTCCACTGGAATCTCACTCACAGAGATCTTTCATTTAGGTAATTTTTTTTGTATTTTTTTTTTGCCAGAGTGTCTTGGCTTTCCATGCTTAAAATTCTCTCATGGGCTCTTCAGCCAGATCTGAATCTTTAAGGGCTGATTCTGAGGCCAGAGTGCTATTTAGGACATCTGCCATTCTATGACTCTGCTGTGTATCCTGTTTCCCATGTTGGATCGTTCTCTCCCTTTTTATTTTATCAGTTAGTATTAGTAGACACTAGTCTTGTTTATGTGATCCCTTTGACTCTTAGACCTATCAGTGTGATCAATTGTGAACTGAAATTGATCACTTGGACTAGTGAGATGGCATTGGTATATGCAACCTTTATGGGATTGTGTTGGAATCCCCAGGCACATTTCTAACTCTACCGTTTGGGGCAAGTCTGATTGAGCATGTTCCACATTGTACATCTCCTCCCTCTCTTATTCCCATTCTTATATTTAACAGTGATCACTTTTCAGTTAAATTTAAACACCTAAGAATAATTGTGTGTTAATTACAGAGTTCAACCAATAGTATTAACTAGAATAAAAATATACTGAAAGGGATAATTTTTAATGTTAATGGGCACTTTTTTATATACCTATGAATTAACTGTGTGTTTTTGGAGAAATATCTAATCAGATGCTTTGTCTATTTTATTTTATTTTCTTCTAAGGAGTTATATGGACTCTAAAGATCTTTTATATTTAACCCTTTTAATGAATATGATTTATAAATATTTTCTTCTGTTCCATAGGCTGTCTTTTCACTTTTCTGATGATTTCCTTTGCTGTACAAAGATTTTAGGTTTGATATAGTCCCACATATTTATTGCCTTCTGTGAAAAATATATAATTTCCAATACCAATGTCTAGAAGCTTTGCCCTCTTTTTTTTAAGGAATTTTACCTTCTCAGGTTTAACATTAAAAATGTTCATCAATCTACAGTTTATTACTGTGTAGAGTTTGATGGTGTCTAATTTTATTCTTTTACATGTAGATATCTTGTTTTCCAACATCAGTAATTGAAAATGCTATTTCCCTCCATTATATATCTTCATATCCCTTGTAATTACCTTTGTGGTAAATGTGTGAGTTTTATTCTGAATTCTTTATAGATTTCACTGGTCAATGTGCATTTCTATGCCAATATTATAACATTTTAGTTGCTGTCATTTTATGATATATTTTGAAATCAGGAAGTTTAATGTCTCTGGTCTTGTGCTCATGGCCTGGAATCCTTTGACAAAGATAATGTTTTCGCTTAGCAGTTAAAATGCCTTCATCCCACATTGAATTTCCTGAGTTTGGTTCCTTACTCTAGCTCCTTACTCAAAATCCCCATCAATGCCAATTCTAGGAGGCAGCTGCAAAGACTCCAGAAATTAGTCTCCTGAAACCTGAGACTGGATAGCATTATCAGCACATGACTTTGGTCCCAGAAGTTTGGGACTGTTATGAGAAGAGTGAACCAATGGATTGGAATCTTAACTCTGTCTCTGCCTCTCAACTAAATATAATTTTAAAAAATAATGTGTTGGCTGTTTGTGATCTTCCATGGTTCTATATTAATTTTACAATGCTTTTTTGATTTATTGAAAAATGTCATTGATATTTTTTGGGATTACATTTAATCCGTATATCATTTTGAGCATTATGGACATTCATTTTGACAGTATTAATTTTTATAGCTCATTAAAGTGGAATATATTTTCAATTATTTCTGTCTGATTGAACTTTTTTTGTTGGTGTTTTACATTTTTTAGTAACAAGCTTCTCAGCTCCTTTAAATTGAACTGGATACCTATATTTCAACAAAGAAAAGCAAGTAATACATAAAAATAAAGCAAATTCCTTGTTTTAGAAAAGGATTTTTATTTATTTATTTATTTATTTATATATATATTTACTTATTTAAAAAATAGAGAGAGAGAGAGAGAGAGAGAGAGAGATCCTTCCTCTTCTGGTTCAGTTCCCAAATGACCTCAACAGTCAGAGCTGAGCCAGGCCAAAGCCAGGAGCTAGGAACTCCATCCTGGTCTCCCATGTTGGTGGCAGGGGCCCACCTACTTTGCTATCATCTGCTGCCTTTCTAGGTATGTTAGCGGCATCCTGGACTCAAGCTGACATGTCCAGAGGGGAAGCCTGTACTCTAAACTACAGCTCAATCTGCTATACTCTGGCACCCTTTCTCCTCTTGGAAATTAATCAGAGAAGATATTTTCATTTTTTTTTATTTGTAAATTTATTTAAGTTATACAAGTTTCATGTATTTTATATATATAGATTTAGGAACATAGTGATACTACTCTACCTCCCACCCATACTCCAATCTTTCTTTGTCCACACTCTCTCATTCCCACTATTATTTTTTTAAAGATGTATTTATTTATTTATTTATTTAAAAGTCAAAGTTACACAGAGAGAGAAGGAGAGGCAGAGAGAGAGAGAGAGAAAAAGAGAAAGAGAGTGGTCTTCCATCTGCTGGTTCACTCCCCAGTTGGCTGCGATGTCTGGAGCTCTGCTGATCCGAAGCCAGGAGCCAGGAGCCAGGAGCTTCTTTCAGATCTCCCATGTGGGTATAGGGGCCCAAGGACTTGGGCCTTCTTGTACTGCTTTCCCAGGCCACATCAAAGGCCTGGATCAGAAGTGGAAGAGCTGGGACTCAAACTGGTATCCATATGGGATCCTGGCACTGCAGGTGGCACTGCAGGTGGCAGATCTATTTTCAATTTACTTAATTACCATAAGTTAACCCTATATTAAGAAAAAGAGTCTAACAAATAGTATTAAGAAAAAAAAAACTATTCCTCAATGTAAGAGAAAAGTGCTATAAATAACCATCATATCTCAAAATATCTATTTCACTCAATATATAACATTTTAGGCACTCAATTATCTTGGATCAGGGAAAACATATGATATCTGTCTTCTTGTGACTGGCTTATTTCATAAGTGTAATGGTTTCCAGTTTTCTCCATTTTGTTACAAAAGACAGGATTTCATTAATATTTTTTATAGCTAAGTAGTTCTCCATAGTGTATAGATACAATCTTTTTTTTATCCAGTCAACAGTTGATGGGCATCTTGGTTGATCCCATATCTTAACTATTGTGAATTGTGCTGCAATGAACATGAGGGTACAGGTAACTCATTCATATGCTGAATTCTTTGAGTTTGGGTAAATTTCTGGGAGTGGGATGGCTAGATAATATGATAAGTCTTTATTCAGATTTCTGAGGCATCTCCACTCTATGTTCCACAGAGAATACACCAGTTTACATTCCCATCAGCAGTGGATTAGGGTCCTTTTTTTCCTCACATCCTCACCAGCATTAGTTGCTTCTTAATTTCTATATGAGGGGCCATGGTAACTGGAGTGAGGTGGAACCTCACAGTGGTTTCGGTTTGCATTTCTGTAATAGCTAGTGATCCTGAGCATTTTCTCAAGTATCTGTTGGTCATTTGAATTTCTTCTCTTTAGAAATGCCTGTTCAAGTCTTTTGCCCATTTACTAACTATATTGTTTATTTTGTTGGTCTTGAATTTCATGAGTTCTTTATAGACTCAGTATGTTAACCCTTTATTCATTGCATAGTTTGCAAATATTTTCTCCCATTCTGTGTACTGCCTCTTCATTTTGCTAAGTGTTTCTTTTGCAGTACAGAAGCTTCTCAGCTTGATATAATCCCATTTGTTAATTTTCACTTTCATTGCCAGTGCTTTTGGGGTCTTTTCCATGAATCTTCGCCTGTGTTAATGTGTAGTAGAATGAGAAGGCCATGCCAAGAAGGCCACTGGCAAGTGAGTGTCAGTTACTCAGGAATGGCTTCGGAAACCCCCAGGGAAATCATCTGGCAACGGAGCCTGCCTAGCAACAGGCTGTGATTGGTTAGGGCATAAACCGCCCCTTGACTGGATTGGCTGCCTTGGCTATATAAGCTGCTGTACCAACTGAAATAAATGATTCTGTGAGCTGCTCGCCTCTGGCCCGCTTTCACCTGACTCCCGGGGTCTGTGTGGTGACTCTGTACCTCTCGCCCCCACCACGCTCCTCCTCTTGGAGGGTGATTTTAAATCATATGATTAACTTCCCAAGTGGCCCCAAAACCCGGATTTGGACCAGCCAGAAGTCAGGAGTCAGGAACTCCATCCAGGTCTCTCATACGGATGAAAGTAGCACACGTTCTTGGGCCGCCTTCAGCTGCTTTCCCAGGCACATTAGGCAGAGAGTGAGACACAGACTGAGTTTCAATCCGCTGATTCACTCCTCAAATGCTTACAATAACCAGAAAAATGGCAAGGTTTAACTGGGAGCCTGTAGCACAATCCATATCTCTCAAGTTAGTGGCTAGAACCCAATTATTTGAACTTCACTGCTGCCTCCCAAAGTCTGCATTAGTTAAAAGCTGCAATGAAGAGTCTCAGTACATAATAGAACCCAGGTACTCTGATGTGAGACACAGGCATCTCAATCACTCAGCTCGACACATGCTCCCTATTTCATTGCTTTTCTTTTTGTTTATCTATCTGACAGGCAGAGTTAGAGAGAGAGAGATGGAGAGAGAGAGACAGAGAGAGAGAGAGAGAGAGAGAGAGATCTTCCATCCATGGATTTGGTCACCAAATGACCACAATGGCTGGAGCTGGCCCAATCCAGGACCAGGAGCCAGAAGCTTCTTCCAGGTCTCCCATGTACGTGCTGGAAACCAAACATTTGGGCCATCTTCCATTCTTTACCCAGGTCCATGCACAGGGAGCCAGACTGGTAGTGGAGTAGGTAGGACTCGAATTGGTGCCCATATGTGATGCCAGCATTAAAAGTGGTGCTTTACCCACTATGCCACAACACTGCCCCCCTATTTCTACTTGAATCATTAGAACAGAATAAAAAGAAATTGTTCATAAAAGTTAAACTTCTAAGAAATTATATAAGTAGAAAATTAAGCAAATAAGAATGTATTGTTGTAACTGATACCATTTTCTCCATCCTCATTAAGATCCATCAAAGTGAGAGTTCTAATTATTTGATGAGATACAATTCCATTACCTAGTTTTGTCCTCTAATTATGACATGTTTGCATTGCCACTGGTAATGGAAGGATTAGTTTACCCAAGCAAGAAATCAATAATTCAAAATTGTAATTAAATTTTATTATAATGAGAAAATGCATTCATTAATGTGGGCTCAATCTACTATTTTTTCTCAGTATTTATCTTCTAATCCATGCATTATTAAATATGCAAATTAAAATATCTAGTATCAATGATGTTATAGTTTCATAAGCAGCAATAAGTGAAGAAAGAAGAAATCTATATTTTCATACATGTACTATAAATATGAAATTAATAAGACAAAGAATACTCATCCAATGAGTAATTCACAGCAAATCAATGTCAGATAAGAAATGAGCTATCCACTTTCTTTACAGATATCTTTCATATATTAATTTAAAGGTAAATCTTTTTTTGACAGTAATCTGTTATCCATCCCAAATGGAATTCATTACAAAAATTGAGGGGGCAATATAAAAATGAATATTCAGAGACTCCTTTCCAAATTGATTAATAATTTCAAGAGGTTGAGCGTTTAATTAAGTGGAATAACCTGCATGTGGGACACTATGGTTCCTGAAAACATTCACAAAATCCTTGATGCCAAGATTACATAGTCTCCTCTAGGAGACAGAAAAGAAGAAAAGCCTCCCTATGTATAATATGAAGCTGATAATACTCTGATACCAAAAATTTCACAGATTAAAGGAAAATAATCACAGGTCAGTA
Source organism: Lepus europaeus (assembly GCF_033115175.1). Taxonomy (NCBI): domain Eukaryota; kingdom Metazoa; phylum Chordata; class Mammalia; order Lagomorpha; family Leporidae; genus Lepus; species Lepus europaeus. The sequence goes on from NC_084841.1 coordinate 20,315,885, forward strand.
TTTCTCATAAATATAGACATTCAATATCCTTACCAAATTATTTGTAAATGGTGGTTTGTGAAATGTAAAACTATGACTAAGTGGAGTTTACTTTAAGGATAGCAGGCAGATTTGTTTTAAAAATGATTCAACACATTCCACCGAATTAAGAGACTAAAAATGGGGCTGATGTTGTGGAGCAGAAGGTTAATCCTGTGACACTAGCATCCCATATAGGCACTGATTCAAGTCCTGGCTGCTCTACTTCCAATCCGGCTTCCTGCTAATGCACCCGGGAAGGTAGTGGATGATGTCCCAAGTGCATGAGGGTCCTCTGGTCTCATGTGGGAGAACATGGGATCGAAACTAGAGAAAAAAAAAAAACTTTGAAAAAGAATAATAAAGAAAGGGAATCAGTCTAGTTGACTTCAATATTCTTAATGAAGATAGAGTCATCGAGATTGTGTGGTATTGATGACACATAGATAGAATAGTATAACAGAATATATACCACACAAAAATAAAATATTTGTAATAAAAATGGAAAAACCTTCCAGATTTAGACAAAGCATTGTTAGACTTGACAACAAAAACACAACTTACTACATTTATGAATTGGACTCCATCTACTTTTTAAAATTATATAAGATGTTACCATTGTCAAACAACTTATTTAGAGGTTGAAATGACAAGTTACACACTGGGAGAAAGTGTTTGCAAACCACTTATCTAAAACATATTAGTAGCTGTACTATGTATAGTACTTCAATTATACTCCAATATAAATTCAAAGAGATTTCAAATAAATAAAAATTTAAAAAGGAAATAATTCACAGAAACACTATAAATATTTACACAAAATAGATTAAGAATTCTAAATTAAGGTGAATTCAGTGCATGTTCAGAAGATATAAGAAATTGTATCATAAAATGTCAGGATTTAAACTGACATTAGTCAGTGATTTTAAGGTTATAGATGTGAAAATTCCACCATATTATGAACTCCATGCATTTCTCTCAAAATTTACTTAGTGTCTGGAATTCTTAACAAGCTCCTACCATGGGAACAGGCTTGTGTGGGAAAAGCATCTCAGGAGAGAAAAATCATGTTGCGAATCAGTAAAATTATTTACTAAGGAAAAAATTATGCATGGCCCAAGAGCATCTGTGTCAGTTAACTCAGAGGCAGAAGTAGATTTCAGGGGGAATGAGAAAGTACACATGAACATTAGCTGCTGGAAACTTGTTGACAATTAAAGCACCCTTATGATGAGTGATGATTCCTGAAAGTCTCTTTTTATATCAAATTAACTTTTGAATAATCAGAATTTATTATCTAAAGAGGCAAAATTAGAGCTATAAAAATTATATAATGCAAACTCCCACATAATACTGAATAAACAAAATATTTACTGTATTTCATTGAAAGAAATTACTAATTACTAATTGAACAAAAACTGTAAAGGAGTGAGATAATCATTTTTCTATTCAATTGTTGTTTATACTAGTCTATATTCCCATTAAACTAGCATCTTTTTGCTTTTTACTTGTTAAATTTCTTAGCTGGTGAAGTAATAAGCCATTATATTACAATGTAAATGCAGAAAATGGAAAAAAAAATTCCTTAAAAAATACAAGAAATAAGAGGCTTTCTTTGGGTTATCAAGCTAAATTGTGACAGATTTAGATTTGAGATTAGGACTTCTGTTTCCTGACACCTGTTTCTCTTTTGTTTTTTCCTACCAAATCAAATAATATTTGTTGTGTGTTTTTTTTTTTTAATTTATTTTTTTTAGACAGGCAGAGTGGATAGTGAGAGAGAGAGAGAGAGAGAGAGAGACAGAGAGAAAGGTCTTCCTTTTGCCGTTGGTTCACCCTCCAATGGCCGCTGTGGACGGCGCATCTCGCTGATCCGAAGCCAGGAGCCAGGTGCTTCTCCTGGTCTCCCATGCCAGTGCAGGGCCCAAGGGCTTGGGCCATCCTCCACTGCCTTCCTGGGCCATAGCAGAGAGCTGACCTGGAAGAGGGGCAACCAGGATAGAATCCAGCACCCCAACCGGGACTAGAACCCTGTGTGCCGGCGCCGCAAGTCGGAGGATTAGCCTGTGGAGCCAGGGCGCCGGCGAGTTGTGTTTATTTTTGACTTTCAGTTGTTTTTGTCACAGGTGATATTAATATTAAGGTTTATTTAGTAAGATTTGTTTCATTTAGTCTTATCTTTTTATGTAACTTTTCTTTGATTATAATTAGCTATTACAGCAGTGTCCACATTTCTATTTTTGGATATAATTCAAATAATGTTTTCTCAGCTAGGAGGTATATTATTAATTTTGAGAATTCTTCTCCTCCTCCTCCTTTTCTTCTTCTTCTTCTTCTTCTTCTTCTTCTTCTTCTTCTTCTTCTTCTTCTTCTTCTTCTTCTTCTTCTTCTTCTTCTTTAATACAGAACTTTTTGGGATTTCTTCTACTCTGTACACTACCACTAAATAGTTAAATTCAATAATAGATGAGAATTTCTGGATGATTTCAACACATCTTTTTATCATCAGTAAAAGTAAGAGATTTAGTGATATTTACTCAGGAGGGATCTTTCAGCCCTAATAAATAACTTATGTTAACTTTTAATGGTAGAAATATTAAATTCATTCTCATTAATATGTTCATGGATCGTTTCACTTAACTTTGGCTGACTTCTTTTTTACTGTGTTCAGTGTTGGGCCCTAAAACAATTCAGGGGAAGAGATAATTTTTGGAAAAAGTCTACTGTCTCTGGATTCAATGTGAACTGCATGAATATTTTTTTCCTCTTTGTTTCTATGGCTCTTTTTGCTGTTGTAACAAATTACTATAGTTATAGTGGCTCAAGACAGCACAATTTTATTTTATAGTTTTGCATATCAGGAATTACACAGGGATCTGACTGGGCTACATCACTGCATTCCATCCTTCAAGATTCGAAAGAGTCCAATCCATTTAATCATTTTTCCCAACTTACAGAGGTCTCCCATCCTCTGCTATTTATCATCTGATCCTTCCATCATCTTCCTCTAGTGATCTTTGTCACCATTCTTCTGGAGTCATATGTTTCCTGCATACAGCCAATGAAAATTCGCTATTTTTAAAGATTTACGTGATTGCATTAAATGTACCTTAGCAATGCAGGATAAATGCCCTGTACTAATACTATGTGCAAGTTCTCTTTTGCTATTCAAAGTAACATGTTTACAATTTCTGGAGATTATGTTGTGAATATATGAGACCATTATTCCCCTTCTGAAACTGGTTCGTTGGGGAGAGTGATACAATTTGCTGCCTTACACACTCTCAGTTGAACATTATAGTTATATACTACTTCTTATAATTATTGCCACAAAATCATAGAAATATGAAAAAAGGGTACATGAAAGCAACAATTAAATCTAAGTAAAGTGGATGGGAGTGAGATGAGCTTCATGGGCTATTTAAGAAGATTTAGCTACTATCCCAGGAAATATTTAAAAGTATTAGCAATAAGTCAATTGGTATATCATTATATCACTTTTATTTTACTCATTATTTCCTTTCAGTTCATTTGAAATCATAACAAGATTTTCTCTTCTGTCACTATTCAACTAAGATGTAAATGGAAACTGGGACAATAATCTAAGAATCAGAAATTAATTGGCCAAGTGTTCATCCTGCCACTCCTTTATTTTTTAAAGCATGTTATTTATTTATTTTAATTTTATTTGAAAAGAAGAGAAAGAGAGATATTGGTTGTCCTGGCTGACGTCAAATCATAGGACTTGATCTTGGTCTCTCCCATGGGTTCTACTTGAACCATCACCTGCTTCCTTCCACGGTGAGCATTAGGAGGTACCTGGAATTGGAAGCAGAGCTACAATTGGAAACCAGTCACTCCAATAAGGGATGTAAACCTGCAGGTAGTGTATGCTCTTATGAGTCAAGGCTGTCCTATTGCATTTCTATTTACTTTCACTTTCTGTAATCCAATTTTTTTTAACTTAATATAATAAAATTTGAAAAAGTTTTGACTAGTAACAAGTAATTCAGCTCTATTTGTACCCATCCATTTCATCTTGCAATAAAATCATAGTATATATTATTTAACTTAGTGTGATATTATTTTTGAAAATATAACTATCTTTTACATATTTGTTCATTGGATGTTCTACTCTTTATATGAATAGTTTTATTACACTTCTATGTTAACAATGTTTAAAATAATCCAGTGTCAGACTTTTAGGGGTACTCCAAATTTTTTTATAAATACTTACATTTGGGGCTAGCAGTGTGTTGTGGCAGGTTAGGCCACCTCCTGCAATGCTGGCATTCAATATGGGTGCTGGTTTCCTAGATGCTCCACTTCAGATCCAGCTCTATGCTAATGCATTGGGAAAGTAGTAGAGGATGGCCCAAGTCCTTGGGCCCCTGCACCCACGGTGGGAATTGAAGGAAGCTCCTGGCTCCTAGCTTTAGTCTGGCCCAGCCCTGGCTATTGCAGCCATTTGGGGAGTGAACCAGCAGATGGAAGATTTCTCTCTCTCTGTCTCTCCCTTTCTCTCTGTAACTCTATCTTTCAAATAAATAAAATCAACTTTAAAAAAAAATTTTAAATTACATTGTAATAGCTGCAATTAATGTATCAGTAGGGAAGATTATTTTATCATTTTTTTAAAATATGTGAGCATAATTTCAATACTGAGGAATAATCTTGATGAAACCTAACCACCATCCCCAACATATCACATGCATGTGCACATTGGAATAAGGATGCACTTAGGCGAGACAGCTAGAAAGGTGTATTTTATATAACCCATTCAAGCAGATACTTTGGAAACATATTTGATTTATAATTGTGATTTCAGAAGGAAACTATTAAGTTCCAGGTGTTTTGGAGAGCAGAACTTAGAACTAAACAAAAGTGATATGTATTTTAAAATTTTAAAGAAATTTTACATGCAAACTGTCATGTCTAAACTTACAGAAATGCCCGTAATTCTAAATTGAAGTTGGGACAGAGAGACAAACACATTTTGATGAATGAAATAATCAGAGATTCATCATTATTTTTTTTCCCCTTTGGCATTGATGCTAACTTTTCTCACAAATTAGATTGTGGGAATAGGTGCCAAAATTTATTACAGTTCTCATATATTTCAGGACATCATTTCAAATATTAGAAATTAAGCATATTAAGATCTTGGTTTCAATTATTATTCTCTTCCTACAATTTCTCTCTCCCTCCCTTTCTCAGACACACACACACACACACACAATCATGTTCTTTTATATCTCATAAAGACACAAACATAACCATGTTCTCTTAAATCTCACCCCTGTAAGCACATGTGACAGACATCAATGAAGGGGTAACATATATTTTTGCCAAGAAGAAATTGAACCTAGGGAAAATATTGTGTTAGGATTCCCCCAGGTTTAAAAAGCTCCAAAAAGGGATCCCAGAGTTCTCACTCAATTATATGCAGTGAAGACACTTAAATAATTGAAGGGAATGATTAAATAAATGAGAATGCTTAAAATAAAATGCAAAGTAAAACACAAGAGGAAATAAGAATGATAAAAGACACAGAACACTTGAAAAAATTTGATTTAAATAACTAAAAATACTCAAAAATAAATTTTTATAATCAGAAATATAACATTAAATTAAGTATAATGTTAATTACATAAAATGTAAAGGGAATTTCATAAAAGTTTGCTTGGTTTCAATTTTTTAATGTATATAATGACAAAAAATTTCATGTATTTTGTATGTACAGTTTTAAGAAGAGAATGATACTTCCAGCTTTCACTCCTTCCACCATCCCCCCTTCCTTATTTTTCTTTTAGTTTTTGCAATGATATATGTTCAATTTTCCTAATGATCACAAAAGTTTAATCTTCCATTAAATAAAGAATTCAGCAAGAACTGAGTAGAAAAACCTCTGCTCCTCATGTGTACAGACCTGGGCTGTGAACAATAATCAAATCTCAAAAGGTCAATTTCACTCGCCTACACGACATCAGAGATAATTTGTGAGGAAAAATATTTAGTACCAAAATTATAGATATAGTGAATTGAAACTACTAAGATTGAGAAAAAATTACTAGAACCATGGCTATTGATCAAAGGTTCTAATAAATGGCAAAGTAGATGAATGAAAATGAAACTCATCTAAGGACATCAACATGATATATCAGGAACCGGGTCTGAAGGAAACCATTAAACACTTTCAGATAAAATAACATCACGACACCTATGAGTCACTCAGTCAAAATGGCATTTCACCATTCACTAATATATGAGCTGACCAAAAGCATTAAAGAGATACTTTAAACCAAGAAAAAATAGTAAGTGGTAACTTTTACAACTGATGACTGGACAAAATAAATGCATTAAGAAGAATAGATAAGTCAATGACTGAGAAAAAAGGTCTTCTCATGAGTGTGTTTACCGTAAAAAAAAAAAAAAGTAAACCAATTAAACGGTTATAATAATTAAAAAGCAATTTTGACTACAATTTAGGATGTGATTATCACTAAATAATTGATAGAGTGGTTTAACACCATCTATAACATGAAGTACTTTGCCCTTACATATAAGAATTGAAAAGCTCTATGTATTTTTGTAGAACCCCCAAACCCGGGTCACTCAAACCAATCCCTGACATTGGGATAGTGGAAGAAAGCCATACTGATTTACAAAGTGCAGAGCCAGCAGTTGGGCAGTGAGCTCTCAATTCACATACTGCTTAAAGAGTAGGAAATCTTACAGATGACAGCTGGGCCTGAGATGCGGCTCTTCATCTCCTGTTCCAGTCTCCTGTTGGTCTGCTGTGTTTATGGTCCTTCTTTGGTTGGTCCATCCTTGTTATTGAGGTCTTTGGGGGAATTTTGATGATGGAAGAGTGGACTGCAGTCAACCTGTGGACTATGTGTAGATTGTAGTTACTTGTTGCTCATGGCCTAGGGTTCCTGAGGTTCCTGGAAAATTCTTCAAGACAGTGCCATAGTGCTGGCCCCGCTCAGGGATCTTGAGAGTCCAGCCTCCGTGTAGCCAAATAGGCCTAATGTACCACCTTCTCAAGGTAGGGAGTTCATTTTACTAAGAAGTCTGTTTCTAATCACCAAGCACAGCAAAGAAATTTTAAGCAAAGAGAAGAGACAGACTAGGATACTAGGTCCTGATAGGACTAGATGGTTGGTTTCAGTGTTGTACTTTAAATCTTTAAGGAATAACATATTGCAGGAGGAGATATCTGGAATAGTGAAAAATGCAATCTGCTTCATTTTTAAGAGCCTCTAAACACCTTATTTATTTATTATTAGTGACTTTGTGACATAAAAATAACTATGTATGTTTGTGTTTTTTGAAAAAAAAATTCTTTAACTTCGAGGATAATACAGAAAAATCAAAAAGTAAGAGAACTGATTGGAGGTTGCAAACACTAATCATCATAGTTAACTTGTCCTTTATGAGATTATGTGTCTTCCAAACTTTATGCATTTAGGAATCTCCTAATTTAAATAATACAAAAGTATCTTTAAATATTATATGAATATTTTCTGGTTTTTTTGTTTTGTTTTCTTTTTTTTTGTATTTTTGACAGGCAGAGTGGACAGTGAGAGAGAGAGACAGAGAGAAAGGTCTTCCTTTGCCGTTGGTTCACCCTCCAATGGCCGCCTTGGTCAGCGTGCTGTGGCCAGCGCACCACGCTGATCTGATGGCAGGAGCCAGGTGCTTCTCCTGGTCTCCCATGGGGTGCAGGGCCCAAGCACTTGGGCCATCCTCCACTGCACTCCCTGACCACAGCAGAGAGCTGGCCTGGAAGAGGGGCAACCAGGACAGAATCCGGTGCCCCGACCGGGACTAGAACCCAGTATGCCGGCGCCGCTAGGCGGAGGATTAGCCTACTGAGCTGCGGCGCCGGCTATATGAATTTTTTCTATGAATTTTGTATTCCACTTTTACAAAGGTTAGAGGAACTTGTTTAGTCAAGGCCGTGTCACAGTGGAGGTTCCTTCCTCCCTTCAGAGAAAGGCGCCTCTCTCCTTGATGTCCTGTTCCTTCTGTTGGGGTCTTGTTCACCAGGATCTTTCATTTAGATTGTTTTTTTGCCACCGTGTCATGGCTTTCCATGCCTGTGAGACTCTCATGGACCTTTTAGCCAGATCCGAATGTCCCAAGGGTTGATTCTGAGGCAGGAGTGCTGTTTTGGGCATTTGCCATTCTATGAGTCTGCTGTGTGTCCTGCTTCCCCCGCAGGATCATTCTCTCCCTTTTAATTCTATCCTTCATTATTTGCTTACACTGGTCTTATTTGTGAAATCTCTTCGACACATACCCTATCTTTTTGATCAGTTGTGTATTTATACTTATCACTTTACCAAGTGTGCTGGCATTGGTACCTGCCTCCTTGGTAAGATTCAGTTGAAATCCCCTGGCACGTTTCTAGTTCCACCATTGGAGGTAAGTCCGAGTGAGCATGTGCCAACCTATATATCTCCTCCCTCTCTTATTCCCACTCCTATATTTAACAGAGATCACTTTTCTGTTAATTTTAAACGCCTAAGAATGATTATGCATTGATTACAGAGTTCAACCAGTGGTCTTATGTAGAACAAACAGAGCAACAACAACAAAAACACTAAAAGGAATAAAATAGTAAGTTGTTCCTCAACAGTCTAGAGTTCAGAGTCGGTGAACTCAAGGGGCTTCCATAACCTAGACAGCTCATAGCAAGAGTCTCAGGTGATTGCTGACGTCATAAATAAGAGTGCCAATTGTTAAATCAACAACGGGAGTCACTGGGTACATGCTCCCCACATAGGAGCTCTGTCCTTAATGTGTTTTACTATGAAACTTAAAAACCCTACTAGTCGAATAATACCCTATACCTTGTGTGGTTGTGTGAATGCAGCCTGTTGAAATCCTTGCTTAGTATATACTAAGTTGATCTTCAGTATATGAAGGTAATTGAAAATGAAACTCAATAAAGGGCGGGATGGGAGAGGGAGAGGGAGAGGGGAGGGCCACGGGAGGGAGGGAGGTTGGGGGGGGGGGAGCCACAACAATACAAAAGTTGTACTTTGTAAATTCACATTTATGAAATTAAAAAATTAAAAAAAACAAAGGTTAGAGGAACAGTATCACCTTAGAAATATAACTTTTTCTTTTATAATTGGCAATGACACGATAGTCATTAGTATACCTTAATATCATTTAAACTCTTCTAATCATTGTCTTTATTACTCTTTTTGATAGATTATGTCCACGTTCTGTCTTCTAGATATAAAAGTAATAGTTAAAATATTTTATTCCAAGATAATATGGTTTCTTTTTCCTCACCACATTTTATATTGAAGAACTCTAAAGGCAGAATTAGAAAATATAAAGGAATTAACATGTATAATCAACTCTAAAAATTATAACTTTTTTAAAGATTTATTTACTTATTTGAAAGAGTTACACAGAAAGGGAAGGAGAGGGAGAGAGAGAGAAAAGTCTTCCACTCTTTATAGTGATGCTTCTCTGGATCTAGGGTGGGTTAGACCTGATTATCTTCATAGAAAATCTCTGATGCTTTCTTAAAGATAGAGCCATATTTTCACAGGCTGAGAGCTAAGACTCCAGTGTAATGAGGTTTAATCACAGTGTTAGAAGAATAGCTAAAATAAGAGAATACAATAAGAGCAAAGAGGTGACAAAAATCAGGTAAAATTGTCAAGGAAATGCTTATATACAACTAAAAGTTGACAGTTTTTCAAATTAGGTTCTGGGCAGAACTTCTACCTTCTGTCAAAGAGTTTTGCATTCTTTGTGTACAGACTGTGTAGATATGCAGAATTCATTAATTTTTACAACATTTAAGTAGAATTGGGATAAATGATCAGGAGAAAGTACCTGCAATGCCCTTATAATTTCATTGTGAATGATAAAGATTTCCCTGACCTGCCTGAAGACTCTTTCAGAAGTCATATGATGTGAAGTTGAATGGATGTGACTCACACTTTAAATGGTAAAATTATGTGGAAAAGTTACAGAACTCTCTGTGATCTGGAAATTTCTCACGATCATTCCTACAAATTTGGGGGTTTTCAGCCCAAAGTCACTGTACTCTACCTTCAGCCTGAAAGTGATGTTGTAGTGTTTTTGTTGCTGATTAATATGTAGTGTTCATCCTCCAAGTTCTGGTGATAAAGTATTCCTAAAACTCAAAGGCTTTGTTCCACAAATGTAATTATCAAAGTCCTTTTTTTCAAAATTTGCTCTGTTGCTTAAAAGGATTTAAGATATAAGGAACATAAATCAAATGTGATTTTTCAAAATTAAATACAAGTGCCAAAGCTTCAAATATTTTCGAAAATACCAAGTGATCTTATAGGCTTTAGAGAGTGACAAGTATTAAAAATTATTTGATTTCCTTTTGTAAAGAGAGAAAAAAATCCTTAAAACTAGGACAGGGTAAAATTAAATCCATGAAAATTCAAAACAGACTAAATTATAATAGCTTCTAACTTTGTGTCATAAGAGAAAATAGAGAAGACACGAAAGTGAACGATAAACTCTGTGTACATATTAAATCTGAGGAAAAGGCAAAGAGAAGTAGCTTCCTTAGAGAATAAAAGCTGGTTTGTTCTACTTGATTTGCCAGGAGGGAGAATGAGAAAGGCAAAGAAATCATGTGGCAGAGTCAAACTGAGGATGTTTCCAGAATTCAGAATTTGCCAAGAGTACATTCTCTCACCTAATTAGAGTCAAAAGAAGTAGTTTTGGCCTGGTGCAGCTCACGCTAAAATTTCTGTCCTTTCCGTTACAATGCCCAGTGCTGGTTGCTTTCATAACTTGGGAAAGTATATTTTTTATTTCAAAAATAATGAACATTTACTTCCTTGAATTAATGTTTAAAATCTTGTAGATTTTATATTTATATGGTATTTCACTTATGAAGTAAGAAGACCAGAAACAAATTTGTCACAAATATTGACACAATTATTCTATTGGAGTAAGGCTTATTTTTACTTTCCCTAAAGAATATGCTCTCTTATTAACTTCAATTTAAGCAATTAAGTGAGCATTACATCAATCCTAAAATGGTTCTTTAAAAACAGGAGGTACCAATGTGATTCTAACACTATTATTAATCATGTAGACGTATTTTGATATGTTGCAGACTTTCTTCCCTCTTGTAATAAATCACTTTTGAAATATTTTCTCCTTTATTTAGCACAAACATACTATTTATCTAGCAACACTCTTTTGATCCAATCACAAATGCTATTTTTATAAAAGCATTGATTTATTTATTTGTGTGTGTGTTTGTATGAGAGAGAGAGAGAGAGAGAGAGAGAGAGAGAGAATCTTCCTTGCTGTGGTTCACTCCTGAAATGCCTACAACAGCTAAGGCTGAATTAGGCCAAAGCCTGTTGCCAGGATAGCCATCAGGATCTCCCATAAGGGTGGCAGAGACTAAGTACTTGAGTCATCACCTACTGACACCCAGAGTGCCCATTAGCAGGGAGCTGTATTTGGAAGCAGAGGCGAGACTCAATTTCAGACAGTACAGTGTAAGAGGCCAGTGTTCCAAATGGCAGCTTAATGTAATCCCAATGGCAACCTCCTCAGTCATTTTGTTTTCAATCTTTAACTCAATACAAATTAATATCAGAAATGACTTCCTGCTTCTCAATTTTATGTCACATGTGTGGTATTGTGTTAACATAATAAATATGTTATTCATGATCAATAAAATAAGCTGACACTACAGGGACTGCATTCTTAAAATTTTCAAAAACAACTTCTAAAATGCTTTCTTTCTTTAGAATGGCTACCATATATTTGAAGAAGCAGATTCTAGATCTATGGAATTAACTTACACAGGCAGACTTGAGTTTCTTCAGAGTATAGAATTTTAACATAAAAATCCGCAAAATTATTGTATCCGTCTTCAAGAAATATAAGTACAGAGCATTTCTCCTTGTCTGTATTCCCCCTTGATTTCTCAAGCTTAGTTTTAAATGACTAAGCCATAAGCTTCCTCCAAACATCCTTTGGGATACTAACCCATAGCCTAATTCTAAGTTCTCTGGGGAAATTTGGTAGTATGTGAATTCTCAGGACATTTTTAGGTCTTGTTTCAGCAAATTGCTGTTCACAGATGATTTGATGTAAAAAAAAAATGTGCAATGGTATAGAATCAGATGATTGAAAACTCATGCTGTATTTTGCATAATATTTGACAGGTATTAACATTCTGAATATTATGCATTTATTTCCATGACTCACCTTCCTATATTATGATTTTACATAGTCTGTAAATAGAGTTGTTGTGAACTGTTTCATGATGACTAAAAATGGAAGGTGCTGAAGTCAAATGCAATCAAGCAAGAAAGATTAATTTAACAAACTTTCACCCTCAGATAGTTTTCAAAGATGATGAAATTTATTACTGTTTCTGTGATGTGACTACTAATTATTATAATAACACATTTGACATTCCTCAACAATTGATTTCAGGATGTCATCAGTATATGCCAGGAATATATATTAGAATATGCTTCAAGGAATACACACACATCTAAATATACACAAATACTCTATCCATGTATATATGTGTTGTGTTTCCATAGACTTATCTATCTTCCTACCCCAAAGATATTAAAGCAATCATTCTAATATGGATATGGAAGTAACAGGGGAAAGATCTAATTAAGGTAGAATTTGAAAATATCTTCACATAAAATGTTTTAACTAGATTCATGCATGTAGATGAAAGTCTATGAAAACAAAAGTGGAAACTCAGAAAGATTTGTGGGTCCAGGGCTATTTAAATAAAGGGACAGCAAGAAAGATCTACAAGGCAATCATAACAGAATACTATACATGTTTTGATCAATTTCTAGCTTGTCAACTCCCTAGCATTCTATCTTTTTATATTGACTGGTCCTATTTAATATATATATTACTGGTCTCCTCTTTGTAGGCATTTGAGTTTACCAACCTGGCTTTATTTTCCTCCCCCCACATATGGTAGAATAACTACTCCATATGTGTATCATGTCAAAGGCACTTACACATTAAGTGACATAAGAAATTTATGTGTCCCAGATAAATTAAGTTTGGAATGTCTTTCATTAGCTAAGAATTAATATTTTTTTTAGAAAACTTGTATAAACTATGTGAAACTGCAATATGCAAACAAAATTAATATCATGGATTTATCATAAATTAATGTGATTTACTTATTTCTATATAGCAAGAGAGATTAGGAACACCAAAGACAATCAAAGACAATATGTGAGAGCATTAGATTTATAATATTGCTTAAAAAGGGCATCACAGCAATGGGCATTTTAGAAATTGAAATCTATTGAATCCAAGTGAATTCTTTCTTGTCATATTGGTAAGTGGTCAAAATATTTAATATACTACTATAGTAGTCTCCAGAATTGCTGATGTGTTTACATAAAATATAAAGGTGTCACTTAAAATAAAAATTATTTTAAAAATAACTACTATGGAAAAATATGTCAATAATAGTTATAAATTATAAGTTGCTGGTATTTACTCACAAAATAGTGGATTAGGGTGAAGTAGAAGAAAAATGCAAATGTTAAAACAATGTAAGATGATGTTAAATAGTGACTAATTGTGATAGTAGAGACTAATGACAAATTGATTGATAACACTACTGGAATTAGTCAAAATGGAATCTATTGAAAAATGAGAAATACTAACTGAGCACCAAAGAGGAAACCTGTTAAGTGAAATGGACACTATGAGAAACAGTGACTTGATCAGCTCTTGTCCTGACTGTTGATGTAAAATGTAATACTTTATCCATTTTAGTATTTTTTTTTCATTCTAGTACTATTGGTTGAACTCTGTAATTAACACACAATTATTCTTAGGTGTTGAAATTTTAACTGAAAAGTGATCCCTGTTAAATATAAGAGTGGCATTAGGAGAGGGAGGAGATATACAATTTAGGACATGTTCAATCAGACATGCCCCAAATGGTGGAGTTAGAAACGTGCCAGGGGATTCCGATACAATCCCATGAAGGTGGCATGTACCAATGCCATCTCACTAGTCCAAGTGATCAATTTCAGTTCACAATTGATCACACTGATTGTCCTGAGTCAAACGGATCACACAAACAAGACTAGTGTCTGCTAATACTAACTGATAGAATCAAAAAGGGAGAGAACGATCCATCATGGGAAGCAGGATACACAGCAGACTCATAGAATGACAGATGTCCTAAATAGCACTCTGGCCTCAGAATCAGTCCTTAAGGCATTTGGATCTGGCTAAAGAGCCCATGAGAGTATTTTAGGCATGGAAAGCCAAGACACACTGGAAAAACAAACAAACAAACAAACAAAAACAAACAAAACCTAAATGAACGATCTCTGTGAGTGAGATCCCAATGGAAAGAACGGGGCCATCAAAGAAGGAGGTACCTTTCTCTGAAGGGAGGAGAGAACTTCCACTTTGACTATGACCCTGTCGGAATAAGATCAAAGTCAGAGAACTAAAAAGGCTTCCACAGCCTTGGCAACTCATGACTAGAGCCAAGGGAGATTACTGACGCCATAAACAAGAGTGTCAAATTGTTAAGTCAACAACAGGAGTCACTGTGTCCTTACTTCTCATGTGGGATCTGTCCTTAATGTGTTGTCCAATGTGAAGCAATGCTATAACTAGTACTGAAACAGTATTTTACACTTTGTGTTTCCGTGTGGGTGCAAACTGATGAAATCTTTATTTAATATATACTAAATTGATCTTCTGTATATAAAGATAATTGAAAATTAATCTTGATGTGAATGGAATGGGAGAGAGAGCGGGAGATGGGAGGGGTGTGAGTAGGAGGGAAGTTATGGGGAGGGGGAAAGCCATTGTAATCCATAAACTGTACTTTGGAAATTTATATTTACTAAATCAAAGAAAAAGAAAAATGAGAAACATTTTTAAACAATTATTATCCTTAGGCTTTTGTATATGTAGTCTTCCTGTTCCATTAAGATTAATTTTGAATGCAAATATTTTGTTCTCTTTGTCTCCCCTCAAATTTGCTATTACAACTAATATTGAAATATTTTTCTTCAAAAATAATAGTGTTTTGTATTTAAGCTGCTGCTTTTAACACCAGCATATCTAGGTCCTGATTTGAAATCTGGCTGCTCTGCTTCCAATCCAGTTACCTGCTGATGAACCTTTGAAGGCAGTGGAAGATGGAAGGTCAATAAATTATTTGACTCCTGCCACCCATATGGGAGACCTGGTACTTCCTGGCTCCTGGCTTTGTCCGTTTGCAGACATTTAGGGAATGAAACAGTAGCCAGAACATTTCTCTCTTTCTCTCTCCCTTTCTCTTTTGCACATTGCCTTTCAAATAAATACATACAAAAATCTTTAAAAATAAAAAAAGAGAAAGGTTATTAGATGTCCTATACTTCTGCTATAAATTCTAAACGAAAGTCAATATTCTTACCTCAATTTTTTTTTTTTTTTTTTTTTTTTTGGACAGGCAGAGTGGACAGTGAGAGAGACAGAGAGAAAGGTCTTCCTTTGCCCTTGGTTCACCTTCCAATGGCCGGCGCGCTGCGGCCAGCGCACCACACTGATCCGATGGCAGGAGCCAGGTGCTTCTCCTGGTCTCTCATGGGGTGCAGGGCCCAAGCACTTGGGCCATCCTCCACTGCACTCCCGGGCCACAGCAGAGAGCTGGCCTGGAAGAGGGGCAACCGGGACAGAATCCGGCGCCCTGACCAGGATTAGAACCCGGTGTGCTGGCGCCGCAAGGCGCAGGTTTAGCCTGTTGAGCCACGGTGCCGGCCTTACCTCAATTTTTTAAAAGATTTATTCATTTATTTGAAAGTCAGAGTTACACAGAGAGAGGAGAGGCAGAGATAGAGAGAGGTCTTCCATCCCCTAGTTCACTCCCCATTTGGCTGCAATGGCCAGAATTGCGCCGATCTGAAGCCAGGAACCAGGAGCTTCTTCCAGGTCTCCCATGTGGGTGCAGGGTCCCAAGGACTTGGGCCATCTTGTACTGCTTTCCCAGGCCATAGCAGAGAGCTGGATCGGCACAGGAGCAGCCAGGACTAGAACTGGTGCCCATAAGGGATGCCAGCGCTCCTGGCCAGAGTGTTAACCCACTGAGCCACAGCGCCATCTCCTCTCAATTTTATATTGAGCATAATTGCAGTCATATTTACTTATTTATTTATATTATCTATTTTTTTTTTTTGACAGGCAGAGTGGATAGTGAGAGAGAGAGACAGAGAGAAAGGTCTTCCTTTATGCCGTTGGTTCACCCTCCAATGGCCGCTGCGGCCGGCTCATCGCACTGATCCGAAGCCAGGAGCCAGGTGCTTCTCCTGGTCTCCCATGCGGGTGCAGGGCCCAAGGACTTGGGCCATCCTCCACTGCCTTCCCGGGCCATAGCAGAGAGCTGGCCTGGAAGAGGGGCAACCGGGATAGAATCCGGTGCCCCAACCGGGACTACAACCCAGTGTGCCGGCGCCGCAAGGCAGAGGATTAGCCTGTTAAGCCACGGCGCCGGCCTATATTATCTATTTTTTAAAGATCTTTTCATTTATTATAAAGTCAGAGTTAGAGAGAGAGAGAGATCTTCCATCTGCTGGTTCACTTACCAAAAGGTATTTTCCTTTTTTTTTTTTTTTTTTTTTTTTAGATTTGTTTACTTTAAAGCAGAATTTCAGGGAGAGGAAGAGATAGATAGAGAGATCTTCCAACCACTGGCTCACTCCCCAGATGGCTGCAATGTCTAGAGCTAGACCAGGCAGAGAGCTGGGTTTGAAGTAGAGTAGTCAGGGCACAAACTGGTGCCCATATAGGTTGCGAATCTTGCAGGCCACAGCTTTACCTGCTATACCACAATGCTGTCCTCAGCAATGTTTAAATATTTCTTTTTGTTGTATATAAATGGATATCAAAGTTTACCTTAAACATAGGTATTATGAGGGCTAAACATGGATATTTTGATTTATAAGTAAAGACCTAAGAAGGAGAACTGATTCAGCAGCACAACTTTCACCTGTGTTCATCTGCCAACTCTGCTGTAACAAATAAACTAATCAGGCTATTTGGAGTATATTAGAAGTACTGTCAAGATGTGATGTGGTACCAGACTTTAAGTTTCTATAATGGAAAATGCTATTAATACAAATGTTTGAGAATTAAAAAGTCTAATGATCTTGTGTTACTAGACATGATAGTTATCTTAATGAGAAAGCCCCAGAGGCTTAAAGGGTTAAATACTTGTAAAATCCTACAGGTGCTTTCAAAAATACTGTGAAGTAAGCAAGTGCCTCTTGTTGGTTGATGAGTTTATAATTTTAAACATGGCGACTTAAAGTCTTTTGTCATCCACAGTTATATATGATCTGCTGCTCATAAAACTAAAGCGTTGTTGGTTCTGTGTTTAGCTGTCCTCCTATAGGTTCCTATGGACTTTTTCCAGCCACTTTTATTGTATTCAGTACTTTGGGATGGCTCTGTAAACAGATGAAGCCAATAATGTGTTAACAGTACCAACTGAGAGAAAGTATGGTTAACTGAGGTTACTAAAAAGAAAAAGCAATTCAAATCAATTGGCAATCTACAAAAAGAGTTAAAGATTTTAAAAGCTATTATTAAAATTGCTATATTGGTCTATTATGCTATATTATATGTGTGTACATATTGTATGTCCACATGGGGAAATTTTATTAAGAGTTTTATTTTAAATGGCTTATAGATAAAATTGTCCATAAATTTAAGCTGCTAAAATCAATCAAAGATACATTTTAATTTGTGGGACCTGAATCTGTGTATCATATGTTTTAGACTTGTTGGTAGAAAGAAACTAAAAACATTTTAGATGGTTGTGCTTAAGTTTACTGGCTAAACAAACTACACCATGTTAGATATTTAAGAGGTGTTTTCAAATACATGATTCTTAAAATTTATAGAAGGCATTGGACCTTCTGGTAAATGTTTTCTTAAGTTGTTATCTAATGGTTGAAACGGTTTGCTAAGTATTCATGTGATATTGCTATTGTCAGCAAGCGATCTAGGACTTGCTCCCTCATTTCTCTATTCTAAGCCCAACTTGTTCTTTCATTTCTCTATTCTCTTCAAGGTAGGAAACTAATTCTATTATGAAGGAATCTGTAGGATGCACAATTTAATCTTTAGACCTTATAAAAGAGATGGCTAACATTTTTCTGCAATAGCATAGCCAAAATAAGAACTCAAATAATAATCTCATAGCTAGATTCACTTCGCCATCAGCGAAGTATACAGTAAGTAGAAAAAACCTCCCTTTCAGACCAAAGGGAAAGAAAGTTTTAAAGTGAGAATATAATTTTCCTCATGGGCATTGTCTACCTTAGAAAAACTACTACAGAACATGCCTGTGACTATAGACTTGTAGTTCAGGCCACCGAAGATTAGAGATGGGACTTGGGCACTCCCTTGACTTGCATCCTCTGGTCTGCTTTAACACAAACCAGGAGGAAAAGAAAGCTCGGCATCAGAAGCAATGGGTGGCAGGCCTATTAATGGCTGATCTGTACAGTGATCTGCCCTCAAGGAGACCCAACAGGCCAGTCCACTGCAGTGGCTTTCAATGTGGTAAGCCTGGGCTTCAGCAGAAGTCAGCTTGTGAAGAGCCCTGGCAGCTCTGCCAAGAGTTGGATCACTGGAAATGGACCTGCCCTGGAGTCGAAGGATGCCCAGGTCAGAGCCACAGATCTTATTGGCTCTAAGCTGAAAAGCCCTTCACTCAGCCCAACTTCCAAAGTGACCACTGCAGCTGAGGGGATGGTCAAGGAGGGTCAGCAACATTGCAGGCAGAACTGTAAATTTCTAGTTAGAGATGCCACCTGCCTTTACCTGGCCAGCTCTCCTCCCAGGCCACCCAAGTAATGAAAGTCAACAGAGTGCCTTCCCCTAGGAGGTTCACACCTCCCTTAGGATATACCCCATGTGAAGAGATAGATAGGTCTGGGCCTCTTAATTTACAAGGCCTAAAGCCCACCAGATTATTATCAAGCCCCTTCTATCAGGTTCTATTTGCCTCTCAATCAGAAAACTTAATTGTAGCTTAGACAGCACCTTTCTTAGCTCCTCTAATAATGACTCTGTCCTTTGTTCTAGGCCCTGTCTAGTGCACTTGGGCCTCATTCCTTTGTAATCATAACCTCTACTCTACCACCATTGGCTCTACTCCCAACCTGTGTGTACTGATGGTCCTCTTCCCCACTTAATGCTGTATAATTGTTCAAACCTGGTAAATGCCACTCTTAGGATCATTGGTTACTATCCTCACTCTGTCTTTTATGACCTTGTCTAAATATGATCAGAGTCGGCAAACTTGGAAGGCTTCCATAGCCTTGGCAACTCATGACGACAGCCTAGGATGGTTACTGGCGCCATAAACTAGAGTGTCAATTTGTTGGGTCAACAACAGGAGCCACTGTGCACTTGCTCCTCATGTGGGATCTCTGTCCTTAATGTGCTGTCCATTGTGATTTAATGCTATAACTAGTACTCAAACAGTATGTTTCACTTTGTGTTTCTATGTGGTTGCAAACTGTTGAAATCTTTATACTAAATTGATCTTCTGTATATAAAGAGAATTGAAAATGAATCTTGATGCAAATTGAAGGGGAGAGGGAGCGGGAGAGGTGAGGGTTGCGGGTGGGAGGGAAGTTATGGGGGGGGGGGAGGCCATTGTAATCCATAAGCTGTACACTGGAAATTTATATTCATTAAATAAAAGTTAAAAAAAAAAAGACCTAAGAAGGAGAACTGATTCAGCAGCACAACTTTCACCTGTGTTCATCTGCCAACTCTGCTGTAACAAATAAAATGTATGATTGACACAACAGTTTATTTTGACAGAATGCTGCAGACTAAAGTTCAAGATCCAGTGTGTATAGGATTTATTTCTTCTTCTTGGCTTGTAGAGTGAGCCCTTCTCACCATATCTTCACAAGTTTTCCTTTTTTTGGTTTTTAAAATTTATTTTATTTATTTGAAAGGAAGAATTACAGAGATAGCGATGGAGAATTAGAGAGACAAATCTTCCATCCACTGGTTTATGCCTCAAATGGCTGCAATGGCCAGTGCTGGTCCAGGCTGAAGCCAGGAACCAGGAGCTTCCTCTGGGTCTCTTGTGTGGGGGGCAGGGACCCAAGCACTTGGGCCTTTTATGCTGTTTTCCCAGGCCATTAGCAGAGAGCTGGATGGGCTCCCTGGGGCAGTCAGGACTACATGGGATGCAGGCAGTAGCTTCACCTGTTACGCCCGGTGCCAGCCACATACTATTTTCACAAGGTCAATAATCCTTGTGATTAGTAGGTCCTACACTCAAAACCTTATTTTAACCTAATTTCTTCTGTAAACATCTCCAAATACAATCACATTCCAAGTTGCTGAGGGATTATTCTTCAATACAAAAAATTTGAGAGAACAAAATTCAGCCAATAACAACCGCTTTCCCCAAAGCATGGAATAAATGCGTACATAGAATGGATTAATTGTTTTTTAAAACTTGGCCAACATCACATCAGATGCTTTTAAGCAATTGCTTACCTTTTTACTTTGTAGATACTCTGAGTGCCAAGTATTGTGAGCAGCAATCAAACAGATCACATAGGTACATTTGTGTATGTAGATATGTGGGAACTTCCTCAAGTTAATGGAAAATGAAATTAAAATATAATTTTCTTTTTATACAGATATTATTGGAAATCATGTAATTTTTTTTTCATAATGTGTTTTTCTCTGAATTTTTGAAATACCCTTCATAAGTAGATATGTTATCAGAGAAGCAAGGGTTCTTGTCTTTGCGCAAGAAAGAATTCAGGTGTGAGACAGAGTAAATGGAAAGCAAAATAGTAAGGTTTATTAGGGCAGAAACATCTGTAAGAACGAATGGGCACCTCTCCAGACAGAACCTGAGAGAGAATGCCCAGTTGCTCAGACTGGGGGAGAGTGAGGTTACATGGTTGAGTGGAGAGAGTACACCTAGTCTGGCCAGGCAGGCGGCTCAGCAGAGAGGCAGAGGGCTGAGTGCCCAGTTTATATTTAGGCCAGAGGGTTTTTATGGGGGTGGGCCTTGCCTTCCCACCTCTTCTCCTTCTTCTCCTCCTGGAACAAAGAACTTTTTAGATGTAAATACAAAAAAATTCCTTTCTGAGTTTCGCCCTGAAGTTATCAGACAGGGGGAAGCCTGGCTGGCATCCACCCAGGTTAGAGGAAGGATGGGCAGGATGTTTGAAGCACAGATACTGGGCTGCACCTGGAAGGTTATCAGGTAGAAGGGGCAGGACCCCCACCTGGAAGGTTATGGGGTATAAGGGGCAGGGCCTCCTGGGAGATCATCTCAGGATCCGGGCAGGATGTTCGAAGTGCAGATACTGGGCTGCACCTGGAAAGTTATCTGGATGACTGAGAAGCAGATACTGGACTTGGATGTCAATGCCTTAGGCCTTTGTCACACACACATAAGCTCACTTCTGACTTCCTACCTAACAGATATATGTGTGTTTCTGTGCATGTGTGTGTATATTTGTGTGTACATGTTATCTGTTCTTATTCTCTCCTTCTCTGTCTTTTATATGTTTATGTGTGTATCTGCTGTGTTTGTGTGTGTATATGTGTGTATAAATATGATCAAGGAATTAAGATAACAAGGAAGTAATTGACTTTCATACTAAAATAAATAATGGTTCTTAATTGGCCCATTACAGTTTTCTAGGATTTGTGAATGAGAATCAGTAGGGTTAAATGACATAGTTACATAAGCACTTAGGTTACTGCACATAATCACAAGAAAGAAAAGATTGAATTTGAAAGTAGCGCATGTAATAAAAACATTTGGTAAATGTTAAATAAAAAAAAAATCTTCCAGTGTTGCTGTGAGGCTGGCAGTCAGTTTCCCAGGAACCTACCCTCTCTAATTAGCTACAACAAAGTCTGCTCTCTTCTGCCTCCCGGGGTCAGCCCTTTCTTGAAGAGGGAGAAAAGGTGCACAACAGGAAACAGCTTAAGTGGAATCCTGACAAGAGGAAAAAAGAAGCCAAATAAACCAAATCAAGAATCCAATTTATCTCATGCTGCCCTAGTCCTTCCCAAATCCTAAGGGCAACTGCTTGCAGGAATGCAGTGTGGAAGGAAAGGACTGTTTTTGTGGGTTGAAACTGTTGGGTAGGAAGTTAAAAAGTAGCCCGTGTGAAGGAAAGCTCCCAGAATTCTCTCTCAGGACCAAATGGGTTACCTGACATAATAACGTGGGGCAATAAAACCTTTGCAGACGCCTGGGGAAGCTCTACTGCTGGGCTCAGCTGCAGTCAGCAAATCTGAGAAGGAATTTGCTAATTTTCACCCAACCCTAGGGTTCCCCATCCTTTGTCCTGGAGGAGAAGAGGGAAGGGGTAAAGAAACTCCCTTAAAAACCAGGAATCTAAACAAAGACTCCTCCCTTAGCTGTCTGCTCTCTGCTGAGCTGGCCTTCTGGCCTGCCCAGGTGTATTCGCTCCATTCAATCATGTAACCTTGCTTCTCCCCATTCTGAGTGACTGGGCACTCTCTCCCTATCGCTTCCATTCTGATGGATGCCTTGTCCCCATAAAACCTTATTACTTTGCTCTCTGTCTCATGCCTGAATTCCTTCTTGAGTGAAGATAAGAACCCCATGGTTTTTTCTCTGGTGACAAAACAGCTAGGAGAACCCCTGAAATATATTTCATAATACTATGAACTGCTGTACTTTTCAGATTCGTGTGGTATTTTACACAATAATGTTCATATGCCTATTCTTTGCCCTGGTTGATGACATTAGCCAGGTGCCAATTTAGCAATGAAGCTTAATCATCTCCAGAGGCGAAAGTGTGCATAGGGAACACCCCGAAGTTCTGGAGTTAACTTTACTATTTTAAAAGTATGATCCAGGGTTGTTTGGTATAGACTTCACTGAAATGTTATCAATCATCATCAGTCATCATTTAGTAAAAGTGAAAGGTCATTTGTTGCCCTCACTCAGGTGACAAAATAAGGACTTTATCTAACAGAGGAAGAAACTGTGAGTAGATGTCAGGGAGTAGCCAAGATACAGATCAGTAGCCGGGAATTAAGATGAGATACAGAGCAAAGTGACAACAGCAAAAGTGTATATCTCCCTTGTTCATTCAGATCTCTAGTGACAAAAAGATAAAAATATGCATGTGACATGTAGAATATGTTCAACTGGATATGTAGAGGTATCATTTGATAGTCAAATAAATAGTTCTAGACTGAACCTATGTAGAACATAATCCAATGTTAGATTTTTAACTTAAATTTTTCAACAAACTAGATGCACAAGACTATGTTAATTCCTAATTATCCACTTTATATGTGAAAATGATGAATAAAATATGGAATGTTAGGAAAATGGCGCAGTTTTGTCTATGGTGTGATCTACACCCTGATTTACATCCTAGGCCCTGGCCCCCACCGCCATTGCTGGAAGCCAGGTGGCCACATGGCCCAACCACTGGTGTCAAGCTCCACCCCCACCCTAATGGGAATCACTGCTCCTGCTTCCCTGCCCGCCCTCCAGCAAAGTTTTAAAAGGACCTGTTCCTGAACACGTGGCTCTCTTCTCTCCTGCTCTCCACTCTCTCTCGCTCTCTTGGCTCCTCTTGTCTGCTCTCCTCTCCTCCTCTCGTCTCTCTTCTCTCTGCTCTCTCTTCTCTCCTCACTAGCTCCTCTCCTCTCTCTCTCTCTTACACTCTCCTTCTCTCTCTTTTTCCCTCTTCACCCCTTCTCTCCGGTCTGCTGGGTGTTCCCCAATAATCCCTTTCCCTTACTCCAGTGTTTGGTGTGTTTTGTGACGGCCTAACATGGAAGCATTTAAGCAGTTTATTCACTGGTTAAGCCTTCAAGCAAATGACAGAAACTTAAAGCTAATCAACACTTAAATTTATATTTTGCAGTATAAAGAATCAGGGCTGCTGTAAAAAACATTTTAGAGAAGGCCCAAGTTTCAGTTGCATAAAACCAAGTTCTCAGAAAATGCAGTTGAAGAATCAAAATTAAGAGTAAAACCATGATTCCTAATGCGAGGAAGAGGAAAGGACTCTTGGAGGAACTGAGTGGTGACGATTGTGCACAGATTACCTGTTCATGTGGTTGTCAACATAAGAAAAAATGGTTAGGGAACAAAAGGAAGACACAACATGGATTTTGACATTTGTTCTACAACCACAATTCCCACAGATTATATTTTGGATTAATATTATAATTGTAAAAACAAAACTTATGTTCAATATATTATTTTACCTCAACATTCCCACTGCTGAATTTTCTATTTTATTTTTGTTGACTTGTTTCACTTTTTGTTAGATTTTTAGGTTACATTTATTTTACAAACTATTCATGAAAATAGAATTCTCCATTTAATGTTTGTTAAGACCTTTTGTTCTATCTTCTAAGAAAAATAATTTTCTTTTTGTACTTTTGTGTTCACCCATGCTAATTTCTGACAACTATTAATGTTTAAATTCTTTGTTCTGCTTTTAGTTTTCTGTTAAAACTATTTCATTTATGGCTGGCACTGTGGCTTACTTGACTAATCCTCCACCTGCGGCGTCAGCACCCCGGGTTCTAGTTCTGGTTGGATTCTGTCCCAGTTGTTCCTCTTCCAGTCCAGCTCTCTGCTGTGGCCCGGGAGTACAGTGAAGAATAGCCCAGGTCCTTGAGCCCTGCACCCGCATGGGAGACCAGGAGGAAGCACCTGGCTCCTGGCTTCAGATCAGTGCAGCGTGCCAGCCACAGCGTGCTGGCCATAGAGGCCATTTGAGGAGTGAACCAACAGAAGGAAGACTTTTCTCTCTGTCTCTCTCTCTCTCTCACTGTCTAACTCTGCCTGTCAAAAAAAAAAAAAAAAAACTATTTCATTTATATTTATATTTATTTATGTTAACTTAATTTGTAGTTTTATTTTAAAGTTCATGGTTTTTGATTTTGTATTTTCTCTAGCTATAATTTTGGTTGGCATTTAAAATATTTTATCATAAGAAGCATCATTTTCCTTGTGAATTTTACTTATGATACTTTGTTCTTTTGAATGCTTGTTTATTACTAAGGTAGCCTAGTAATGCAGGAACTTAAAAAAAATATACATCCTTTGAAGACTCAGCTAAAAGTGACTTCTATCAGAAAATTAATCGATTCTGTGAGGTACCATGGGAGCCATCAACTGGAACCAACTTAAAACAATTTCATAATTCACACTCAAAAAAACAATTCACAATATGCTAAAATATAAAATTTGAAACCATGAAACCTTTAGAAGGAAATATAGAGGACTTGCTCTGAACAAGAATATGATGATGAGTTTTGCAACACAATATCAAAAGTATAATCCACTAAAAAAGATACATTTGCATTTTTTAAAATACTCTTTTTTTTTTGACAGGCAGAGTTAGTGAGAGAGACAGAGACAGAGAGAAAGTCCTTTCTTCCGTTGGTTCACCCCCCAAATGGCTGCTATGGCCACCGTGCTGCACCGATCTGAAGCCAAGAGCCAGGCGCTTCCTCCTGGTCTCCCATGTGGGTGCAGGGCCCAAGCACTTGGGCCATCCTCCACTGCACTCCCGGGCCACAGCAAAGAGCTGGACTAGAAGAGGAGCAACCAGGACAGAATCTGGCACCTCAACTGGGACTAGAACACAGAGTGCAGGTGCCACAGGTGGAGGATTAGCCTAGTGAGCCGCAGCGCCTGCTAAAATACTCTCTTAAGACTGGTATTTGAATATCACACATCTTATTGAGGACTTGTTCCCTGAACATACAAAGAATATTTAAAATCAACGATTTTAGATTTTAAATTATTCAATACAAAAGTGTGCAAATTATATGTACAGAAGCTTCACCAAAATTACAGGTGGATAGCAAACATATAGATGAAAGTTGTCAATATCAGGTGTCATTTAGAGAGCTGCAAATGTAAACATGGATTAGATACCATGCTACTATTATAGTGGATAAAATATGACAGTGTTAATATGAAAGGCTAAGGACAAGCATTTGGCTTAAATTTAAAGTTAGGATGCCCCATGTTCCATATCAGAGTATCTTGGTTCAAGACCAGGCTCTACAGACCCTGTGCTGCTACTAAAGACCTCGTGAGGCAGCAGTGATTATTCAAGGTTCAAATAGCTGTCTCTCTCTCACTCATGTAAAATACCTGGATTGAGTTTCCAGCTCCTGGCTTCAGCTGGCTCATCTCTAGCCATTGTGGACATTTAGAGAGTGAAACAGAAGATGGGAGGGCCCTTTCTCTCTTTTATTCTCTTTCCTATTATAAGTAAATAAACCAAAACTAAAAAAAAAAAAAAAAAGTAAATTGCTCATAGGGATGGTGTATGGCAAAAGTTGTTATTCATTACTAGCAGGAAAATAAACTGTACAGTCACTTTGGAAGGTTATAAAATATAACGCATTTATCACATAATTCCACAATAATTCTCCTAGGTATTTAATCAAGCTAAGAAAAATTTATATTCACACAAAAGTATCCATAGATACATGTGTATAGATTTTAAAATTCATAATCGCATAAACTGGAAGCAACTAACAAGTTTACAGATGAATGTAAAAAGAATCTGTATGTTGTCCATGCAGTGGAACACTATTCAGCAATAAAATAGAAAAGTTTATTGATCCATGAAGTATCATGCAAGCATCTGGCATGCATATTTCTAAATCAAAGAAGCCAATCTCAAAACACGGAGTATTTTATCATTCTATTTATGTGAATTCTTGAAAAGAAAGGGGCCAGAGCACTGGCAGAGAAGGTTAAGACTTCATGTGCAGGGTCTGCAGCCCATCCAGGTCCCTGTTAATGTACCTGAGAAAGCAGTGAAGGAGACCGAAGTTCTTTGGCCCCTGCACCCATGTGGAAGACCGGAAAGAAGCTCCTGGCTCCTGGTTTCATCATGGCCTGGCCATAGCCTTTGGGGAGTGAACCAGCAAATGGAAAATCTCTCTCTCTCTCTCTCTCTCTCTCTCTCTGTCTCTCTCCATCTTTGTTTTTCTCTCTCTTTCTCCTGGCAACCTACCTTCCAAATAAACAAATCTTTTTAAAAATGACCACGAAATGGTAAAATATTGACAATGGGGAAATCAGATACTGCTGCTTGTCACGGGGCAACAGGTCCCATAGAGCTCCTCAGGGCCAGCCTGGGGAGCTCAGGGGCCGAGCGGGATGATGAGTGTCAGCCGCAAAGGAACCACACAAGACCCAGGAGGTCAGTCAATGCCCAGGGCGCAGCCGGGTTCTCAGACTTTATTGGGAGGCGAAGATCTTTTATAGACACAGAAAGGGGGCTGTGCAGGCCACAGGGGAACCAAGCTAACCAGCTGAAAGGTAAGGCAGGATATGAGCCAGGCATGCCCTCAAGGGCCTATCACAGCCGAGGAGGACACATACTGTCCACAAATACAGAAGTCTCCTGTCAGGCTAGGTACCTCCCCCGGGGGCCATCTTAGATTGTTGGAAACGCTGAGTCACTGAGATGTGGAAGTGCGGCAAACTCGAGCAAAGGCTTAGAGGCCTTGTGGAGCAAAGGCTTAGCAACTTTGTTTCCTTTTTGGTTGGACCCTCCCCCCCCCCCCCCCGCAAGATACTGTATAAAGGAACTCTATCTACAAACATTGAAATTTCATTACATTTAAAATTATTCAAAATAAAAGAATATTCTTCCCATTTTTTGCATAACTACTCTTATGGTATCTGATTACCTTTCTGTATAACAACACAATATTTTGTCAGGTCACCTTTGGCATGAGACTTAATAGGTCTATTTTCACATAATAAATTATATTTATAAGACTGTAGGCTGGTAGCTTTCCATGCAAGTGGAACTTTTTTGAAGGCATTTAAGGAAAATGGAAAATAAGCAAAATGAAATTAAAAAGGCAATAGTGCACAATACTTAGATATCTCAATATGTAAGGGTCTGTAGCCCAGAAACTCACACAGGAAAAACTACGTAACTGAATAGCAGATGAAAGAAATCTAGGTTTAATAAATGCAATATATTATATAGTTTGACTAAATTATGGATGCTATACGTCAAAGATTTTGGAACTGAAGGGTAAGGAAATTTCAATTAAATGTCAAAAATGTTTTGATCCTTGAGGAAAGAAAGAATACTGAATTGTTAGTACTGAAAAATAGATTACTAATACCCTTAGCAATATTTGAGATGCCTAGTTTCCTTAGGAAAAAATGACACTTTTTTTCAAAAAATAGTATGGATTTAATTATCAATTATTATTTTTTTAAATTAGTGTAAGTAATAAACTTGACTGTTGGTATTTATTCATGAGTCAAGTATATATGACCCCTTTATATACCATGCATTTTTATCATTAATGAGTAAATTATATGTGTATAATATTATTTCATATTCAACAAAATACATCTTGAAATATTTTCTTAGCTATCTGCTGCAGCTATTATGAAAGTTTTAACTACTATGAGAAAGTTAGTGAAAAGTATATTTGAACAAGACCCATTTTATTCTCTGAACAGATAGATCTGTAAACAGATCATAATGGACAGCTCGGATCTCATAGAAATCCCTCCCATGATCCACTGGTCAGGCTCTTCAAGTTTTGTGGCATAAAAAGAGTGGCTTTTCAAAATGCCTGCACTTTAAATCAGATATCCAAGCCTTTCTCCAATTCTCTAATACCTTATGAATTTGTGACATGACTCTCCTTAATGATTGCAGAAAACAAACAAAAATTTAAAAAAAACTCAAAACAGACTCTCTGAATTAAGCTTAAGCTCTATTTAGTGTAAAAGGATATATATAGCCATGAACAGGAGTGTAAAATTGTTAAGTCAGCAACAGGAGTCACTGTGTACTTACATCCCATGTGGAATCTGTCCTTAATGTATTATCTAATGTGCAGTGATGCTATAACTAGTACTGAAACAGTATTTTTACACTTTGTGTTTCTGTGTGGGTACAAACTGATGAGATCTTTACTAATTATATACTGAATTGATCTTCTGTATATAAAGATAATTGGAAATGAAAAAAAAAAAAAACCTGGTGTTAAATTGGAAATAGCATAGAAAATTAATTAATTTTTTAAAAAAATATTATGTAGGATCTCTGTCTTTAATGTGCTGTACACTGTTATTTAATGCTATAACTAGTACTCCAATAGTATTTTTTTCACTTTGTGTTGCTATATGGGGGCAAACTGTTGAAATCTTTACCTAATATATACTAAATTGATCTTCTGTATATATATAAAAAAAGGATATATTACCCAAAATTCAGGACCTATTTAGAATCCAGCCTTAATTGGTTGACAAAATTTCTTTGTATTTAGGTTCCATTAAACTTGGCAGTCATTCCAGGACAAAAGGTTTTGGAACAATATTCTTAGAGTATGTCCTGCCAGCAAAATCCAAAACACTTTGCCTCCTTCTGAGTGTTAGAAGAGGTAACTTCCAATAACTAGCTCAGAAGAAGAGAGCTGGATCAGAAGAGGAGTAGCCAGGAAACTAATCGGCTCACAGATTGATGCAGACACCATAGGTGGAGGCAGAGATGGAGGCTTAGCCTACTATGCCACAGTATCGACCCCTCTATTCAACTTTCATGTCTGATAGTCTCTAGCCTTGAAACTGTGTAACTCAAATAAACCTTGGATGGTGGAGAACACTTCCCAGACAAGAAATTTGTGTGATTACTGTAAGAGGGATGGGCTTGATTTTTCTGGCCAAGAAATTGTAGGCAGAACTCTGGAGTCATGATTCTCAATATCACTAACCTAATTTCCTCATCTCAGGTCTTAGAGTCTCATACTTTCCATATTAGGATCTTGAGTTAAAAACAGAAAAGAGGAGGTTAAAATAGAGAAGTGGAATTGGTCTCCATTGTAACAAAGGAATCTTGAGCCTGGCTCCAAGGATAGTGTGAACATGCAGAAGAATAGGATCTACTAGTTCAGATGAGACACTTGCGAGTTTTTTATGCAGTGAAAGACTACACCTTTTTGCCATTCACAGTGTGCCTTGAATTTTAGCTGATTGCCATATGTCAGGATATTTAGAACATATTTCTCTCACATTTTCCAAGTGCTACAGAAATTATATATATATATATATATATATATATATATATATATATAAACTTCTTCCCACAATCCATCCTGGTGACAGTACCTGTAACTAGTAAACAATGTGTAGCCTAACAGGGGTTGTTATAAGACCATTATTAATAATGGAATTCTTATTGCTATCTAGTGATATTTCTAAATTACACTCCAAGATTATGCTTTCTGGGGAACTCCTAGTAGCAATTCCCTAATCTGAATTTATTGAAAGCTGACTCTTAGTCAAGGATTACATTGTCAGTGGTTTATTTGGTAAATTATTGCAGGTAGTACAAAAAGGAGAGGAAAACAAGAGAAACGAATGATAAGAATAATTTCAATTTTTAAAATAGGTTTCCCAAGCCTGCAAAGAACTTTCTTTTTCTTGGAAACTTCTGAGTTACTGTCCAGAATATACTTCAGGATTATTCCATACAGGGGTTTGGAAAAAAGCAGATTTCCTTCATCATTTCCATCCCAAATCAAGTGAGGGTCAAATCTAGGGCCTTAACTCTCTGGAACTTTAACTGTCAACAATAATATTCATCTCAGGAAGTAGTGATGAATATTAAATAAGATGTATTTGTAACTTGTGTAAAACTGCACTGGAAAAGCAATAAGTTTCAAGAATAATTTTATATTATAAAACGTAATTTCCAAGATCTGATAAGCATTTTAAAGTGAACAGATGTGCACAGCACTTGTCCCTTTCAACTATATTCCACAGTAGCCCAGAAGTAGCTCCTGGGTGCTGATTCTACTGATCAGGGTATTCTGAATTAACACTTTGGAATTGCAGTAAATTTTTCAAGTTCAAACTTATAAAACATACTTGCTATAAAGATTTTTTTTTTATCATTTATGGTAGGTCTCAAAAGCAAGAAAAGTACAGCATCTTTGAATTTTAAAGCAGCAAATGACCTTTGTTTAACATCTTGTCTAAGGTTTACTGCCTCTACACATACTATGACCCTGGAAAACAAGGTTGTCTTTTATTTATTTATTTTGGAAAGAAAGCATTTTTTTTGCAGTTTGTCTGACTTAACCTTATTCTTCCCAAAGCTGTAGCACAGAAACACGTCAAAAACCTAGCTTTTTTTGACCCCAATTCTCCTTTTCTCAGAGCAGTCAGAAAAAGAACCATATGCTTCAATCTGAAAGATGACGTCCCTGAGAATCCGTTATACATTCTGGGTTATGTGTTGGCCTCTGAATGTTTACCTTCCTTTTACTGGAGGGAAGGTGTCTGATGTTCAGAATTAATCAGTGAAGACAACATAGAAAATAGGTACCATAAAATAAGCTAGTATTTGAAGACACTCTAGAAATCCCCAAATTCTCCCTCTTGTTTTATGAATGGACAGATGAAGCAAATGATGACTAAACACACACATACAACACACACACACAAACACACATAAAAAAACACATTTTTATAATGCAGACTTTAGATTTCTATATGTTATTCTTTCTGGTGTCTTCAAATTGTTTGAATCTAAAGCTGTGGAAATTGAATTTAAATAGAAATTTTAGAATAATGATAACAATAAAAAGACATAAGACATAATACATTCATGAATATGTGGAATTAACTGTTAGTTGGTGAAGGGGTTTATACTAGCTCTTATGACAACAATTCAGTTGATACTAGGCTGAGTTTGATACTAGGCTCTGGCTCCTGACTTCAGCTTCTTGATAATTCACATCCTGGAAGGCAGGAGTGATGGCTCAGGGAAAGGGGTTCTGTCAGCCAAGTGAGGAGGTTTGGGTTGAGATCCTGTCTCCAGGATTCGACCTCTGCCCAGAATGGTTCTTTCAAATATTGACAGGATGCTTGTCCCTCTCACACACTCTCTGTCTCTCTCTCTCTGTCTCTCTCATCTGTTTCTCCCTCCTTCACTTTCTCTTTGCCTTAAAAAGTAAACAAATAAGTTTATTTTGGTGCTAAATATCTTAAAATGTATAAAAATAAATTCATGTGTTTAATTCTGTTTTTCCACAAAATTTTTGAAGTATTCTCTGTTATGGAGCCAGATAATTCTGAAACCAGTATCTATTCCATTGTATCAGATTACCATTTTGAGGGAAATTACAACTTCTAGTTTTCAGAGTTTACAGAAGCATATTTACTTCACTGAAGGAAAAGAAGCAGAAAGACTTAGAGAAACCAATTTTGTGGGAAATGAAAATACGAACGAGCTGAATTATTAATGTAACATTTCTAGTGTGTTCTATTTCTGTCCTTTGAAATGCATTTGTTAACATGTGTTTTCTTATGATGTTCACCCTTGATAATGTTTGTAAAGTACAAAAGGAAAAATAAATGAAAATAAGCTGTATCTCTTACTTGTGTGTGTGTGTGTGTTATTCTGTTATAAAACTGGAAAAAAAGCTGGATGAATAGGTATTATAATGCTGAGCGGCAGAGTTTGGCGCAATAGTTCTCTCAAGTGTGTGAGACAGCCTACAGGGAAACTAAATGCATTAGGTTGTATTTATATTGAAAAAGGAGTCATTCTTTGTAGTGTAGAAGGGTTCTGCCATGACCTACATAACAAATTACTGTTGTCTGACCTCATTGAGACAAGAATCTAGTAAAGTACATCCCGTGGAGCTGCTGTAGCGGAAGTGCTTTTACCACAACAATCCTGGAGGGCCACCATTATACTGCTCCTCATTTCCCATCCTACTAAAACACTCGATAAAGAGTCTTATCACCTTGATCCCACAGCTTTCACTGCAATAGAGAAGGAAAGGCTGTGTTGCCACAAAAGGTGATTTGCTATTTTCTGAAGAGTTAAGATTATTAAGTGATGAGTAGGCACTTGGCTTAGCAGTAAATATACCAGTATCTTTTACTGGAGTCCCTGGGTTCAGTTCCTGTCCCCCACCCTGACTCCATCTTCCTCTTAATGCAGAACTAGAAGGTGGCGTTGATAGCTCAAATGTTTCTGCTACACACTTGGGTCATCTGGACTGAATTCCCAACTTCAGACTGGCCCAATCCAGCTATTGAGAATTAAAGACATTTGGATGGGAATGAGTGGATGGAAGTGCTCTTGCTATCTCTTGCTCCTTTCTCTGCTTCTCATATAAATAAACATAGTTTTAAAAGGAATTAGTAAATGCAAGAAAGAATTTTCACAAACTGAAAGAACTGAAAAAAACTGAAAAATCATTGTTTTCCATTGCAGCAAGCAGTTGCCATTAAAAAGGGGGATTTTTTTCTCCTCACTTTGTCATATCTTAGATGACCAAGTAACACGTTGCCAAAAGACCTCCCCTCTTCAATCACTTAACTTCCACTTAAAACACACATTTTAAACAAAACACACACTAAATACTTTTATAAAGAAAAGAAGAGAAAGTTTGTTTTATAATGTATTTTTTATTTTTTACAGTTGACTTTTGTCTTCAAACAACAGTGTTTTCCTTGCAAAGCATATATGGATCTTCTTTTAAATAATATTTTCAATGGTTTATCAAGTGTGCCTATTTATGTAATTGACCTGGAACAGAGATACTGGAAATGGCTTTTCAAACATTCATAGAGTTGGACCAATTTGGTTATAAGGATTTATTTTAAATATAATGTCAACATTTTTAATTTTAATCAAACTGAGAACATTTCATTCTGAGAAACAGTAGAATAATTTTCCAAATTGAAAATGTAAGAACTTTTATCCACTATTAAATACTTCTTGTCACTACTGCTGAGCAGGCGGTTCTGTATTCACTTGGAATAACAAAAGTAATCTTTGGTAATTTTTCTAATGGCCAATAAAGAATTGAATCTTATACACCACCAGACAGCTTAAAAGCTAAGTCCTTTAATTGTTCTTAATATTCCATTTAATGTTATATTGCTGAATGCAGTCAAGAGGAAAGCACTGGTTTGTAATTTTCAGTTTGAAGTATATTTTGTGGATTTCATTCTTACCAAATTGATTTTCCAAGAAAGTTGTTTCAGGCATCTTTTTCCAGAATGCCTTAAATTAAATAACACTGTTGGAAAAAATCCAGCCTAGTTAATAGTCATGAGGATTACTCAAGGCTAAAACTCATATAGAAAACTTCTTTCTCATCATTATAACACCTTTAATGAAAAAGTTGAACATTGTAATACTGCAGTTTGGTATTATTAATGACATCCACTAACTGAAGGAATTTGAAAACATCGCATTTGTGTACTCATATTATTTTAGAACAAAAATTCCACTGGTGTTTAAATTTGTGAGGGATAGATAGGTAAATGGGGAGATATATCTACCCACATACTAACACAGTTCATAAAATTTTTGGATAAATGGAATTGAAAGATCATGCAGATAATCCATGTGCTTTTTGAAGCATACATGTGTTTACATATGTGTATGCATGCGTGTGTGCGTTGAGCATTCTTAATACCCAAATCTAAAACTTGATGAATACTGACAATGATACCACAAGTATAAAAGTCTGCAACAGACCTCAGTTGACAAGATGAAGTCAAAATATGGAGTATTAAATATTGCATAAATTACCTTCAGACTATAGTGTAGAGTGTATATAAAACATAAAACACAAACAAATTTCATGGTATTTATGTGGAAACAAAATCTAAAGGAATCAAAAATTTTTTTAAAGATTTATTTATTTATTTGAAAGTCAGAGTTGCAAAGAGAAGGAGAGTTAGAAAGAGAGGTCTTCCATCTGCAGGTTCACTTCCCAATTGGCTGTAATGGCTGGAGCTGTGCTGATTCAAAGCCAGGAGCCAGAAAGTGCTTCCAGGTCTCCCATGTAGTTGCAGGGTCCCAAGGACTTGGACCATCCTCTACTGATTTCTCAGGCTATAGCAGAGTTGGATCGGAAGTGGAGCAGCCAAGACTCGAACTGGCACCCATATGGGATGCCAGCACTGCAGGCTGCAGCTTTACTCACTATGCTACAGTGCCGGCCCCCCAAAAATTAAAATCTTAAACACTTTTAGTCCCAAACATTTCAGGTAAGTGACACTCCACAGATGTATCCATGTGTATGTATATATTCTGTATATATGTATATGCATGTTTTTCTGTGTAAATATATATATATATATATAGGATATGTGTATACACATACTTATACAGAATATATTTAATTTCCAATAGTTTGATTTACAAATTTTCAACTTTACACCATGGAAGTGCAATGTACAGTCTATGGGAGCCCTACTCCAATATTTGAATTCTGATCTGCACTGAGACAAGCAATATATGGTACATTATTCTCCTGTAATGTTAGGGAGCAGCAGTGAGCAAAAACTCCCATTGAACCACACAGTCATGACAGTATTCTATATATTTATATTGGTTAGGGTTTTTTTTTAGACAGGCAGAGTGGATAGTGAGAGAGAGAGAGACAGAGAGAAAGGTCTTCCTTCTTGCCGTTGGTTTACCCTCCAATGGCCGCTGCGGCCAGCGTATCTTGCTGATCCGAAGCCAGGAGCCAGGTACTTCTCCTGGTCTCCAATGCAGGTGCAGGGCCCAAGGACTTGGGCCATCCTCCACTGCCTTCCCGGGCCATAGCAGAGAGCTGGCCTGGAAGAGGGGCAACCGGGATAGAATCCGGAGCCCCAATCGGGACTAGAACCCGGTGTGCCAGCGCCACAGTCGGAGGATTAGCCTGTTAAGCCACTGCGCCGGCCAGGTATTTTTCACTTGCAATGTTTTTAATTCACAATGAGCTTTCCAGGATGTAACTCAATCATAAATTCAGTAGAGTTTCATAAAGTTTGTGATATCCACAGTTTTACAATGTGTAATCTAAAGACCAACAGAAGCTATCTGTCTCTGAATTTATTGTGGACTGACAAACAAAAGAATAACTTGGAGATAGGGAGCAAATTCAATCAGACTAGTGAAATACCTATTATGGACAAATTGTGTTCTCCCCTAATTGATATGTTGACTCTAAGCCAAGTGTAATTGTATTTGTAGATAAGACTCTTTAAAAAAGCTTTATTTTATTTATTTGAAAGGCAGAGAGAAAGGGAGAGAGGGAAAAAAAGGTGAGAGGGAGAGAGATCTTCCATTTGTTGATTCACTCCCCGAATAGCTGCAAGTGATGGGGCTGGTCCGGGCCAAAGACAATAAACTAAAGCCCCATCTGGATCTGCCATTTGGGTGGCAGGACAGCCCAAGTACTTGGTCCATCATCTGCTGTTTTCCCAAGTGCATTAGCAGAGAGCTGGATCTGAAGCAGCAGGCTGACCTCAATCCAGCATTCCAATATGGGATGAAGGCATCACAAATGGTAGCTCAACTTGCTGTGCCAAAATAATGCCTCTATAGAAGATTAATGAGGTAAAAGGTTGGTATCTAATCCAATATGTTTCTGTCCTTGTAAGAAAAGGAGAAGATACAAGGAGTATTCATGAAGAGAAGGAACATGTAAGACTTGGTGAAAGGCAGCCATTTTCAAGTCAAAGAGAGGCATCTCAGGAGAAGCCAGCTCTGCCAGCACCTTGATGTTATATATGTAAACTGCAAAATAACACAAAAAAGTTATTGCTAACAAGCCAACAAAGATGAAATGAAAGCATAGAAACACTTGCTATGCAAAATGAGATAGAAAAGGAGAACAAAAGCAAATTTAACAAGTAGAAACCCAAAAGCAAGGTAGTAGATTTACACCAGATAATATAAATAACTACACTAAGTACAAATGATTTTTTGAGTATACACTCAAAAGACAGAAACTTCATGTTTCTTGTATAAAGTTCATCATGCAACTCACTCAGATATTAGCAGATGGAAGCGCTCGCTCGCTCTCTCTCTCTCTAGTTCTGCCTTTCAAATGAATAAAATAAACCTTTTTTTTTTTTTAACAAAAGTCTTCCTAATACTTCCTCCTCACAGCCTTTAAAAATCTCTATTGCACTATTTGTCTAAGGATTTCAGTTTTCTTGATGCCTCATGTAAGTTGAAATATATACCATTTTTCCTTATGTGTTGGCTTATTTCACCCTGCATAATGTTATCAAGGTTCATCCTTGCAGCATGTAGAAGAATAACATATTTCATAGTCATATATAGTTTTATCGACTTGTTGGTTAATAGACACTTGATTTGTTTCCATATCTCAGCATTGTGAATAATGATGCTATGAATATTGGTTTATAAATATCTCAAGTCTCTGCTTTCATTTATTTTGGGAAAATAGTAAGAGTTTCACCTAACTTTAGAATTCCATAGTAATTCTACATTTTATTTTTGTTTTGAGCAGCTGCCATAATAAACTGGTTTCTATTCCTTCTAACAATATCAACATTCCAGTTTTTCTGCATTGTTTCCAACACTTGTTATTTTATTTTTGTTTACTTTTTGATTGCTTGATAATGGCTATCATAATGAGTTCCTTGAAATTTATTAGGACTAGGCCTAACATATGATCTATCCTGGACATGAGCATTACATGAGCATGACATGAACATTAAGAGAAAAATATATATTCCAATCAAGTTTGTAAATGTTTGTTAACTCAGTTGGTTAACAGTGTTAATTAAATCCTCTGTTTCTTTCTCACTTTTCTGTCTTTTCTGTTTTGTTGTTCTACCCATTATTGAAAGTGAAGTTTGGGGGCCAGAGCTTTGGTGTAGCAGGTTAAAGCCCTAGCCTGAAGCGCTGGCATCCCATATGGGCACCAGTTATAATCCCAGCTGCTCCGCTTCTGATCCAGCTCTCTGGTATGGCCTGGGAGAGCAGTAGAAGATGGCTCAAGTCCTTGGGCACCTGTTCCAACTTGGGAGACCGGGAAGAAGCTCCTGGCTTCGGATCAGCACAGCTCTAGCCATTGCAGCCATCTGGCGAGTGAACCCACAGATGGAAGACCTCTCTCTCCATCTCTCTGTAACTCTTTCAAATAAATAAAATAAATCTTAAAAAAAAGTGAAGTTTGTATATTTCTCATCACTATTGTAGGATCTCTTCTCCATCCAATTACATCAAGCCTTCCTTCACATACCTTTGAGCTATAACACTAAGCTCATATGTTTTTATAATATTATATCTTACAGTAAATATTACATCCTTTCCATTTAGTGCAGAAAGATAACTAAAATATTATTTATACACTGCTACAGCAGATCTTAGTAAAAAAAAAGTCATTTAGAAACATAAGAAGCAAAAAGTAAAATTTTGATGTGAGGAAAAAATCAGACTGTTTACAGAAAATAAGAGGACTAATGCAATTGCTTGCAAAAGTTACCAGATATCAATAATGCAAATTTCCTGAAGAATAAGAAGGATTGATATCTAAACTGCTAGCTGGAATCAGTTCTATTTTTATGATAGGTGTGAAGGGAATAAAATGGGGACACCTGAGCATCAGTGAGATTGGAAACAAGGAATTCAAGACACAATCAAATGTCTTTCTGTGGGCATCTATTTTTTTCTTATGAAGTCATATGCTATAAGTGTAGAGATATAAGAAACTGGAAACTGGCTAAAAAATAAACGGCATTTGAAAAGCTACCAGCAAAAGTGAAAAAGTGGTCTAAGCAGATAAGGATAGTGGGATTATCAAGCTTGTCTGGCAATTTAAAAATGACTCTCCTGCATTTACGGAAAACACGAACATTTTGCGTGAACTTTTGCATCAATAGCAACATACAATCACAGATGATAACTAGAGTGGACTTTTTAAAGATATTTTTTTCATAGAAAACTATTTTAGATGAAATTGTTACTGTAGTTGTTTTGAGATATTTACTGTTATTAAAACTGCATCAAGGGAAATTGTGAATATATTTCCACATACAGGCAGTAGTAACAATAAGTGACCCTGTGGCCCCCTAACTTGGGCAGAGTCGAGTGGCCTTTTCACATGACTTGCTTGCCAGGAGTTCTTTCTGTGGCAAGCCTTCTTTTTTTCACACCTCTTTTCATACCTTCAGTTTTTACATTTGCCATTTTCCAAACAGTTTCCATTTGGGGCAAGAATGACACAGTCACAACCAGGGGACTGCTTCGAAAAGTAGGGCTCCTGCTGTGGTCAGGGCACTGTGGTGCTGTCGCTGCCTTTCTCTCCTTACCCTCAAGGGCCACCCTGTGTGCAGCCGTCTCTGTCCATCAGAAGGTGTGTGGCACCATCTCTTCCTTCTGGTTTTATGCATTTTGTAGTCTTTGCAGCTTTTCATCAAACCGCAGATATATAGCTGATGGACCTGAAATTAGTCCTGAAGAGTAAATGAAGTTAGTACTGGAAAAGTAAATCCATCTGCCTTTGCTGTGGAAAGTTAGTATGTGCTGTTTAGGAGAAAGGCACATGAAGAGATCTGAAAAGCACCTCATGTCGTCTTCCACAAACCTGCGATTGCTGTTGAGTTACTCCAGCGTTTCCCAGGCCCCAGAGTGGATCCAGAGCTGCTGAGGGATCTCTCAGGCATACTAATGGATTGATCTAAGTGAGTCCAAGCTGCAGCCCATGAGCAATAGCAGACGACCCCAGATACTGCTACTTAGTGCTCAGCAGGTGAGATCTGTGAAACGAATGAGTTATTAGTTGCCTGGGACTTTTTTTTTAACTTTTATTTAGTAAATATAAATTTCCAAAGTACAGTTTATGGATTACAATGGCTTCCCCCCCATAATTTCCCTCCCACTCGCACCCCTCCCATCTCCCCCTCCCAATCTCATTCCATTCACATCAAGATTCATTTTCAATTACCTTTATATACAGAAGATCAATTTAGCATATATTAAGTAAAGATTTCATCAGTTTGCACCCACACAGAAACACAAAATGTAAAATAGTGTTTCAGTACTAGTTATAGCATTACTTTACATTGGACAACACGTTAAGGACAGATCCCACATGAGAAGTAAGGACACAGTGACTCCTGTTGTTGACTTAACAATATGACACTCTTGTTTATGGGACTTTTTAAAAAAATAAAAATAAAAAGTCTTCTTTTTGGCCAGCTGATGTGATAGAGAAAGCATGTCACACAGCCAGTATGGAGGAGTGCTAGGGTTATCCTGTTTACAATAAATTGCCTGAATTAAAAAAAAAAAATACTAAGTCACCTGGATACAGGCACAAGTAAAGACTGGACACTTAGTCTGAGAATTCGCAGGCACAATTTGAGAAAAAGAAAGGGAGATTTGTCAATACAATGTTGTGTATCAATAACGTTAGACCACAGAAAAACTGAAGACAAAACGAGTTATGAATTGGAAACAACATAACAATGTCATTTAACTGTGGTATCTATTCTACTGGATCAAAGGTTATTTACATAGTGTGCAGATGTACATGGCCTGGTGACAGCTGCAGAGGCAAGCTTTTACTTTCTGATACGTTACATCAAACATTTATAGGGTCTATAGTGGAATTACATGTGTAGCTGATCACAGACTATGCTAACAAAATATTATGATATTCCACATTAAACATAAAAGCAATCATAAGAATTATAACTTTCACAATTCTTTAGACACTGTATTGCATATTCCAGAATTGCAAGGGTATAAAACAAGAAAGAAATATTTCAAATATATATGCATTCATATACATATGTGTACATATACACACAGATTATATTCATATACAGATGAAACAGTAACAAACCAAACTCTCATTGTTTGTGATTATTTGCTTCCAAAGAAGTGAAAAACACTTTCATTTATTTAAAATAATATTGGAATTCAGAAAAGGGTGGATATATGACTAAAATACAGAAAGAAAAATTTAAATCATTCATCGGCTTAGTATTGTTTGCTTTTGAAGAGTTCTGCTTACTTCCCAGTTAAGACGCTTGTATTGCTGATTTCTGTATCTTTAGGTGTTTGTACCTGGTACCTTTTGTTGAAGAGTCAAACTACATTCTCTATGAGGGAGGGAAGCAAGTTTATCTATCTTCTTAGAATTGCATCTATGAAATACATGAAATCTCTCTCTTTATGTTAATAAAAATTTTAAAAAGAAAAGGTTGCTAATTTTATTTGTGATTCAAAAATATTATGAAGGAAATTAACAGAAGTAGCTTTTTCCAGATATTTAGGAAAATAACTTAAATGAATGGTGTATTGGAAGCATTCAAAATAATTACATGTTACTATTTATTAGCCTACTTCTCAGTCTCTTTAATTGCATTTCCATTAATTACTTTAATATGTTCTGTGATTTATGATTCTACCCATAAAGGACCTGACGTTAATCTTGATTAGCTGTTGAATTAATGACTGATTCAAATGTATAAATAGTGCTGTAAGCTGATAATGATGATTAGTAGCTATGTAAACATTTTTAAAATGAGTGAATTTCAAGGTAAAACCTTTGAAATGATAATTACTTTGACAGAATGTTCACATAAATAATAAACTTATATTGAAATAATATATACTGTTCATTTCTCTCCATATTATTAAAATGTGATTAACCACAAAGGAAACATCTGTTAAGAAATCAAAATAATATAAGTAATCAACTTCTTTTTCTGTTCAACTTCCATCCAGCTGTATCACATTATGAAAGCATTTTCATAAAGAACATGATGACTGCATCACAAATTAGTCTACCTAAACCTTTAGGGCAAATTTGTCTGTATTTTGCAGTTATTCCAAAACATATTCAGACTAGGCATATTATTTCGGGAAGATTTACTACCCTAAGCTAAAAATTTTAATTTTATGTAATAACATAAAAGAAGACACTTCTGATTTACAGAAAGCAAGAGGATTTATACAATTGCTCGTCAAGGTTTAGGCTTAACCATCTTGCTGAAACTTCAAAGTAGAAAAATTCAAAGTGGAATGAAGTCAAGCTTGATGTACTCCACCAGCAATAAATGTAACTATACTCCCAGACCCTTCATTACTTCCATGAAGTTGAAATTTTATTAACAACTATCAGTTTCTGTTCACCAAGAATTGATAAAAAAAAGTTTCTCTATAATGTGCAATAAATTGCACCTTTGGCACTGAAGTATCTGAGAAGAATTTTGCCCATGTTTTACTTCTCCTTAACATTTTATAAAAGCACAATTACAGATTAATTTGATGTTATTGTTGTAGGTTTGCTGGACTTAATTAATAATCCACCTAATAGGTAGACTTAATGTATGGGTAGACTGAACTAAAAATCCTGGCAATCATACAGACTGATTCCTTTTCATTTGTAGACACTGGCATTTATTGCAAAATCAATTCCTTTACGTTGCATTTCTATAATTATTTTATTTTTTATTTAAAATATATATAATAAATGTAGCATCATTATAAAAAACTCAGAGTCATAATTCATAGAATAAATGATTAAAATAGTCTACCTATCCTTCTAATTTAGTCTTTCTGCATGCCAACTCTTAATCATATGTATCTTTTCAAAGTTGATTGATTTTTCATGTAAAAATGACATTTGGATCACAAAGAATTACTCTAAGAGAAGAAAAGGAACTATCAAATTGCCTTTCACAAATATTCTTAGTAATTTACAGTCAAATTATAATTTGTGAGAATTAGAATGAATTTCTCTTCATATTGATCTGTACTGAATGTTTTCAATATATTACCCCATTGAATGAATAATTAAATTATACTTTTAGCTAAAAATCTTTTAGTCTGCTGTGAATTGACAAATAGTAAGTTTCCACTGCTTGATGATTAACAGAGATTTCCTGAATTTCCTTATTGAGTTTTGAGGGTTCTTCATAGGGCACAGAGACTAAATTTTCTATGTGTATGTGTAAATAAATCTAGCCATTTCATCTAATCACTAACAATTTTAAAATATTGTTCATAACATATTATACAAAATATTTTAGTAGTTTTGCTCATTTTAGGGTTCTCAAAGCACATTTTATTAACCATCCAAGGCTTTACATTTTACTAAATGTAGTCACTTCTAAATAACTTCTACTGTTTCTTATATTCAGTACATTAAATGGTTATTTCATTGACAAAGAGCATAGCATTGCATTTCATTTTTTCTTAATTAATAGTCACTTAAAAACAAATAATTATATATGCCTAATAAATAATTTGAAAGAAATTATTCAGTTTTTTTGGTTCTTCATCTCTTTACTATACTATCAATAATCTTTATTTTGCTTATATTAGAGAGAAGTATACATTGGAAGGGACACTTAATCATTTTCCTTTATGTTTCCAAATAGGGAATATTTAAATAAACATCTAACAATTCATCTCATAGAATTGGAAAAAAACAAAACAATAAATGATAAAGAGGAGAAAGAGGAGTGACAGGGGGAGAGGGAGACAGAGAGATATTCAGGCTTATTGAGACTCTGAAATCAAATAATACCTTAAGTGTGATATTGGTCAAAATTTATGGTCTATTACTCAGTAATTTCATCCTTTTTCTAAAAAGATTTATTTATTTATTTGAAAGTCAGAGTTACAC
Organism: Lepus europaeus; assembly: GCF_033115175.1. Classification (NCBI taxonomy): domain Eukaryota; kingdom Metazoa; phylum Chordata; class Mammalia; order Lagomorpha; family Leporidae; genus Lepus; species Lepus europaeus. The sequence continues at coordinate 20,359,439 of NC_084841.1, forward strand.
AGAGAGAGGAGAGGCAGAGAGAGAGGGAGAGGTTTTCCATCCACTGGTTCACTCCTCAATTGGCCGCAATGGCTGGAGCTGCACCGATCCGAAGGCAGGAGCCAGAAGCTTCTTCCAGGTCTCCCACATGGGTTCAAGGTCCCAAGGATTTGAGCCATCTTCTACTCTTTCCCAGGTCACAGGAGAAAGCTGGATCAGAAGTGGAACAGCCAGTACTTGAACCGAGCTCACATGGGACACTGACACAACAGGCTGTGGCTTTACCCGTTAGGCCACATCACATCAGTCTAGTAAGATGCACAATGGAAAACAAATTCTCCAAGTGATGTCACCACCTTTGAGACTGTGTCTTGAACTGGTCCTCTTACTCTTCTCCTATGGGTCTTCCATTCAACACCAACATCAACAGCAAAAGAGTAGTTTCCAATTTCTGTACTCTTGTTTCATAATTCTGTATACACAGATCCAATTTCTCCAGCACTACTTGTTGAGACTGTGCAAGATTGCTTTAGTTATTTGCAGTCTCTTGTGTTTTCATATGTATTTTAGTGTCATTTTTTCTAGATTTGAGATAATGTCATTGGTATTTTTATTGGGAACACATTGAGTCTGTAAATTGCTTTGGACATTTTGATGATATTAATTCTTACATACCATGAACATGTGAGAATTTTTTTTTTCCAATTTTTGGGTCTTCTATTTATTTCCTTAATGTTTTATAATTTTCATCATATAGATATTGCACACTGTTGGTTAACTTTATCCCAAGGTGTGTATAAATTTTTGTAGCTATTTTGAATTGGACTGATTTTAAAGGTTCTTTCTCAGTTATGGCATTGTTAGTATACACAAATGGTGTTGCTTTTTGTGTGTTGATTTTATATCCTGCAACTTGGTCCAACTTTCTTATGAGTTTCAAAGTCTCTGAGTAGAGTCATAGGATCATGTCATGAGCAAATAGGAATAACTTGACTCCCTCTGTTTTAATTTGTGTCACTTTGATTTATTTTTTCTTGATGGCTCTGACTAAAACTTCCAGAACTATTCTGAATATTAATGGTAAGAATGGCTATCCTTGTCTGCTTCTTGATCTTCGTGGAAATGCTTCTAGCTTTTTCCCCATTGAATATGATGCTTGCTGTAGTTTTGTTATATGTTGCCTTGCTTGAGTTGAGGTATATTCCTACTATGCTCATTTAAAGTTTTCAACATGAAAAATGTATTTTATCAAACACTTTCTCTGCATCTATTAAGATAACCATATTTTTTTAAATTTTGTTATAGTGATGCATTATATTTATTGGTTTGCATATGTTGAACTGTCCCTGTATACTAGGGATAAATCCTACATGATCCAGGTAAATGATTTTTCTGATGTGTTGTAGGATTTGATTAACTAGCATTTTGTTGAGGATATTTGCATCCATCTTTACCAGGGATACTGGTCTGTAGTTCTCTTTGTTTTATCTTTTTTTCTGGTTTTAGAATTAAGATGATACTGACTTCATAGAAGGAATTTGGGAGGATTCCCTCCCTTTCAATTGCTTAGAATAGTTTAAGAAGAATTGGGATTAGCCCATGTATTTGGATTCTTGCCACCATCATAAGAGTTTTGGATGGTTTCCTTGATCCTGAATTCACACCTGGCTGTTGTGGACATTTGGAAAGTAAATCAGAGAATGGAAAATCTCATTCCCTGCTTTTTCTTCTGTCTCTGTCACTCTGACTTTCAAGTACTTAAATAAATCCTTTAAAAAGTAAATATAGACTTTAATTTCATTTTCCATGAACTTTAACTTCACTTTCTATGAAGATATTCTCATATATATGCTTCCATATAAATTTCTTATTGCATTTAGTTGTGTATTATTCATTTTCATTGCCATACAGATTTGTATTTTATGAAGACAGCAAATACTTTACTGTTGATAAATATTGAGATTATTCCTAGAATACAAATATTATTTCTTTAAACATTCTATTACCTATATTTTGGTGACTGTATATACACATTATAAACTGACCTTAAATACTATCGGAAAATTACTATGGGATACAGTCAGCTAAAAAGATAGTGCCAACTATAAAAAGTGATTGTATTAGGAGTAAGGATTTTGCCTTTTGCTAAAGCCCCGATTAAGATGACCATGTCCCGTGATGGAGTTCTAGGATATGAGTCCAAACTTTGACTCCTGATTCCAATTTCCTGCCAATGCAAATCCTGGGATGCAGCAGCGATGCTTCAAGCTGTTGAGCTCCTCTCACTCATGTGGAAAATCTGAATTGAATTAATACCTCTCAGCTTTTACACCAGTCCAGTCCCAAACATTGTTAGCAACTGAAGAGTGAAGGCATAGATAGTATTACTATCTCTTCTCTGTGTCTGTCTCTTTGCCTTTTCAAACAAATAATAAATACTTTAAAATTGTTTACAACAATTTATATCTCTTGGAGAAGCATATTCAAATGACAGCTTCTGTATATTGTTACCAATACTTGTTATCATTTGGTATTTTAATTTTACTGCAATAACATTTGTACTGAAATAGTTGTAAGCCATGGCTAGAAAAGCAGAGGATGTTAGGGTAGAATAAAATATCAGAAGTTGAGAAAATGAAAAAAGACAGAGCTATATACTGTTATTCTTTCTGGGCCACTGAAGAACTCATGCTCCCATACTATGTGTTGATAGGTGAGTCATTGTCTTGATTCCATAGGCTTTACCAGATCTCCTGGCTTTGTCTTTAATATAATAGAACTGAAACAAGTTCATATTGCTTTTAGACGGTTGGACCTTAAAACTCACATAAATAACTTTGCAAAGGGCCCTCAAGTGTTCGATATTCCACTCACTCAATTATCAAATCAAATTAGACTAGATTCAAAATCATTACTGTATGTAAATTAACGTATAGCTAAGCTAACAAATGAATAATGAATAATTATATAATAATAAATATATACATAGTATTGTGATTCCAAATAAACCCACTGAATAAAAGTCCAAATATTCGGATTTATATGACTATTTCACTTAATAATCATGTAAATATGTGATAATTTTTTTCATTCTTAGGAAAGCTAATATATTTTATCTATTATTAATGTCACCAAATCTAATGAAGATTCCAAGGAAAGAATAATTATTTTTGATGTAAGCAACTATTACTCTGATAATGGGTTACATATCAGGGATAATGAGACAATAACCAAATCAACATGAAGACAATAATCTCAATAATGAATATTTTTTAACTTCGAGAAAGGTCAGAGGAAAGAAGATAGATGGAAAAAGGAAAACTTTAAAATCAAGACTCTTCTTTTGAAAACTTCAACAAATTTTCACACTATATATTTTTGAGAGTGCTTCAAGATAAAAATTGTGAAAATGACCTTTACTTTTATGCTTTTATTTTCTTGATGTGCTAGCTTGGATCATCATTTTATGCACTATTTATAGTCTTTTTTATGGGAAAGCTGACCTTTAGTGGAATTTAGAGATGGACAGAATACAAATGTGCAGGACACTTCTTATGAGCTAGAGAAAAGCAAAGGCATGATAAACAGATGAGGATAGTCTCTGTGAAAGATGCCACATAAAGTGTGTCTTTTGGGCACGTGTTTATAAAAACCGATTACAATTTTGTAGCTCTCTAGATTGTTTTATCTGTACTTAAAAATGAAAGAAGATAAGTCAAGTACCTATGTGAAATACTCTTGATCAAATAATTCTTTAAATTGTGTTAGTAGTGTGATACAATGTAATAATGATAAATTTTTTTAATTATACTGAAGAGAAATATATTTGAAATGCACAAAGATTCAACTTCCCCTTTTCAGAAAGATATCAACATACTTCACTTTAATGATCTCTGAGTTGGGTTTTATACTATTAACAGAGAATTTGGAATACTGGAGGTCTTGATTGAGATACATGCTTAAAAAAACAATGATTGCATTAAGTTTATTTTCATATATTAAAATGTTTATATTCATAGAAATTTTACATTGACAATTAATAAAAAATACAGTATTGATGTTTGAAGTGGAATTATTTCCATTAAAAGATGGAGTGCATAAATAATTAGTAATAAACTCTGAATGAATACTTTTGGCTTTATTGAGGAGTCCTTGAAAATCCTGTCTAGAATTATATTTGTGCAAAAGAAATTATTTTGTGTAGATGAGATATTAAATAAAATATATATATATATTCAGGAGACTATGATTACTTCAAATGTTGTGATAGTTCTGTGTTAGTCCACATTCTACTTACTGTATTTATTATAACAAAATATTTGAGGCTGTATCACATTTTCAATTATTTATTTATTTATTTATTTACTTATTTGACAGACAGACATAAGAAGAGAGATAGACAGACTGACAGACAGTCAGAGGCAGATAAGCAAAGACAGGACTGCAAATCAACTATCCATGATTCCACTACTTGGAAGCCATATATGACCAGGGCTGGGCCAGGCCACAGGTGTGAACTGGGAACTAAATCCACATCTTTTATGTGGATGTCAAGTATCCAAATACTTGTGCCATCAGATGGTGAGTAACCATTTTTTCAATAAATTTATTTATTTGAAAGATAGACAGAAAGAAAGAGGGAGACACACACACACACACACAGAGAGAGAGAGAGAGAGAGAGAGAGAGAGATCATGTATCCACTGGTTCACTCCCCAAATTCTCACAGTTGTCAGGACTAGAGCATGTTGAATCCAAGAGCCAGAAATTCCATCCAGGTGTCTCATAAATGTGACAGGATCCCAAATAGTTGGATCATAATCTGCTGCATTAACAGGAAAATGAATTGAAAGTGCAGAGTAGTCAGGATTCCAGACAGGCACTCTGATACTGGGTGTAGGCATTACAAGTGGTAGCTTAATCAACTGAGCCACAGCAGCCACCCTGGAGTTGTTTGACTTTAAAAAGAAAAGACCTGGAAGTTCAAGGAAATGGCAATGACATCATTTTGGTTCTGCTGAAAGCCTTACGATGCATGGCATTGCATCTACAGGAACACACATGACAGGGACAGAGCATAATGCCAGGAAGGAACCCAAAGATCCTGGGTATGCCAGGCTTGGTCTTTTATGACAGCTTTGTGATGAGAATTGATGTGGCTTCCACTGGAATACCCTAATCATTTCTGGGGACATGTCCTCAAAGGCCCATGGTCCTTGTGCTAGTGACCACCTCTGGTTCCACTGCCTCCCAAACTTGCCACTCTGGGCACCAAGCTCCCAATGCATGAGCCCTTGTATTACAAACCTTGCCTAAATCACAGCAGTTTTCTTTCTCTTGGGAAACACAGGAGAAAAATCTCTGTTTCAGAAAGCATTTGAGAAATAGTGACTTGGATCAAGTGACATACATGATGAATGTATCAGAAGTTATGACGCTCTTTGTTCTGTCTTTATTTTGAAGGTAAATGTGACAGATTTGGGTGAGGCTTTCCGTGGCTGTCTGAAGAAAAGAGATAATAATCCCAAGGATTATTGACTAAGGATGTAGAAAATTAAGTTCTTATTTACATGGGTATGAAATCTTATTCAAAGAGTAGATGTAGGAAAAACAAAATTAGAAGGTAGTCTAACTGGTGGAGGCTTGGCCTCACTATTTTTTGTTGTCTAAGCTTTAGCCAGATTTGTGTTTTAAAATTTTGTTATATTATGTTTTTATTCTGCTCAAAACTCCATGCTTCACCCTTTCTTTCAGAGTAAAATTAAAGGTTCACATAACAATGTGTTACAATTACGTGAACGTGTGATATACTAATTATTTGTTTAAAGATTTATTTATTTATTTAAAATGCAGAGTTACAGAGAGAGAGAGAGAGAGAGAGAGAGAGAGAAAGAGAGAGAGAGAGAGAGAGAGGCAAAGACAGGTCTTCCATTTGCTGATTCACTCCAAAAATAGCCACAGAAGTTATAAAGATATTCAAACTCTCTGTTATCCCAAGTAAAATTGTGCCTAATGTATAAAAATTTCTAGTAATATCTTCTTTTTGCAAGTTATCTCCAGGAAAATGTTAAAATTGTTAAAAACTTTTTATCTTTTATTTTAAAATAATTAGAAAATATGAATGTTTAGTTTTTTATTATGTAGTCTTTCAAAAGCTAAATTATTCCCTGTCCAAGCAATAACACCTTTATTTTTTTGACTATTTTAATTTTGGTCAAAATAAAATGTCAACACTTGCTAGTTAACTCAATTTTCGCAAAAACATATATCCCTGCAGCTAAGAAATTTTATAGAGTATTAAAGCTGGTAGCTATTTTGAGTTCAGAATCATGCAAAATAAACACTTAAATCATAAACTATAGGAATGTATATGTCTGTTATAGGCATGCAGGCACCAGCTCAAAGAAAAAAAAGCAAAAAGTAACAACAAAAATGATATAAAATCATGAAAATCAAAATACAATTTTGGCATGTTTTAGGTTTATATTAAAGTATAGTCAAAGGTTTTATTTACTCAACCTGATAAAAAAATCTTTGATTAAAATTGGTGCAACTCATTCCTTGGGCTATGAATAAATTGTGAAACTTGCTGGCATAATTTAAAATAAAGGACTTAGTACTCACCAGTAGCCAAGTATTATTAATTACAAAGCCTTTACATTTCTGCCCTGTCAGCCAGAACCAAGTCAAAAGTCAATCATTTAGTTGGTAAAGGAATCCTAGTAAGAGAGAAAACATAATACTAATAAGGGTATTTTATTCTTCTTAATGGACAAAAAATATAGAATTTTTCTTTTCATGACTGAAAAAAGTTCTGCATATGTATGCCTATGAACCAAATCAGTTTTTAAACATTGTCTTAATTTTTATTTTTATAGTCTTACTGAGGTACAGTTGATATACAAAGAAATGTACAATATCCATATGACAATTTGATGAGTTAGGACATTGGCAAATGGTTGTGATTTCATTATCACAATCAAGATAATGGAGATCTTTGACATCCTTGGTTAAATTTATTCTAAGATATTTGATTAATTTTTTTTGGCTACTGTGAGTGGGATTGATCTTTGAAGCTCAATCTCAACCTTGGTATTATCTATATATACAAAAGCTGCTGTTTTTTGTGTATTGTTTTTATATCCTGCTACTTTACCCAACTCTTCTATGAGTTCCAGTAGTCTCTTGGTAGAGAGGTGACTTACAAAATGGGAGAAATTATTTGCAATCTATTCAACTGACACAAGATTAATAACCAGAATCCAAAGAGATCAAGAAACTCCACAACAACAAAACAAACAACCCATTTAAGAGATGGGCCAAGGACCTAAATAGACATTTTTCAAAAAAGCAAATCCAAATGGTCAACAGACACATGAAAAAATGCTTAGGATCACTAGCTGTCAGGGAAATGTAAATCAAAACCACAGTGAGGTTTCATCTCACCCTAGTTAGAATGGCTTTTATACAAAAATTAACAAACAACAAATGCTGGTGAGGATGTGGAGAAAAGGGTACCCCAATCCACTGTTGGTGGGAATGTAAACTGGTAAAGCCACTATGGAAGACAGTAAGGAGATACTTCAAAAATCTGAATATTGGCCTACCATATGACCTAGCCATCCCACAAGTGGGAATTTACCCAAGGGAAATGAAATCATTAAATAAAAGAGCTGTCACACCTCAATGTTTATTGCAGCTCAATTCACAATAGCTAAGACATGGAATCAACCTAAATGCCCATCAACCAAAGACTGAATAACGAAATTATGGGGTACATACACTATGTAATATTACATAACACTAAAAAAAAGTGAAAATCTGGTCATTTTCAACAAAATGGATGAATCTGGAAAACATCACACTTAGTGAAATAAGCCAGTCCCATAGGGACAAATACCATATGTTCTCCCTGATACGTGAAAACTAATAGAGCACCTAAAACAAAATTGGTAGAAGTGAAATACACTTTGGGATGACTTGAGCTCCCTTGTCTTGACTGTCAAGGAACAGTTTCATTTATTTGTGTATTTATTTTCTTCATACTAATTATTGAACTCTTTACTTAGCATATAGTTAATAATATGTATATAAAGTAATTTGAAGATGGAGCTCAGTAAAATGTAAGAGTGGGAATAAGAGAGGGATGAGGAAATTTGCAACTGTAAAGCTGTATAGTCTGAAACATTCCTACAGACTTACTTTAAGGAGAGAGTTTAAAAACTTGTCATGGGACCCCAAATCCCATTAAGCTGGGTGGTAAAAACGTCATCTTAATTGTTAAAGTGATCATATTAAGTGTTGAAGTGAACATATAGATAGGACTAAGTGTTAAAGTGATCATATAAATAAGATCAAATGTCTGGTAATAATTATCGATAGAATTAAAAAGGAGAGAATGTTCCAACGTGGGAAGCAGTCCACACAGCAGACTCATAGAATGACAATCACTTTCAGTAATACTCTGACCTCAGAATCAGCCCTTAAGTTTTCCTGGTCTCACTAACAAGCCCATGAGAGCATTTCAGGCATGGAAAGCCAAGACACTGTAGCAAAATTGTTCTACACGAAGGATATCTGTGAGTGAGATCCCAACAGAAAGAAGTGGCCATCCAAGAAGGTGTACTGTAATCTAAAGGGAGGAGAGAACTTCCACTTTCTTTTTTTTTTTTTTTAAGATTTTTATTTACTTATTTGACAGGTAGAGTTACAGACAATGAGAGAGAGACACAGAGAGAAAGGTCTTCCCTCTGTTGGTTCATGCCTCCAATGACTGCGACAGATGGAGCTGCTCTGATCTGAAGCCAGGAACCAAATGCTTCCTCCTGTTCTCCCATGTGGGTGCAGGGGCCCAAGCACGTGGGCCATCTTCTACTGCTTTAACAGGCCACAGCAGAGAGCTAGACTGGAAGAGGAGCAACTGGGACTAGAACCGGTGCCCATATGGGATGCCGGTGCCACAGGTAGAGGATTAACCTAGTGTGTCATGGTGCCAACCCCCAACTTTCAAATAAATAAATAAATCTTTAAAATATCAAAACAAGATGTGAACTTTAACTTGCTGACCTGATTAGGCTTTTACCTGAACACGGAAGGTTTTTGGCCGTTTAGAAACACTTCATGTGTGTCAAAATAAGATTTACTTTTTGTTGTCTTCTTCCTTGAGTACTCACAGTATTTCCATTTATTCAATAATTCCATAAGCTGTGCATTTATAATGGAAACAAAATGTCTGTGATATGGGAAAACCTGCAAACCCTGCAAAATTCATGTTGATGTTTTAGTTTACAGTGTCCCAGAAGATGACTATTTTCTAACTAGAGGTAAATTAATTGCAACCCAATGAGGGCACTGATTTTATATGACCAGTGTCCTATAAGAAGAGAAAAAGCTTCCCATAGACAAGTATGTAGAAAAACCATGTGAAGAAATGGGAGGATGATAGCCATCTATAAGTGCGTGCTTGCGCGCGCATGCGCGCGCGCAAGAGGGAGAGTCATAATCCTTTTCTCTGAAATGTTATATCAGACTTTCAGTGCTCAGAATTGAGAAAATACAAATTTCTGGTATTTAATTCACTCTTTCTGTGACTGAAAAGCAAATTAATATAGTCAAGTTTCATTTTTATTTGAAGCAATAATACAAAGTGATCTTTGTTCTTTTATAGGTATATATGCCATCTCATAATTCAAAAATATCTATCCCTGGTTTAATGATACTGATTCATTCCTTACAACACTTATGTCAAATAAAATATTTTTGTTCATTTTAATTGGGGAAAACACAATATTTTATTTTACTCTGGATGCTCAAATGTTTTCATATGTATAAACACAATCAATTACAAAGTGTAAATTAATTTTCTATAGCTGATCACCATAAGCATTGATTAATAACTTCTTAAGACATAAGAATTTCCTGCTTATCAGAATAGGTCCGGAAGACCAGAATGTTTGGCAGCTGGTAGAGAAGGGCTGGCTATGAAGGTCTCATTCTTACAAAAACACCTTCTTCTATCAATTTTACTAAGCAATTTTCAAAAGTCTGAGGACTTATTGATTGTTAAAATTTTCACTATACTTAAAAAGAAATGTATGGGGGCCAGTGCTGTGGTACAGTAGACTAAGTCTATGTCTGCAGTGATGGTATCCAATATAGGTGCCAGTTTGAGTCATGGCTGCTCTACTTCCAATCCAGCTCCCTGATAATGTGCCTGAGAAATCAGTGGAAGATGGCCCAATTCCTTGAGCCCATGACACCCACATGAAAGAACTGGAAGGAACTTTGGCTCTGGACTTTGGTCTGGCCTAGCCATGGCATTATGGCCACTTAGAGAGTGAACCAACAGATGGAAGCACTCTCTCTTTCTTTGTATGTAACTATGACTTTCAAATCAGTAAATAAATCTTGAAAGAGATAAATGTATAGCACCGAAAATAATTCACAGCAAAATAAAGAATGAATACAAAAACCTTAGTCCCAGGAAATAACAAATATCCAAGTGAACAAAAGAGCAAATAGATATTAATTCTCTTGCTTGTCATATGCATCACATTCCATTTGTAGTCACTGAATTGATTGTTATTTTGAATAATTTGTAGATGGTCTTTGCCTAAAAAACATTATACATGAACATTTCCTTTTAGTATGTAATGTTTTTTGAAGTGAAAAACATCATTGGAACAATCTTGTCATGCCTAGAGACAAAATAATAACTTTAGTGTCTTTTAAAACACAGCTGTTCTCTTCATGACCCTAACCTGTCTCAACTAATTATCTATGTCAAAGCAGCATGAGCAAGAAATGAAAGTTCTTCCTCCAGAGTAAATATGCCACAGAAATTGCATTACCAGCCTAATATGTGGTAGCAGGAACAGAAGGAATGTGAATGTAAATATATTGTGAGGATGTTCAACTGGTGACACAGTGGTTCATGGGGTTGAATATGAAGTGGAATTAGAAAACATTTTTTAAAGGGATACTCACTAATGAATCAGAATTTTTCATTTAAGCAAGGAAATTTGGAGTTAATCATAATAATATGCTGATGTACTTCTCAGGAGTTTGGCATGACAAATAACATATCTTAAATGAAGTTAAAATGTTAGAGACATATTGATACACTGTTCCAAAAGAGGGGGTTGGTGATACTCTGGATGTTAAAATATCTACTAAGTAAAACTGCAGGCTCCAGACCTACTTACATTTCTTGAGTGGTCCCTCACACACAAGTAATACGGTTACAGTTATCTTTCAAAAGCTTGTTGATAGCTGTCTTTGGAGATGGGACTTAAAGGTGACACATAGTTTCATAAACCGGAAATCATTAGTGTGAAAGGAATTAAATAGTCTGAAAGTCAGAAATAAAATGTCAGAGGCAAAGTGAAATGCAGTTATGATAATAAGTAATAGGTTCACCTTTATAAACGGGGTGTCTTTACCAATAGATATTAGAAATACAAGTAAATCTTGACCTTCCAATGAAGAAGAGAAGTTCAATGAAGGAGGATTTTGATAGATTTGTGTAATATGATGAAAGTGAAAGCTAATAATCAGAGAGTCGGCATCAATTTCTTCAGCTAAAAATTGTGGTTCCCCACTCAGTTTCCTGATGTATATCAGTTTAGTGATCTAGAGTCCATTAATATATGTGGAGGTTATATCCTCTTGAGGATGCATCTAACATCACTACCACAATTATGAGTTAGTTACTTCCTCACCCACCACCAGTGTGATAGATGGCTGATCATTTACTCCATTGACTGCACACTTGAGTGATATTAATGAACACTCAAATAAAAGATTTGAACTGTTACTTAAGCTAGAGGGCTAAAACAACATCTCATCATGGCACTTGAGCTATAGAGGGGTTTTCTAGAAATCACATGACAGAGACAATGTTGGGTCACATTTCCCAGTAGAGCTAATGTGTCTGTGAAATTACTTCAGTTTTCCTGGTTCCAAGGTGTGTATGGGGATAGAAATGCATAGAAAATGGTGGAAGCATTACATTGGTTCTCTTTCACGTAGAATAAAGATCATGAAGTAAAATGATATTAAATGAAAAAGCACTAATCTTTCCAGAAAATCTACAGAGATTAGTTGTACCAACCAAACAAAGGTAGATGTTGAAGCAGTGCTGGTGTTTGTAAACCTCGTATGGATTGTGGAAAATGACTGTGGGTACCTATTCAGGTGTTAACCCCAATCTCAGCTGCACTGACAAATGCGGTAGTTCAATGCAGCAGTATTTCACAGCCTCTACCACTTAGTTTCCTCTAACTTTCTGGAAAACATGTTCTTATTATTTATCCTCAATAGAAAATATCAAAAGTTGTTTGCTTTTATTTAGCAGCAAAACCCATATGTGTTCATGATCTTTTCCCCTGGAAATTTCAATTTCTTATTTTAGTCATATAATAGAACCCTTATGCTAATGACTGCTAACAGATAATGCTTATTTACACTTTAATAATGTCATGGTAATTGGGCTTGTAAGCAGGAACTACAATCACCTTAGATGTGATAATAAAAGAAGTACACATTAGGGATATGAGATAAAACAAAAAAAATGTTCAGGGACAAACAAATGGTTCAAGGCTTTGCAGATCCATTGTTCTTGGGAATAATGGAATGTCTTCTCCAGGATAAAATGTCTACCATTAAAAATAATTGTGTGGAATAAACTATCAAATGCATGTCAACTAACTTTCAACATCTATATCCTCTGTTTGGTGACAACGGGCTCATGAGATGTCTATTTTACCAGGGGTGGAGGCTGAGCATTCCTTCAAAGCATGAGTTCTGTCTTGACTACTGTGATTTAACTTATGCTACAGGAGGAATCTCAACCACAGCCTGATGGTGGCTCAGATAATAGCTGAACACCTTCACTCATGGGATTCGAGCTACAATTCGGTGCCAATTTAGTTACATTAGATTTTTATATAAGGAAGAAGTGATTCCATTTCACAGAATCCTATGTAAACTCAAAAGAAACTTTATTAACCTGAGATGACTACATCACATGATATCTTCTACAACAAACATGCGTTGACTGGCTTAATAGGTATCATTTGAATGATTTCTTTGATTTTTTTTATAATACTATTTAAAACAATGTCTGCCCTAAAAAAAGGTGAGAGATCATGTTTTCAAATAAGTTTTTGATAGCTGAGGACTAATCTTTGTTGTAGATATTGACCTTACACTATCTTTCTTTTAAGTCAAGGAGTCCAAAAATATATATTTGACTTCTGTCGACCTCCTTAGCATATTTAAGTTCCCCTGTGTTACTCAAGGCCTGCCCTGGATGGAGTTATTATCTTGAATCAGTCTACTTTCATCTGGTTCCAGCATACTGCAGAGGGCTCTTTACTATCTTGGGCGAATTGTTTTTCATTTTCAGTCAAATATTCATGGAGAATATGCTGGAGGGCATTGTACTGAATAAAAGATGGGGAGACATGATGTGGCAGAATCTAGTTAAAACAGAAATGTTCTCAAGAAAGTCTTAAATTTTAAATATTTCTTCCACTTCCACTTCTTGAAAATATGCTCTTATAAAAATAAGCAATTGTGAAAAAAGAAAACATCTGTAGAGATGTTAAACACATGCTCACAAGTATATGTCTGATTTTTCATGATAAATGTTAAATTAATCATCTGTGTCCAAAGGGCAAAGTGTTTAATTCTGTTTTATGGCCATTTAACCTCATCATGTTTCCCATTTCCTGTCATTATTATTATTATTTTTTTTTTGACAGGCAGAGTGGACAGTGAGAGAGAGACAGAGAGAAAGGTCTTCCTTTTTGCCGTTGGTTCACCCGCCAATGGCCACCGCGGCCGGCGCACCGCGCTGATCCGATGGCAGGAGCCAGGGGCTTATCCTGGTCTCCCATGGGGTGCAGGACCCAAGCACTTGGGCCATCCTCCACTGCACTCCCTGGCCACAGCAGAGA